>NC_043992.1:10278859-10626359 GCF_902150065.1 Myripristis murdjan
GCACACACATGCACACGCTTCACCACACCCCCACCTCCCTCATCCCTGTCTTCCTCTTCTTCTAATTGGGGCTTTCCCTTATAATTAGTCCATCCTACCCCCCTTCTCCAGAAGAGGCCCGCTAGGGGGGGTTAGCATGGCACCTCAGCCCCAGTAACGAGCACCCTTCCCCCCCTACGGCAGCGGCGCTTCCCCCTGAGGCGCAGGGAGTGGGAGCTTAGCTTAGCATCGCGGCTAACAAGGCAGAGGAGCCTCAGAGCGGGCCTCGGCGCCGGCCAGCCACATCCCCACTGGTCAGTCATGCACTAATCCAATAAATGAACTGTGCGGGAGGGCAAGTGTCACACACACTGCGCACGTACACACACACACTCACACACACACACACACACACACAAAGTGTAAATACACACTTCGAGGTCCAAAGTTGTGACAAGTTGCTGCTAATTGTGTTCTGTCTGTCCCTCTCCTCCTCCTCTTCCTCAAGGCCAAGCTACATTCTTGGACCAGTGGGTTCCACTCAAGAGTGTGTGTGTGTGTGTGTGTGTCTGTCTGTGTGTGTGTGTGTGTGTGTGTGTGTGTGTGCATGAGTGTATATGCTCATCTGTTCTGCTCCTCTCTCTGTTCTATTATGGTTCACTGCTGTCTGACCGCTGTGTATCGACCCAGCCGCACTCTCTGCAGTTGTTGTGTTCTGTCTGCTAAATGATGCTACAATAAATCTGGACCCCCATACCACATGTAGCATAAAAACTTATGCTACATGATTATTTTACTGGACAAATTTAACTTTGAATCAGATTTCCAAACCTTTAACTATAACTCTAACTAGCTCCAGTATAAGGTGACATGACCTCCTGATTGTTCCACACACTGGACCCTAAACTACACCTTGTTGAGCTGTCTCATCTGTGTGTTGTTGTGTTGCTCTTCTGCTTAATGGGTTTGTTCCTTCAATTTGAATTATGATCATTACATCTTGGTTTTACTCTTTATCTGGAAAGCCTTTTTGCTTTACAGATAAACTTCCACTGATACATGAAAATATATTTGTTTCAGTTGAGGAAAACTCAGAATCATTTGCCAGGTCACATTTGGCAAACTAGTCAACCATCAACATTGTTAGTAAGTTTAAAGGTGCTATGCATAGTGTTTCAGTCATTACAAATGAATGCTTCCTTCATTTTGAAGCATTAGGTTCATTGCTGTAAACAAACAAGACCACTTTTGAGAAGACAGCCTCTGTATTTTTCACTGCGGGTCACTGGGCTAGAATTGGCAAGAAAATGTGTCGCTTTACAACACAAAACAAAAAGAGGACGCTGCTCCTCAGTAGCAAACGGAGTTCAGGCTTTCAGTTTCTGGCAGTGACAGAGGGTGGAAGCAGTGAAAGGCAGATGGAAGAATCACTTTGAAAACATTCTAGTGAAAAAGCAACATCCTCTTCGCCACGGGAAGCAACGGGGTTTATGGCAAATGTGGTCTTAATTTTGACAAAAAACTAGCACTAACAGTACCACTGGTGTGAGATCGAGGCCACCAGGCTTCTTGACGATGGTCTCAATTGCTTACATCAGTTACACCAGTGAAGTCAACACCGACATATGGATGTTTTCCACTATACATAGCACCTTTAAGCAGTGACATTTCATATTGATGCTTCAGCTTTGGTGTTGTTTAAAAAAGTGAGCTGGTACACATGTTGTGCAGCCTGGTTCAGGACTGTTTGTACTGCTGCGGTGATGCATGGCTGAAGCGCGCCGCAGCCCATACAGACAGGCTCTGTGGCCTCCCTGCTCACCTTTGTGCGGAGCTGTAGATGCACGTTGAGATGACAAAATGAGGTCAGAGAACGCTGAAATCGTCATGAACATTAAACATCTTTTTATGCCGAGCTTCATATTCTGAATGCAGTCTTTTGTGTTTTGTTTCCGTCCTTTTATTAATGCTCAGAAAACGACGCGTTTTGGTGGAAGAGCAGCTGTTTTGTACAAAGTCTGATAAACAGACATGACCTAATGAAGCAGCAAGCAGTTCAAGTCATTCTCCGCAAATTAGGAACACATGGTACACACACACACACACACTCACATGTGCAAAAACACTGATACACACAAGCCATCGTACACACAGACTCTCAGCCTTCTTGTCATGCATACACACACACACACACACACACACACACACACAGCTCAGTGAGTACACAGACGCCTGAGGAGTGATTCTGTCAGGAAGTGGGGACCTCTCCTTTTCCTTTAGTGCTCGTTTTCTCTCTCCATCCTTTTATTTACTTCTTTTCTCTGTTGTCAGCTTCTCATCTTTCTTTAGTCCCTTCTCTTTTCTTTCTCTCTTCCCTCCTTTTTTTTCCCTCTCTCATCTCTTTACCCTGCACCAGTATTCGCCACGCTGACACAAGCGTCATCAACCTCAGAAGTTGGTGAAACCGCTGTTCGTAACACACACGCATACGCGCGCACATACACATTCGTACCCGCACATAACACAATCTCACGCCAGGAAAAGCCCTGAGCCAGAACAGGCAGGAAAACTCTGGAAAACCAGGATACAATTTGGCACTTATGGAGCCTAAACGATTTCCTCCTGGGCGTTGGGCTCCGTCCTACTGGGAAAAGCCAAAGGACCGGCAGAGAAAATTACATCCGGGAAAATGTTTATGCAGCGCACTCGGCTCCCTCGCTTTCTGCCCCGCAAATGAGTGATTATTCGTCTACTCTTAACCTCTGTGAAAGAGGAGGGGAGGGGGTGGGGGGGGTGATGGAGGGAGAGATTCTTTCCATCATTAGCTCTTTGGAAGGGGCGGCTGCTGGCATAGCTCAGCTTCTTTGTCACAATGTGAGCTTCCTACTTGGCAGGGCTAAAGGTATTTGGAGAGCACTCTGCTAAGTGTTCAGTCTACTCTGTAAAATAGTACTGGTTATACTAGGGAAGGCTGGTAATTGGGGAGAGAGGACGCACGCACACGGGCACTCACATCCCTGCCCTCTCTCAAACACTCAGACTCGTGTTTGACTTTCAGTATGTGGGGCATTTCAAAGCTGATATTTTTGGAACGAAGCTGCCGATAGTAATGCTTTATGAGGGTCACACCAAAGACAAAAATATCATTAACTGTTTTGCCCAGATTTTTATTCTTCTAAAGGGAGGGGAAGCCTCTGAAACAGTGTTTAGATCATCAGCAAAAACTCAGCCGAAACTACAACTGCTTTTGTTGCCTGTTTTGTAGCAGTTTCTATCTGCCAAACTTCTGAGGGCAAAATATTCTCTTTAGGACTGAGTTTGTGCAATAATCTGTAATTGTGTCATGAAGTTTTTGTTTGACCATTGTTTTACCATTGCAATTGCATTCTGCTGTCTCATTAAGAAACAAAACAAATTACAAATTAATTAATTCATTTCGTATTAATCATTAATAACAAATTAATAATCACACTAATAATAATAGTAGCAGTAATAATCCACAATAATCCAATAAGATCCATGTCCAAATCAGTAATATCCACATGATATTGGATTATTCTAGTATCCATTCTGAAACATGTAATCAGTCCAGCTCCTTCATATCAGAGCTGAACAACGCTGACTGGCTGCTGTCCAGTGTTTAATAAAGAACTAATATTGTCTAATGTAATAGCAGGGCTGCATGATTATCAGTTATTTTAGTCAATACTGCATGAGGTCATGATTATTTAACTGACATGATTACTCATTGATTTTTGGCACTAATGCTTTATTGAACTTCTTTAAGAAACACTTTAAGGTGGCTTTTGAAGTGGTTGGATAAATGCGTTGTTTTGTGTGCAGATATGACTATATAACCTATTTTGCACAGCATTTTCTTCTTCTTTCTTCTTCTTTCACAGAGAGTAGAAAAGTAAATGTGAAATGTGAAATTTGTCTCCTGCTGAAATCAAACGGTCAGATTTGATTTGATGTACAACACCAGAGAGCGGCCGATGAAGCCAGAGTGACATTGCAAAACAGAATGTGACACAAAAACCGTTTTCTGGCAATTTCCCAGTGTTTGTGATCACGGGGTGCCAAAATCAGAATTGAAAATAAAATTTGATCAATCATGCTGTCCTGTGTAATAACAGAAAAATAGCTGACACATATATCAGTCCAACTCAAACACAGATAGAATCACTATTTACAGAACCAAACCTGGCCTCGCTAATAGTTTTATTTTATCTCAGTCAGAAAACGTGTGGTTCAAGACCTTTGGCAATTTAATATGTGCCCCCGTCTTCCTTCCCAACCCCCACCTACCTCCATCCTACATCCCACTACTACTACTATTTCTTTCTGTTACAGGAGCCAAGTGACTTTGTTCACTGAAATCACTGATGTCAGGTCACTACAGTGTGAGTGAAATGAGAGCAAACAGAAAGCGGTCCTCCCCTGATGACTGACCACAATAAACTCATCAGTTGTATTTGTGCAAGTTTCAGGGCTTCGCGCTATAACTAAGAACAATCGAGGCGGCGACAAATCCATGAGCCATTGTGCATATTTATAGAGTCGATGGAACATGATTGTTTTCGGAACCAGATGTTTAAGACATCATGACGTTCAGAGAATATTTAGAAACCGATGATGACATATCTGACATCAGAATGAAAGCAGCGTGCCTGATATTCCCACGCTAAATCAACTAGAATCACACAGTAAATGCCTCAACACTGTTACTCTAACAAATTACACCGAAATGTTTACTCATATTAGCTGTTCCCTGCGTGGCTAATGCTGGATGATGTCCAGTCCCCTCCTCCCCCTTTTTTAAAAATACATTGGCTCATTTTGTTCCTCCCATCCTGTTTGCTGTGTAGAAGCATGCAACCAACAGGTTTTTGACACAATCCAAACAAGATGTGAGAATACTTCCCTATGCAACCTGCTGAGCTGCAAAGCCACAATGTCAGAATGTCACAACAAGTGAAATGCAGATTAAATGTGTTTCATGGAGGCCAGTGGAAGCGAGGAAATGGGCCTCTTAATTGGCACAAAATGGAAAAGATAACATTTATGTGATATCGAAAAATTACAGCAGTTCAGCCTTTCTAATTTGACACATCATGATTTGCCCAAAAAAAAAACCTATACTTAATTTATTGTTGTCTTACACTGACATTTGAACCTTTGTTGATTAAAAGCCACATGGCAAAAACAAGGCAGCTGGCAGTTGCACTTGACAGTCACTCCTCCATGCCAGCAAGGTTGGCTTTATTTATGGTACGACATGCGCCCGGCGTAAGCTAGCACCTTCCCTCCTCCTGCTCTCTGGCTCATCCGCGCTGTTAACTCCTCCCAGGAGGCGCTAGGTGTTGGGTCACTTACTGTAAGCAGGAGGAGGGATGGAGGGAATGATGGATGGATGGAGGGAGGGGAGGGAGGGTGGGAGTCGTGGGAACTGGCAGGCATGACTCTGCTTTTGTTTTCTTTTAACAGCTCGTTCGCACATCACGTCTTCAGATGCAGGCAAAAGCAATTTGTCCTCTCTCTCTTCCCCTCGCGTTCCTCCCCTCTTCCTCCCTCAGCCTTTGAATCATTCTCCAGCTGGGCCCAGTTTTGTTCATTCCGTGTGAGGGTGTCTGTTTGCATGGCTGTGTCTATGTCTGGTGTGTGTGTGTGTGTGTGTGTGTGCAGCACAAACACACACACATATACACACACACCCAGCAGCCCCAGGACCTTGACCAATTCCCAGTGGAAAAGCGTGGCGTCTCTCTCCGTCAAGACATCTGGAAGTGGGCATTTTGCAGTCGGCAGCCGCTGCGCTCTGACTTGATTATATTATCTTGTAGGGGTGTGTGTATGTGTGTGTCTGTGAGTGTCTGTGTGTGCGTGTGTGTCTGTGTGTGCGTGTGCACATGCCCTTGTGCATACACACGTGTGCACACATTTAAGACATGCACTGGTGCGTGCATATACACACACCTAGATCACAGTGTATAATGACTTGTGTGTATGCATGCCTGTCCACTGAGGTTTGCATGTATGTGTGGGTGAAGTGAAGGCATCTCTATTTTGCTGTGTGTGTGTGTGTGTATGTGTGTGTGTGTGTGTGTGTGTGTGTGTGTGTGTGTGTCGAGGGGTCAAGTGGTGATTGCTGATGTTGTCTGCTTTAAACACATGTTTAGCCAGGGCCCACTCAAACGTTTGGCAACCATTAGACAACTTCCTCCCTACCTTCCGGAGTTAGCTCTCTACGGACTTAGTGTGTGTGTGTGTGTGTGTGTGTGTGTGTGTGTGTGTGTGTGTGTGTGTGTGTTTTTAGGGTAATACATGTGCAAAACATTGATTTTTTTCTTTTAACATATAGTGATATGAAAGCTACCAATAATATGTACTCCAACAAGTTCTGTTTCTGTTTCTCTCCCTCTCTCTCTCACTCACTTACTCACACACACACACACACACACACACACACACACACACACACACACACACACACACACACACACGCATAAATACATAAAGCTCAGTCCAGACAGGTCTCTCAGAGCTTTGTTTTGCTACAGGATCAGCACAACTGTGAACTTTACATGCAACTCTGGCCTCTGAGCTACACACACACACACACACACACACACAAAACATACACACACACACAAACACACACTCATGCGCAAACACCTCAGGGCCTCGGTCGGTCATCAGGAAATGAAAGGATCATTTAGCTTAGAGGGAGATGAGAGGATAGAGGAAGAGGAGGAGTGTCTGCAGTTGGATGCAGATTCCAGCGACAGACCAATCTCATTCACCAAAAGAAGCAGAAGCACAATGGAAAAGAGGGGGAAAAAATCTCACTTGGTTATGCGGGATTATTTCAAATTCAATGTCCAGAAAGTCAGGGAAATTGATGAATTCAGGGATTATCACGAGATTGTGCAAATGTGTCACCAGACAGGATATAGCAGTGTGCATCACAGAGAAAAGTAAAAGTGCTATTTGGAGGCAAAAATGGCTGTTCGGAGCGATGCATTTTTCAGAACCTTCAGAACCTTTTTCACTCATGCTCCTCTAACCCTCTCAAACCTGAACAAATTGGCTTGATTTCTTTCAAAACATGGGGAAAAGGCAACGAGAAGCTTAGAAATGACCCAGAAATTTGCAAGAAATTAGTGAGGTGATAAGAAAATTACATGGAAATTAGCTGAAAAAAATGACCAAGGGAAGAAACCAAAACAAACAAACAAACAAAACAAAAAAAAAAAAAACAAACAGCAACAGGGAAATATCATTACATATATATGTTTGTGTGTGTGTATTTTCATTATGATCATGATATTACATTATATGTAGCTTTTTTTTTTTTTTTTTTTTGGTTGGTTAGAGTTGAGCGTTGTGATTTTCTTTTTTCTTTCTTTTTTTCCACAAGAATTTAAACACAATAAATCTGATGTCCATCCAGTTTTTAAAAGGTTAATAACCCTCGTGTATATTCTAAGAAGCATTAAGATTTGGAAATGGGTCTTGGTAGTCAGATAACCTCCACCTCCTCTGTAGAGCTTCTTTTTTTTTTTTTCCTATATCAACTCGTTTCCCACTTTCAAGCCTTTTAGTGTCACACAAACCAGGCTTGAAAACAATTTGCAAACAGAAAGGATTATTAGGGTCATGTTCATTCATACTTGTGTAGAATGTCAGTTCAGAGCAAATCTGAAAATCTTGTGTTGTTGTTGTTGTTGTTTTTTGTAAATAAAAGAGCAATGATATCAACTCAGGCACATTAGGTGACGCATGAGTCACGGGAAGTGTAAAGCCCTCAGTGCAGCCAGACTGTCGTGTGTTGTGGCGTACGAGGGCACAGAGAGGGCACGGGCACATCCCACAGGGCCATCAGAGCCACATGTGTCTCTGCTAACATTCGCCTCACACACACCTGGTGATGACCGTGTGTGTGTGTGTGTGTGTGTGTGTGTGAGCGCACATTTAAGTGTGCGTACCTTTTCATGCCCTAGTTAGCCCCTCACTGTGTGAAGCAGCGCCAAGTGTAAGTGAGTTTATTTGTAACACTAGCAGCGGCCTGGTAGAGAGGAGAGACAGGCTACACACACACACACTTCTGATGGCTATGACAGGAGGCTGGAGGTGTGTGTGTGTGTGTGTGTGTGTGCAGTTTTGAGTGTGTGTTTCATGCCTTTGCAAGTGTTTTTGCATACATGATTATATTCATGCACGTGTATGTTTACACTCTGGCCACCATGTGTGAATGTGTGCTTCTCCACATACAGTCTATGTGCATATGTGTGTTTGCAGCTGTGTGTGTGTGTGTGTGTGTGTGTGTGTGTGTGTGTGTGTGTGTGTGTGTGTGTGTGTTGCATGCATACACTATGTGTCTGAGTGTTTGCACTTATTCTGTTCATGCATGCGTATGTTTACACCCTGGCCTACATGTGTGAATGTTTGTGGCTCTTCACATGCATCTGTGTATGTGTGTGCGCACGCGCGCGCGTGTGTGTGTGTGAGCCCCAGGTGTGCTAGTCTAGCAGCTCTATATTAGCTCTATAACCCAACTAGTTTGACACCTTCACATCCAGGCTAGCGCTCAGCTGTTGGCTCTGGCACATCCAGGACCAGCTCGACCTCGTGTGAACGCTCTGTCGCCTCCACTCATGCTCAGGTAGGTGTGTATGTGTGTGAGTGAGTGTGTGTGTGTGTGTGCGTGTGCGTGCGCCCACACCTTTCTCATGCGTTTCTCCATGATTTATTTGATTTCGGTTGTTTGTGCGCATCCAGTCTGCTCTTGTAAGTGTTTGTGTGTATGCAAGTGTGTGATTGTCCTGCTGAGTGTTTTCACACTCTGGGAGAGGGTGAGTGTGTGTGTGTGTGTATTGGACAAAAAGAGAGCATGTGCAAATGTGCTTGTTTGTGGATATGTGTACATGTATGTGTCTGGTTGATGCTGAGTGTAAGTGTGAGTGTGTGTGTGTGTGTGTGTGTTTGTCAACTCCAGTTGCAGTGTACAGTGTTGGCAGGTCGATGTGACGGCGTGTCGCCTCCATAGACACCCAGTCAGCAAGGCCTGCTAATCCGCCTCTACAGCACTGTGTGTGTGTGTGTGTGTGTATGTGTGTGTTTTTCTGTGTGTCAGCGTGTGTGTACTGGCATGTGTGTGTTTGTGTGTCACTGAGTGTCTGTCTTTGTGTGTGTCTGTGTTAACGTGTATGAGGACCAGATACATTTTGTGTCTCTATAAGCGCTGGTGTCAGTGTGTGGGTTTGTGTGTGGGTGAAAATGCGGTGGCCTATATGTGCACACCATGTATGTGTGTAAATGGCACACTTAAAGGCAATGTTGAATTAGTCACAAAACACACACACACACACACACACACACACACACAAAACCTAACAATAGTGTTCTTTTTCTTTACAGCTACACGTTTGTTCAAAGATCTTTGTCTTGTGACACACACACACACACACACACAACACACACACCAACATGCTGCTGGCGGTCATTAGTGTGTGAGTCCCTCCAGGCCGTGTGGGCCTTTGCTGAAGCCATCTCTTCATTTTTCTCTCCATCTCATTGTTTTCTTGTTTTCTTGTATTTTCTTCTTCCCCTCGTCCCTCCAGGCTCGGCCAGGGGGACAGGGAGGGCCACTTAGCCCACACACACACACACACACACACACACACAGCCCATTGTGACTTCCACCGATACTTTTGTAGACTGACACCAATATATATTTTTGACTGAATCTTTAAATGCTTATTTTGGTGGCCAGGGTTTCAATATGGTTAAAGGCACAGTTCATGTAAAATACAAAAAGAAAAAAAATCTATCCATCCAATAGTTCCCACTGAAGTCTTCACTCCTGAGAGCTGTGGATTATGTCCGGTATCCATGTTATTGTTTTTGGAAATAACTATTCAGTGTTATCGGTTTTAGCTCCACAAAACTGAATATCATATTAAGGCGCTGGGAAACAAGCAGGAAACCTCGCCAAATTTCACAGAAACTACCTGGATGGATAGATTACAGATTGAAGGTGGGAAAATATATATTTTTTTTTCTGTTTAGGGTGAACAGCTTCCTTAAATTTGACCTAAGAATGTCCAGTATTGCGTTTATTTTAATACTGGACAATAATGTGTTGTCGTCAGGACGGAAAAGTCTAAAACAGCGTTCACGTACAGATCCAAAGGATTTGATGGGTTTAACCCTTTGAAACCCGAGCAAATTTACTTAATTACTTTTTTAATTTACTTTACCAACATTAAAAAAAAAAAAATTGTTAAAAAAAGCAGAATTACAATAAAATCCTACATGTAGCAACAGCAGTCAAGGTAGCCGTTAAATGTCTTGTAAACGGCACCTCCTTTTACACTGTTTTCAGTAGGATGTCCATTCTGCTCGATGTTGCGTCTCTCGCTCGGAGACCCAGTTTCTCTCCTCACATACCGATTTTAAGTGAGGAAAAAACAAGTCAAAGGGAAAGTGCGCAACTGGTGTCAGCAAGCAGCAGCAGCTCTCTGAGTGTACTGGCAGGCATTTTCTGCTTGGCGTTGGGAGTTGGGTGAGTGTGTGTTATAAAATGTAGGGGTTAGAGGTGTGACTGTAAAACTGACTGTGTGTGTGTGTGTGTGTTTGTGTAGCCAGGGGGGGTAAGGGTTAATTGGTGTTGCGTGTTAAAAGGTGTTAACAAGGCAGGCGGACACCCAAGGAGCAGTTATTAGACACACTCACACACACACACACAGAGCCAACTCATGGTCAGGCTGATGTAACGCTTTGCCGATACCGGTTAGATATCCAAACTATCTGAAAAATCACTGCAGTGTGGTTCCAGTTTTAGTGTCCGATGATATATGACGTATTTTGATTGACTGTGATGGGCTGGAGACCTGTCCGCAGGATGTCAGTATATGCTGGGACACACCCAAAATATGTGTGATGATGATAAGATGATGAATGAGTCACTCAATCAACAGTTATAAATCAATTTACCACCTGCAGTGTGACGTTCATTTGCAAGCATTAGCTTGTTAGCCACCAAGCTCATAAAACGGCCCTTTGGGTCATATTAGACACGCTCCTAAGGATCATGGGTCATATTAGAGGGCTGGAACAAACAAGCTGTGTGTTGATACGGATTGGAGGAGTTGCTGATCTGTTGGTCAGATCATTTTCAAGATTCAAGAGGTTTATTTGTCACATGCATGATAGTACATGTACAGCAGCAGTGAAATAGCATTGCAACTACTCCAGCAACTGTGGAAGTAAAATAGAAGAAGTAATAAATATGTATGACTTCCATTTAGAGGAGAGGAAAAAAGTTAAAAATAAACATAAAATATAATAAGAAGAAATAAGAAATGAATGGCATATTCACAGGATCCATATGTGCCTGGTAAAAATATACAGTTTGAGTAGTGACAAGTAATAACATCATTTATCCCCCTTAACAGCCTTTCTGCAGTTTGCTCTCCTCCCTGCGGGAAAGTAGAGCCACTAGCAGACGTTGCATTCAGTCCGTTCATGATAGGGAAAAGATGAAATGTGGAATGCAACCATTTCATCTTCTACTGGCTTCCCAGGTTATACCCGTGTATACAGTATTAGAGAGTCTTGTAACTGTTGGAGTGGGCAACAAAACAATCATCAGCTCAGTTAGAGTCACCCATGAGGCGAGACAGACGTCATGTGAAGATGAGACGGAAACAGGCGATGTGAGGTAAATAACCAAACTCACACAGTGCGTCAGCTCAGCGTAGTATAGCCAAATCATCACACTAATGATTTTGTGGGAATTTTTTGTATCAGGCAGCTAGACTGAGCCATTAAGAATGATTTTATTTTATACTGAACCTGAAGGTCACCTCACTTTGAATTACAAACTAAAGGGTAGCTTCTTCAGTGTTCGCTGAATATTTGACAGGAAACTTTATGTTGCCATTCCTGTCGACGTTAACCTCTTATTTTGTTCTAATTGTGTGTTGCTGAAATTATAAATCAGTTATAAAATATACTTGACTGGACGTCATCTTCTGCGCTCGAATCCAAACATATCGGTGTCGGTATCGGCCTTGAAAAATCCGTATGAGTCCAACCCTGGTTTGAACCAAGCTCATTCTCTGGTGACATTTGGCTTTTGTGTCCTCTTCAGTGCAGCAGGCATAAGGCAAACTCTTCACTGTAGCTGACCTCTTTATGCCCTAACCCCATTGTCACTCTGACCTCGCTGCCTGACACACACACACACACACAAGCATACACGCATACACACACACTATGTCTTCTTAGTGTGAATAGACTGCTCACTTTCTGACCTCTTGTCCCTGTTCTGTGTCAATCCACAATCATATCCCCCATTACTCTGTGTGTGTGTGTGTGTGTGTGTGTGTGTGTGTGTGTGTCAGTCATGCATTAGAGGCATGAAAAGCCAGTCGGCGGGGTCACTTGGTCACCCCACCCCACACCCCCATCAGACACTGAGTCTGACACATCATGCACACACATACAACACATCCATTCACTGTCCCTCACTAGAAGACATATGGAGCATGGCTAATAGCTTCATAAAGACACACACACACACACACACACACACACTGTAGATACATGTTTTTTCTGTCCTGCAGACGCCATTGTGTTAATGGTGTTAGTCCAAAAAGCCGGTTTTGCAACAGATGTGCCTCCATGCTTCCAGACCCTCATATGACCCAAATACAGTGTCAAATTTAACACACGCACACACAAACACACACACGTCAGTGAGGATAAAATGAAGCTAATATCATTAATACCATTTCTGTCTTTATAAAATTGATTTTAATCAAATATGACACATTACCTGTTTACCTACATGAGTATCTGGAATATAAAATGTCTTTTTTTAAGGGGATAAATGTATTTCTCGCTTGCCATAGTTGATGCTGGGTGGATGCAATCTTAAAATCCTTTTTACACAGATGGGCAGCAGTTCTCAATAAATTTCTTCATTGATCTCTTCTTTGTGCTTGGACAAATGGAGAGGACTACTAATTTTACTCTTGTTTTTTTTGGCATAGCTGAATTTTAAGATCTTAATATTTGCACGTATTAATGGCTGTCGGTAGCTTTGAAGAGTACTGGTATAGGTCTTCAAAAACCCATGGTGGTGTGAAACCATGTGTGGGTCAGTCAGATTTTTTAAAGTCAAGATATAAAAAATAAATGAAAAATTGGATTGTAACTTTACATATAGTGCAAAAAAAAAAAAAAAAAAAAAAAAAGGCACCATCTTTTATCGCCCCTGTTCAGTATCCAGTGTCTGGGGCACCATATTGCAAAGCCTATTTGAGACACAGGCTTGAAATTTACCGTCAAGATGAAGTCCTTGAATCTCAATTACTGACTGTTTCAACATGTTCAGTGTGTTCAACATGTTTTTATTGGCCTCCCACTTTGCTTCCTGTTGCCCCCTGGTTTGCAAAGTGTGTGTAAACATGGCTTAAATAACATGCACTCCTTCAATACTGCATCATATCCATCATATGACAGGCTGATATGAGCCAGTATCAGCTCCATGTATTCCTGTAGCGGCAGCTTTAGTTGGAGTGATGTCAGTGGCAGCACTTTGCCGACCGGTCCGGCCTCGCTGCCACAGATACACTCTGACAACTGTCTTGTGCTCGCTACTTTGTGAATAAAGGTGATTTGAATAGAGAGTTGGCTGTGTCCTGTTGGTGTCAGTTATTGTTAGCGTGGGAGTGGACAGTGGAATGAGGCGCCGAGCCATCCTAGCAACCCCACACACACACACACACACACACACACACACACACACACACACAGAAAGACGCCCACACTGAGGCCTAGTAGTTCCACTGCTCTGGACAAGAGCCGAGGACATGTCCATCCTACTGTGTGTGTGTATGTGTGTGTGTGTGAGAGAGAGAGAGAGTATACACGCCCCATCAGGGCACCAGTCCAGGAGCCAGGCGTCTGGGCTCTCGTCAGCCCACATCACTGTCAGAGAGCCGTTAATGAGGGGCACATTTACTGCTGCATTAGGGAAATGTCACCACACACACACACACACACACACACACACACACACACATAAGAATACACACTCCTCCTGGGTGTATTTCCAGTTCTTTAGCTGCTCTTCATCTATGTAGGTCTTGTAGACAAGTACTGTATATAGTCTGATTTGTTCATCCCAGACACCTTTCATTGAAAGACTTGACAAGAGCCGCTGACTGTGTGTGTGTGTGTGTGTGTGTGTGTGTGTGTGTGTGTGTGTGTGTGTGTGCGTGTGTGTGTGTTAGAGAGAGAGAGTTGATGTGAGAGGGCTGGCTGGAAAGAGACAAGGGTCATCACTGAGGTTCCTGACGACTTCAGTCCACTCAACTTGTGAGTGTGTGTGTGTGTGTGTGTGTGTGTGTGTGTGTGTGTGTCTGTGTCTGTGTCTGTGTGTACACTTGACAGATGACTAACCATGATGCTGTCGGAGTGTTGTGTTACTCTCACGCCTCTGTCCGTGTGACTCACTGTGTGTGTGTGTGTGTGTGTGTGTGTGTGTGTGTGTTACTCAGTGACTGGTGAGAGCCCTGGGTACATTGACATGACATTCGTCTCTGCCTCTCTCTCCGATCTGATTCTCTTCACTGCCATCTCCACACTTTCTCCATTTCTTTCTGTTTCTCTGTGCTCTTTTCCTAGAAACACGTTGCACTTCTGTGTGGATGGCTGCCGGCCTTGAATTACAGCTAATGGCTTTATGTAGAGCCAATATTGTTTTTGTTTTTTTGTTTTTATTTTATGAAACACCAAATCTGTTGCAGTCACTGTTGTCCAGCTCTGATACATGGATTTGAAACAGTTTGATACTAATAATATATAATAATAGTAATAATCCAAATTTAAAAAGAGCTGCTTAATTTCCTCAACAAAATGTGTACATGGGGACTTGTTGCTTTTTGTATAGGCTTTTATATCGCTCACTGCACTTTGCCTCAGCTGGTTAGCGTTAGCCAAGCATAGCATAATCCACACCCACTCAGCATAGTAAGTGGACTGTAATGGCTAGTGTCGCTAATGCTAATGAGTGAGTGAATGCTAATTAGTGAGTCACTGCTGCATGCGTTAGCTTGCTAGCCTGGTGGAGCGCTGCTGGATCACTGGCTTGGTCATTAGCATCCTAATCATATTAGCACCAATGTACATATCGGTTCTGACGTTATTCACCCTGCCTAGACGCACATGCACGTGCACGCACACACGCACACACGCACACACTCAGTGCAGAGAAGTGTTGGCCCATCCTCTTGTTGTGTCTGCTCACTTGGCCAAATTGAAACTCTGTGGTCCATGCAAGGACTGTTTGAAGTCTGCCTCGTTCACTGTAGCATTAAATTAGTGATAGCAGCACAGGAGAAATTCTGGAATACATATGCATGCACATGTAGGCACACACACACACGCACACACACACACACTCACTCCGAAATACAAACGTACATGGAAACACACACAGCTCACAGCTTGCAGAGGTCTCTCTGCTGGAATGAAACAACTCTATTCCCAGATTCCCTCACTCATCTAACCCAGTGCTGACATGAGTTCCTGTTGTGTTGTTCTCTCTCTCACTCTTCCTCTCTCTCTCGCTCTCTCACCCGCCTCCTTCCCCCCGTCCTCCCTTCTAGGATAGTGAGTAATCAGAAGCAGATGGAGCTGAGACTAGTGTAGTCAGACTGTTATTTTAGCCCTCTGCACAGCCACTTTTATGCCCTCTCTCCTCCTCACAGCCCTACACTCCATATACACACACTAATTCCTGACCTTAACACACTAAGGCAGCCTTAATATCGGTACAAGGTGAGGTGCTTCTTGTTTTCCAGCGAGACTTATGTAGATCTTAAGCGGGCTGTGATATGTTGTGATTGTGCGTACGTACTTGCAAGAGCAAGAATTACATCATGGGAAATAGTAATAGTCGCATTCATGAGGTCACTCCCCGTGCTTAGGCCCACATCCCATTTTTGACATCAAAGGCTTCCCATAACCACTGACACTAGATCAGCTTTTCCTCATTTCCCTCGCTGTTAAGATTAAGATCAAAGGAAGTCTAATCTGATCCCAGATCGGCATTTAATAGCAACTACTTCTTTTACCTTCCACTACCTTCCTCAAATTGACAGTCTGCCTCGCTGCGTGGGCCTGGTTTTTATCATGCTGAGCGCCTATCAGTTCATTATGGACCAGGAAGCCAACAACAAACGCTAGTCAGTGAGTCTAGAGCAGCTATCCCTACTCTGATGGACCCAATCACAAGGCTAAGACAGCACCAAAAGATCCTGGTCAAATCGAAATATGTTGTTGCATTACTGAAATTTTTGGTAGAGGTCGGAAACCAGTAAAAAATAGCTCATTTCGAATCTGCTCAGTGCAAAAGGTGCATTTAGTTTTTACAAAAAGAGACCATTTTCACATAAAAAGACACATTATTTCAGTTAGACTGTTGTATTTTTACAAATTAAAGCAAAGACAAAGTGATTTTTTTCATCTCAGCTGGCTAGCCTTTCACTGTAATGGCACAATTACACCTGTTTCATTTCATTTACTTCACAGAAACATACATTAAGGCGTCACATACAAACACAACACATAGTGTAGCGTACAGAATACAGTTTAATAAATTAAGATAAGTCATTACCGGGACGTAAAATGAGTCTTATGCTGAGATAATACAAGTGCAGTTACACCAAAACACAACTACAGTAAATGAGTACTTACAATTCCTTTCTTCCCTGCTCTCCCAATCACTGGCCTCCACTGGAATGCATCGCTGCCCCGCCCCACAGAAAATATTTAGTGACTAGCATCTTAGTCATGTTTCTTTTTCCAATAAGTGGGATGTGAAGTGGTGCCCGGCTCCCAGATAATGACACATATTGTGGTGACATTAAGGCCAGATCAAAGGGGCTGGCTGCTTCATGACATTTCAACTGGGGTAAACAAACACAGACAGTCCCATTACCAACTGATGTAGAGCAAGGGATGACTACCCCCCAGCCCCCATACCTCGCCCTCAAACACACACATACAC
Source organism: Myripristis murdjan (assembly GCF_902150065.1). Lineage (NCBI taxonomy): Eukaryota > Metazoa > Chordata > Actinopteri > Holocentriformes > Holocentridae > Myripristis > Myripristis murdjan. Next base: position 10,295,925 of record NC_043992.1, read on the forward strand.
GCTAGGAGGGCAAGAGGGCAACGACAGGAAAATAAACCAGCTTCCATTAGTGTGTGTGTTCCAGTTCCTATGCATGTGGGTGCCTCTGCATTTCCACTCTTGGTTACAGTACTTCCAGCTCATCTCCTTTTACAAGGCGAGGCCATTACATAATTACCCACTGTCAATTAGATCACATCCTGTGCGGCGCTGCCTGCCGAAGCCATGTTAATTAATCATTGGTCCCCAGAGGTAGCTCCCCCTTGCTGATGTCATGGCCGTCGCAGCCGTGGTTGGCTGGAGTCACGGAAACACCCGCCTGTCACCGTGGGAGACGGAGAGGCGAGGAGGGAATTCCCCACATGGCCTCTGATATGTCCAAGCAACAGGGTGTTGGAACACATCAACTCTCAAAAGTTTCTTTTTCACCGTGTTTGCTCATTTTTCCACATTACAGTGTACACCTATTCAACAGTAAATACCAGAAAATAGTTTTTGTTTGTTCACTTTGTATTTTCCCGTCAAAATCGTTTACCTTTACTTTGTGAAAATCTCAGTGGCTCAATGACTTTCCGGCCTTACATAAAATCAACCAAAGATAACCGATAATACCATCGCAAATTTCTGAACAAACAACCGCCCTCCAAGCAGAAGAAAACTGCAGCCTCACGATTTTCAGTGTAATGCAAATTGCCAACATGGAACAGTGGTGAAAGCCTCGGTCCCTGGCTGGAATTTATTCATCTTGAGGAATCTGCAATTTGTGTCATTGAACATTATGTGCAAAAACATCTGACAACTTTTGAGCACTTTGGATGAATTCCATTTTACTCCAGCATTATGTTTCAGATGAGAAATGTGTTGAAATATGGAAGCAAGACACTTTTGAAATGCGTTTGATTTTGATAAAAGGCCAATATCGGCCTGGTCATATCAGTCCAGTCTTACTGTGCATGTCTGGGTGTGTGTGCCTGCTGTATTCAGCGATGTGCATGCTGGTGTTGCATGTAGTTTTGATTACTCCACAGTTTGTGTGTGTGTGAGTGTGCATGCGTGTGTTGTCTTAATCTCCTGGTGCCATGATCAAAGCAGGTAGGGCTGTGGTCACACACACACACTCACACACACACAACAGACAAACATTCCTCCAAACGACCGTTACACGCCAGAGTCAAATTAGTCCATGGGCTTTTTAAGTGGCACAAAAGGTTCAAATTAGAGACGAGACTTTGAAGCCGTACAGTTTGCAGGGATAGTCTGTAGCCCCTCGTGGTTTTGGCCTCCATATCATTCCCTCAGAAAGGAACATGTTCACATCAAAGGTTAACTGGGGCATGTGTACTGTAACTTGTCACCAGCATAGCCCTGATTTCCAAACAGCGGGGAATTGGGACAGAATGGTATGTGGGCCGGGGAGAAGCATAGTGTGTAATTACATTGGGATCCGTGGGTTGCTCACCAGCCCTCTGACTGCATCCATATTATGGATGGAGCTCGGTAATTTGATGAAAGATGATTATAGATCATGTTCGTATAGCGAGTGCCCGGCTAGAGAACATAATGTCGTATGATAAGATGCAGGGACCGACTGCATTACATTAGTCAGTCACTCAGTGGTATTAGACGGGTTAGAGATGAGTTTATCCTACAGATGACTTCTGCATGGTGTGGTTATTCAAAACTGCCTGCATTTTTATCCTGCGACCAGTGATGGTGTAGTGAACTGACTTTGAAATCCAAAGTCATTTTTCACCTTTTCTCTTTTGAACTGTAAACGCCAAAACATGTCCAACTTCCTGGGCGGTATATTTCCTGTAAGAGAGAGTTTTTAAGTTATGACTTTATTAAGCATACACAAAAAATTCCAAGCACTAATATCTTTAACTATATTACATATTTTTGAACACCAGACTCTTCCAATATATAAAGCCAGTAACTTCACAACTTTCAAAGTGGTGCAATGGTACAATGGTGAAAACTGTTGTCATAATGTCTTTATATTGCCTTTAACATTGCTAGCAATTTCGTGCAGTATGAATTTACATAATCAAGATTTACATCAGCTAAAGAAAGTAGCAAACACTGCTTTGCTTTTTAAATGGCAGCAATGTAGACTTATTTAGTGGATTTTCCCCGCCAAAATAAGATGAAATTGTATCATAAGACAAAATCAATCCAAATAAGACTGTACGTGTGTACCAATATGTGAGCAGCAGTCGCAGGCTTGCATCAGTACGTGAACATGTGCATGCTTTGTGTTTGTGCGAATTTGTATTTGTATTTGTGTGTGTGTGTGTGTGTGTGTGTGTGTGTGTGTGTGTGTGTGTGTGTGTGTGTGTGTGTGTGTAAGTGCTCTACAGTGTTGCTTGGCAGCATATGGAGCCTTTGGGTGCTGTGCAGAGCCATAGGCACTCTGCTGCTGCTGCTACCACTAATAGCATGGCACTTAACATCATCTATGCTTCATTGTTCAGTAAGAGAAGAGCGGAGCATAGAGAGGGGGTGGCGGTGGGGTGGGGGTCGGAGTAGGGGGCAAATCGAGGGGTGCGGGGTATATGGTGTTGATTGTCGTTTTTCTGTCTGTGTGAGAACAAAGAGGGTGGCCAGAGAGGGTGACACAACAGCCGAAAAAGAAAACGAGTCTCCTCTGTTTTACCAGGAATTGGGTCTGTCTCGGTTTAAATGGGCACTGTGGAGGATGTTAGGTCATATAAATCCTCTAATATTGATAAATGTACAAGCGTTGAGGTTGACTGTGTAAATGGGATGCAGGTGGATTCCTTACTATGTGGTCAATCCAGGCGGTTTTCATTCTGATATCAGTAAATAGTCCCAGGATTGATCAGAAACACTTGTGCCTCCAATTCCCTTCTCTCTCTCTCTCTCACTCTCTCTCACTCTCTCCATTCACAGTATTACAGCATCATTGAACAGTAACCAGTAGCAGAAAATACAAAAAAAAAAAAAAAAAATGTTTTGTGGGACTCAAGCCAGACCTAGATTGAAGATGACATCCAAGTCTGAGCAAAGTTGAGAGGATTTTTTTTCCTTCTCCTCCTGCTCATGCTGAGTCGTATTGCGGTGGAATCCGAGCCCTGCTAGCATTGCGTCATCACCGAAAACCTTCGATTCATGAATTATTGGCTTGGGTCATGATGAAGACCTCAGTCTCACCAAGTCTGCTCTGACACCCCCCTCCCCCTGCCCTTCTATTTGAAACAGACAGATAACAGTGGTTTTAGCTGATAAGAAAGCTTTGGTGTGCTCCCCCCACCCCCCCAGCTGATAGCAGCCATATGCTAGAAATCAGCACCAGGCCTGGTCATGGAGCAACCACTGTTTGGCTTTTGGTGTGTGTGTGTGTGTGTCTGTCTATAAAAACATAAGTCAGAAGCATCCCTTAGCAGGTGACACTTCCACATTCAAATTATTTTATGACTAAGAGCACCCACATGTTGGCTTTCTTTTCCTTGTATTCTTACTTTTGTCATTCTCTCTCTGTCACTGTCCTCAATCAGACACACACACACACACACAAGATGGGCAGCACTATCAGGCTTCTCCCTCACCTGTCTGCCTTGTCTAAGTGTGTGTGTGTGTGTGTGTGTGTGTGTGTGTGCGTGCATGCGTGTGTGCGCGTACGTGTCATGGTGTGATCTCCGTCTTCACCTTTCCTGACACTTGTGTGGTTCATCAGCAGCTATGTGAAGTGACAGGCCACATCCTGGGGCAGCCGGCAGGGGCTGGCGCGACGCAAAAGAGCAGCACAACTCCCTGGAAACACACACACATACATACGCGTGCGCACACACACACACACACGCACACACACACACACCTCAGGCCATTCCCCAGTCTTAATTCCTAAACGCATTTGCTCCAGTTCCTGCTGAGACGCTGCAGGGGAGACTGTTGGGGGGATAGAGGGGGGAAGGATGCGTGGAAGACTAGCTCTTCACACACTACTACCCTTAACACACACACACACACACACACACACACACACAGTCATCTACCACCACAAAGTTGACAGAGCTGAAGAGATTGGGCTGGAACAGGCTGGTAGTGCCCAGTACAGCTAGCACACACCCACTGGCACAGAGGTGGGAAAGGTGGCAGAGCCCTCTGACCAGGCTTGGCGTGTACAGTGCGGGACGTTTGAAGTGTCACAAAGACCGGCCGGGAGACTAATTGAGAGAGATGACCTCTGAAAACCCAAAGGAATTTGTTTTCTTGGATTTTTCCTGTTATTCACCCACCTCCTTTCTCCTTTTCTTAGGGACTTATTCACAGACCCTCAGAGACAAGGCCAGCAACTGCCAATACATGCGTCATCACTTTGACACCACTCAGAGTGATGTGCTTTTTATAAATTTAGGTCAATATTACGCCTTTGAATCCTGGGAAAATTCACTTGATTTATTCCAAAAACATGGTGAAAAAGGGTGGTGAGCACATTAGCAAGAAATGACCTGCAAATGAGCAAGAAACTTGTAAAAAAAAAAAAAAAAAAAAAGACAAGAAATGACCATAAAATTAGCAAACAATTAGTTAAAAATGACAGTGAAATTGTTTGTATTTATCACAAGTATGTATCTAAATTTAATTGCACAAAAATTACCATAAACGTACCTTATAATTACCACCTTTTTTTTTTTTTTTTTTTAAAGTACATTTATCTTTTACTACATTTACTAGTTCCAGCTATCATGAGTTCACTGGACTAGGAAAGTCTTTCCATATTGTTTTGCTTGAAAGAGGTATGCCTCGGGTGAAACAAATTGCAGCAAAAACAAGTGTGAGATTGAAAGCGATGGATGGGTGATTTACAAAAACAGCCCAAAAGCGGTTCATAATCATCAAACACGCATGGCATCCACTTCACACTCACAGAGCTGATTGTTGAGCTTCTTTTATGCCCCGCTGCTGAATGTTTACTCTGTCACACGAATAGAGATCTTATTTTCTCACCTGATAACATTTCACACTTGTGTTTGTATTCACAGCCTTGTGGGCTACCGAAAAATTTGTCTTCAAATATCACACCGAATTTGTCTAAATCAGCCACAACTCCTCCTGCTGCCCTCGGCTTGGCCCTCTGGGACCCGGAGAGGAAGAACGAGAAAGGGCCAAAGATGAAAGTATCTGGGGATCTTGGCAAAATCAAAAACAAATCTCCGGGAGCGTCGGGGTTAACCCCTTTGGCCGTCGAGGGCTTTGAAGTGCTCGGCCATACAGTTAATTGTCCGCGTTGGGATTAGACAAAGGTGGTAACAATTTAACCCGGGCAACAAGAGGGCTGTGGGCCGCCGCTCGGGCCTATCAGGTGTTTGCAGATGTTGTGTGCGCCTCAGGAAAGCGACAGCAAACTCATGGAGATGAGAGGAAGGCTTAACCGACCCATAATGCTTTGTTTGCTCAAGCCCCATCACGCTGTAATTGGCTGGGAGGGGGAACAGAAGCCAGCCGATTGGACAGCTGGAGTGCTTACTGTTCCTATTTTGGACGGTATGCCGAGCCTGGGCCAAGCGTGCTACAGAGACCGCTAAGTTCCCTCACCACCAGCAATAGACCATTACCTTCATTGTATGGTGATGGAGGTTTGAAAAAAAAAAAAAAAGCAGGTATCCGCCAGTCAGGTTTGTCTACTTCCAGTATAACGACTAAAATACAGTTTGTTTGAACACTGTATTTAATCAATTAATTTAATTAATAAACAGGCTCTATGTGGCAGTAATTCTCAAACTTTTTTCAGCCAAGCACTCCCTAACCACTGCAAAAACAATTTGGTAGAGAAAAAAAAAGCCAATATAAAGAGGTTAAATACAGCGCCATCAGCATCTGACACAACAACCTGATACTGAGGATATTTTGTTGTTTTCATCTTCTTTTGTCTTCTTTCTCCTTGTTGTCAGCTGCTTCGTTGCTATGTTTCAACCACCAATCCATCTTCTTGATTTTTGTCTGGCTTCCCGGTCGTAGCGAACAACCGTCCTTGATCGACTATGAGCACATTTGTTTGCTATGAATGCAATCCGTGGGAATTCATCTTGTTTTAAAGCCAAATTTCGGCTGGATTCCGCACATTCAGATTCACAGTCCTGTGATTAAAAGGCTGTTTTAGAGTTTCATTTCATTTCATTACAAAAAAAATTGATTTTTTTTTGGACACATAAATGATCTAACCAAAGGAATCACATATCAGCGCAGAGTATTAGCTACAAAAGCCAAAAGGGAGAGAAAAAAAAAAACAATTCACACAGCAAAAGAACAGCTGAACAAAGCTTTAGAGGTGCTGTTGGCAACTGCAAGAGCAAATATACAATAAACCTAAAAAAAAGAATCCATTAAACTGTGGAAATAATGACCACACATTCTAGATATATATGTGAATCTTTAATGTGAACAGTGACAGTGAACAGTGACGGCACTCTAATGTGTTAGAGTGCCGTCACTGTTTTCGCAGTTTTGTATTTCATTTTTCAGAAATGTTGGTATCAGCGACAGTCATCAAAAAGCCATGTTCAGAAAGCCATATTAGTCAAATCCTAATGGAAGTCTTGTCTTCCCAGTCTTGTACAGTGCTACTGTCTCATTCTCTTGGAGCCTGTCACTGTTCTAATAGCCATGTTCTTTAGGATTGTCTTAATTTTGGAAACATGCTCGATGCTGCCTCTCAGCGCCGTCTTTGAACTTGCAAACACACACATTGCTGTCAGCTTGTGTTGCAGTTTCCCTGTCTGTGCATTTGGTTTTGTTTTGTCCCGACCTGACAGCCAATGTCTTTTTTTTTCCTCCTGCTGTGGTGTGTTTGTCAGTTCCTGGTGCTGAGCCCAGCTGTCACCTCTGCTTTCTGTTGCTTGTCTTCAGGTAAAATAGGCCACATTTGACCTGGAGCTGAGATTGCATTGTAGAATTGAATGTGACCCATTGCCCCCTCTTTTTCTGTATTCCACCTGTCTGTATTTTGCAGGTTTGGCCATTTTCTACCACCTCAGCAGTGCATGCTGACGCACCTACTTCACATTCCTTTGCTTACGAAAAGTGTATTTTGTCTTCTTCAGGACTTTGGCTAAAACCCAAGCATGTGTTGCCCCTTGTTGGCATATTAAGTGATGTTCTATGTGACCGCTAAATGTTCTGTCATACTCACAAAATCTTAACTTATAGCTGTGTTCTGTAGTTCATCTCACCCCTGTATTTCCACACAGTTGTCATATACTGACAAGCACACATATTCCCATTGAAGAAAAGGGAAAGTAGGCTCAGATTATTAACACTGTTGAACAACATAGTGCTAGTCCATTCATCCATTCATTTCCTGTAGAGCTCAACAACATCCACCAAGGGGATCCATTGTGAGCTTATTCAGATTTTTTATTTCTAATAAATGCTACCGAATTAGCACTTACCAGCCAGCTATGTTTATAAATCAAAAACACGTACCAAAGGAAATACCAAATCAGCAAAATATACATGATTTACTTGTTCCAAACACTTGATTCACGCAAATGGAGTCTTTCAGACTTCTCACAGTCGGTCAGCATTAAGTCATCCATCAGCCACAATGTGAATACATGGTAACAGTTGGTGTGAACCCCGCGCCTTTCCGGCCATCAACTCCGGTACAGATATTAGCGGTGATGACGGTCAATGCGTGTGGCCGTGTTCCTACTTCCCAAACACAGGCTTTGACAGCTCCTTGTCGGTGGCACTGACAGCTGTGTCCTGTATCACTGGCCCAGGCTTTGTGTTTGGGCGTTGCGGAGGTGAGGCTGAGTTTCATTCAGGCCGTCCCAGGCTCGGGCTGGATCAGTGGACAATGTGAACAGCGGAGCGTGACCCGGCCCCCTGCTGGGTTGGAGAAACAGGTCTGTTGATCCTAAAACAAAATGTGGGCCAGAGCTGTAGTTGGACCAATACAGGGGGCCGATATTGGCCTTGTATTTAAGATAAAATATTAGCCAGTTAGTGTCTTAGTTATCTTTTCCATTCTGACCTTTTAGGAGGAAACACTGAGTTGTTTTGCCTTGCCAAATTTGGGCACATTGAATAGCACAGTCAAGTATTGGCTATTGGCAGCTTCAGCCTAAACAAACAAACATTAGTATCGGCCTTGAAAAAGTGAAACTCAGTCGAACCCTATTCAGAACACACACACACACACACACTCACAGCTGGCCAGTGGTGACATCCACTATCATTGTTTTTCCATCCCTTCCACATTTGGAGTAGCACAGCGCTATGCTAGCGGGTTAGTGTGCTCCATAGAGAATGTAGGGCAGACATATTAGCTCATTCTTGGCTACCAGAGCGCCGACTCGGTCATGTGGTGCCAGTCGAGCTGGATAACAACACCACACCACTGCCATTATATCTCTGGCACCGCAAAGTCCATTTAACTGAGGCTTTCATTCACATCACCGCGCTCTCAATGTCTTTCTTTTTTCTTATTTATCTCCTCCACACACATCTCTGTGTTATCCATCTATCATCCAGTTTTATCTCCTTTTTTTTCCTCCATGGCAGTTTTTGATTTTCCTCCTTTCCCATCAGGGTATTTCAGACTCCGTAAACACTGCAAGTGAATAATATGAATTTTAGGCATTATAAAGATTTAAAATGTCTCAACTCTAGGTTTAATTACAGTTTTCTTTGTGCTGCATGTCCACTCAAATATTAATACAGAACGCGGTACGGATTGCATCTTATCTGCTTTTCTAAACACAGTTGGACTTATGTTCCCTTAATATTTCATTTGGTGTCCTTTCTCTTGGCTATTTTTATTTTTTGTTCAACTGTAAATATGCTGGCTTCCCTCCTTTTTTAAATGCAAGTCCAGCTAGTATTAAACAAAGCTACTAAAACATCAACAGCTGGCCTGTCAGTAGCTGTCTTCCACTGTCCTCTTCCCTCCATTTACTCTTTTTTTTTGGTCTGCCTTACACCTCTAACCCTCCTTTACCTCTTTTTTCCTGCCCACCCCTCACTCCCCCACCCCCTCTGTCTGTCTGTCTGTCTGTCTGTCTGTGTGTCTGTCTGTCTGTCTCTCTCTCTCTCTCTCTCTCTCTCTCTCTCTCTCTCTCTCTCTCTCTCTCTCTCTCTCCCCCTCTCTCTCTCTCACCCCCCTGCCCTCCCTCCTGGGTTCCCCGGTGGGGGTGTTGTTTGTAAAGCATTATAATTTATAACGGAGCAGAGTGGATTTAATTTCAGTGCGCGGGGGCTCGCCAGCAGGGCGCCAGCCTGCAATCAGGGGAATCAGCAGCCTGCGCTGGGCCTGCGAACACACACGCACGCACACACACACGTACACACTCGGCAGACCCCCACACAGAGCCGCCTAGAATGGAAAGTATTATCAGTGGCCACAAACGGACAGTGTTTCTCCTCACCCAACTCCCTGGATGCTCCCTCCACAGCCCAGCACCTCCTCAGCTTCGCTTTCAGCCCCACTGCAGCTGCGATCGCTCTCTCTGCTCTCTCTCTCTCTCTCCCTCTCTCTCCCTGTAATTTCTCTCTCTGCGTCTGGCTTACATTATCTGCGTCTCCGCTCTCCCCTTTCTCTCCCTCTCTTGCTCATTGTCTCTCATTACCACTCATTACCTATTTGTTGGGGGGTAAGAGGCTTTCTCATCTCAGACTCTGTTGCCTTACAAAGACAATGGAGTTCACAATGAGGTCAAATCCAACTATTAGTCCTCCTATGTCCCTTTCAAATATTTGCCTCTGTCCTTCTCTTTCCACCCCTTCTCTTCTGCCCCTGGGGGCCCTTTTTTTCCACCCTGCCCATTTGCCAGTTGCAATTTCCCCTTCATAAATCCTGCTTCTTTGGCAAACTGTGCCAGACGGTGGGATGCTCCTGACTTGCAGAAGGTCAGAGCCCGAACAAGAGGAGGAGGAGAAGATAATGTTTCTCTCTTTTTAGTAGCTAGTGATTTTTGCAGCGCATGAGGCACGACTGCCAATCGGCTAGAGAGCCCCATAGCTAACATGAGAGATTGTTAATAAAAGCAAGCTGATCTTAGGTTGTTGCACTTCCACTTCTTTCCTTCTTTATCCCTGCCTGTAGCTGGCACTGCCTTTGAAGTAGCTGCGGTCTTTCCCTAAAACTGCTCTCCTACCTTGGCTTTCAACTCCTTACTTACCAAACCTTGCTGCTATTGGCAAATACCAACACAAGTGGAAGTGCAACCACCTAAAGTCAACTTGCTTTTCACAAGGGAAAAAAAAAATAATCAATCTTGATTAGCAAAAGAATGATCTTCCCAAGTTTTCTTTGAGGATAAATTGTACTGAAACAAGAACACAAAGAGGCATGTTTAAGCTCGGCTATGTGTTTGAGGTTGCATGCAGTTTCATCTCTTTCTTCTTTCATAGCTGTTTCAACCGCCTCTGTGTACATAGATGTGATGCACCGCTTTTGAAATGAATATTGGGGGTTTCCATTTGTTCTCACCCATTGTTAATTTTGTTGACTGAACTGTGACTGAAACTATTCGTCAACCACAGCTTGTCCAGGACGAAAGCAAAACGAAAACTAAACAGCATAAGCTCTGTTGACAAAAACTATGATGAAATGTAGTGACATTTTTGTCAACAAATGAAAAAAGGGGACGCCATGCCAGAAATAGACAAATGAAAACACAACTCATGACAGCTTGGAAGGAAACAGGTATTTGGGTAAAAATGTAATGGAAAAAAAAAAAAAAATTAAATTAAACCTTTTCTTTCATTGACTAAAATCATTGTAGTGAAGAGAAAAACTAACAAAATTCAAGCGACTAAAACAGAAATAAAATGCATTTTATTCAGAAGAATTAGACTATAACTAACACTGTTACCAGACATGTGCATCCTCACTTAACAGATACACTTCCACGGTTGTTATCCGTCCATTGTCCTGGCTTTTTAATGGTGTTTTGCTGAAATCATATCTTTGTAATTCTTGATTTAGCTTGTTTCTTTTTGGTGCATGTTTAAAGAAGGCCCGCAAATTGTGCAAAACATCTCTTCACTTCTCTTGGTGCCTGCTCAGAGCTTGTCCTGGGTTTGCAGCACTCTGTGTCTTACACTAAATACACTCTCTCACCTCAGCTGGCATGTATTATTGTGCTGCCTCGCGTCTATGCCGGCTTTATCCTCTGGGATGCAGATAGTTTTAATCTCAGGCCTCAGCCACCGAGTTGTTCTGTTCCTGCTGTTATATTAGGATGATTGGACATCTGCTGTGGGGGTGCTAAGCTGGCAACACTAGTCCAGCCTCCAATAGGACATTTGTCTGACATCCCAACGGCATCGATCCAGAGTTGCTGCATGGCGCAAACGCAATGTGATATTATGACTTTGACACACCCCGGTCTGGCTCGCAACCACAGTCTTGGAAATTCAAATAAAAACAGAAAATGTATATGAAATAACAGTTATTGTTTGCTGTGCGTGAGGATTTGATGTCTGCTGTGCATGTGCATGTTTACTGTTCACAAATGGGAACGCAGCACCATCTTTCTTCATTTAGCATAATTAATACCCTGCCTCTCCACCCTGCTTGGATTTGCTCGCCTTTCTCTAACCCCCACTAACGACTGCAAGAAATGCTTTATGGGCTCTGAAGAATAACACACGCACACACACACACACACACGCAGCCACACTAAAAAAGGTTTCGACATCAAAAAGCCACAATTAGCTCATTTATATTTGCTGGACATTTTTGAACCACATGAAATGGAGAGGAAGCAGGTCATTTCTCTCCCTGCATTCATTTTTTTCCCCCTCTCTCTCTCTGTTACATGGTCCAACAGCCAAAGTTCATAGGAAGGGCTCATCTCATAAAGGCTACAACATGAGCCTTTTTATTAGTGAATATCTGCCCCCCACCCCCCACCCCCTCCACCCTCCGACAAAAATGAAACAGCGCGCTCTGGATTAGTCATTTGGTGTTTGCGGGCAGAAGTCAAGAGGTTGAAGTTGAGCATTTATTTACATTGACTCGGTTGCTTCTCGGTTCAGCTATGGCCACTGCAGTCTTTTCAGCTTAAAGGAGGGAGATACAGCGGATGACGGCAAGAGATTTCGAAAGATTTGAAGTGGATGTAGCGAGGAAAGAAGAGATTTTTCTGGGGGGGAAAAAAGAGGTTTGGGTTTAGGATCTGGGTAAGGAAAGCCATGGAGATCAATTGCGCCGTGTGTTATGTTACAGTACAAAGGGCAGAAAATATGTCGCAATGGCACGGCTTGACCAAGGTGCATTAATCAAAAAGAACCAAAGGAATGAGAAAATCACCTACTCCTGGAGAATAATTGACAAAACTCTCTGATGAAAAGATTTTTTTGTCAGTTATTTTTTATTGTTATCCAGATACTCCACAGTTACAAACATTAGAACTACAACTCCTCCCTCCCTCGCCAACAGCACTGAAAAAGAGAAGAGATAAAATGACCACAGGACAAGACCAAAAAAAAAAAAAATTGCCTTGCCTGATTTATTGTAGTCCATGTATGCAACATTGTAAACCCGGAATAAAGTTTTCCCACTGCTCAGTCATGACGATCAGACACCTAAATCATCCATGTATCCCAAGTAGATCATTATTTGGATGTTCGTATGTTTAAAAAATGAAGATTTTCTCTTATTTTACATTGGCGTGATTTTAAAAACCATATTAAGTGGTCAGCCACTTTTGCCACTTTGTTGACTAAGTTGTCATTATTTGGCAGATAAAATGACAAAGTCCCCCAGAAACATGGTGTATACCTGTAAATCTTTGTCAGTCTCTCCCCAGTTTTTGTGTTACTTTTGTGTTGGTGTATTGCACACACACAAACACACACGGCTGTGAAATTTAAGTTGCTCTTAAAGTCTCCCTACTCACCTCTCTTGCTCTCCGCTGTGGCGGGAGATGTACACACACGACAGAAAATGATTCAGTAATCTGGGAGACACTCTCTCCCAATCATGTTTGTTTATTCTGACAAACCTGAGTGTCGCCGGGCAGATTGGGGCTGCCAAAATCATTTCTCTGCCAATGGAAATAAACCTAATGACCTTGGTCGCCTTGCCAACTGTTAAAGACACTGTGTGTGTGTGTGTGTGTGTGTGTGTGTGTGTGTGTTGTCCTAATGGCTATACAGTTGTAGTTGTTTCATTTAAGTCAGAGTTATGAAGTGTTGGGGAGCCCTTTTAGGTTTTGAACCTCCCTTGGCAGCGGTTAGGAGACATATTACAAAGGTTAGAAGGCTTTACTGTCGCTCATTTTTGCGTTCTTTCTTTTTTTGCACACACATGTACATGCACACAAACACAAAGACGTGTGCACTCGCACACACATACACACACTTGAATTAAGCTGCACTAGCCATGGCCTTTATACATGAGCTATACTCAAATTTAATCAAAAGCCCTAATGGGTTCTGTGTGGGACGTTCCCTTCTCTTAAGTGTGTGTGTGTGTGTGTGTGTGTGTGTGTGTGTGTGTAGGCAGGCAGGCCAATGGGGGCCCTAGAGGCAGCAGCGGTTGATTGGAGGGCACATGTGTGATGTGGCTGAGAGATCAAACACACACACACTTGATGAATGTGAGAGAGGAGGGGCACTACTCCTTTTCTCTGCTGCTGATCAAGGTTGGGGTGTTCTTGGTTCATTAGACATACACACACACACACACTCACATAGAAACATGCACTTTACGCACGCACCTCCATGCACAGTTAGAGATAGCTGGAATACTTGTTGAACATATTTTTATTTTTCCATTCGGGTGCATTTATTTGCGGGTGTGTGTGCGTGAGGTTGTTGCTAGTAATGAGGTCAATCTCCTATGTGTAGCTAAAACCTCTGTGTGTCTTTATCTCTGTTACATGGGCAGAGGATTACTCTCCTCACTCTCACCACCACTTCCACTCTCATCCCTCTCCACTCTCTGCTTCCATAACACCATAAATATTGACAGCCGCGTCTCCTATTCCCAGTGTCTTGCAGCATGCATATGTCAGGGTTTCCTTTCCAAAGTGAGAGATCCACCATTTGGTATCTCCTCTCACTAGATCACCGCTGCTGTGAAATTATAATTTAGCCTTCTGCAGTGGAATGTAGTGACAAGCTAGCTTCACATAATAACATTTCTGTTTCAAGATCTATTATTAATGTCTAGATTTCAAGGATAGAGCATGTTGGAATGAAACCCTGATATGTACATATGTGTGGTTTATTTCTCTTAGGGCAGATACAGCATTGCGTTGTATCACAGGATCTTGGAAATATAAGTCATTTTCAATACTGCTCCTCGCAGCAGGCTGGTATTCATGTTACAGGTACACCGATACATGTGGGGAATATCAGCTTTTTATTATTAAAAAATGGGTTATCAGCAAGTCAGTGTCATCCACCTCTGATATGATGGAGATGATGCAGACTGTGTATTTATTGTAGAGCTGATCAATACTACACAGACTGTGGGAAGCCCTTAACATGGATTGATTGTAAAAAGACATTCGGTAACATTGTACCTCTAAGTTATTTTATATGACATTGATAATTTGCCAAAAGAAAAGCAAATATATAGTGTACTTACAGTGCCTATCCCTGGGTTCACAGACAGGTTAATACACAGAGGATAAGGTTGTATTGTAGAGTCAAATCGTATCTGACATTTTTATCAGTTTCCATTCATGTAGGTGCAAACAGGTTTATTATCAAACCTGGGCATCAGTGGCAACTTTTAGTGTCACTGTTCGAAATGCTGTTTCAGAGGCTTTTCCACTCTGATTAGGATCAAAATCTAGGGGAATCACTGAAGACTTGAAATCTTTGTGTAATGGTTTGGCATGAAATGGTCCAATTTGAGATTACTGCATACTGGCATTGGCATCTGTATCTGCCGTCAAACGCTCATATTAGTTGAATCTTTAAAAAAAAAAAAAATGCAGAATTCATTGTGCTTTTTGCAGAACTTTATTAGAGTGCCGGGTTGTGTGGTTACCTGGGAATTACATGTGCACATGGTGGTGAAATGTCCTCATCTGTAGCTCTGTGCTCCGATGGGCTGCTAATTCAAAAAACCTCCATTCACTTCATAGTGTGGCAAAACAGCTCCCAAAATTACACTTTTAGGACTTGAACAAATACAAAGTTGATTATGCCAACGTAAAAAAAAACAAAAAAAAAACAAAAAAAAAAAAACAGCAAGTGCCGGTATTCCCATGTAATTACAATTATCTTTGAAAGAACAGGAAAATAACAAGAAAAGAGCTGTTCACTTTCCTCAGAAAATGGGTACCAGAACATGATGTTTTTTATACTGGCATAATCAGCTTTGTTTGCATGTGTTTATGTGCTAATAGAGTTATTCTGGGAGCTGTTTTGCTGTGCTTTGGAGATGAATGGAGAGACAGAAATGCAGTATTGTGGATTAGCAGCCCAGGGAAACACAGACCAGCTAAAGAGGATATTTCACCACCGTGTGGACGTCCAGATACGTATACAACCCAACACTCCAAAGCTCAATTTTACTTGAAGAGTAAGATAGATGAAGGCTGCAAGGCAGGGATCCATACACACTTACAGGTACTCTATTATAGCTTTATTCAATATGGGCTGGTTGTCTGAATTGCCCTCATAGCTAGAGAGCACTGTTGTTGTGATGGATGCTCTATTTGCATTACTGTACATGCCCGCATGCATCTCTTTCGTACACACACGTCTGTCTCTCTTTGCAGTCTGTTTCACCATAATCGCTAACACCCCCGTTCCCAATGTTCACTTCACACATGACGTGGCCCACCTTTTCACCCATCTGTCAGAAAATTCTGTGTGGGCGTGTGTGTGTATGCGCTGTTAGCTGTCATGCAAAGCGGAAGCGGTGTTGATCAATGGGCCAAGCCGATGGCATATGGCCATGTCCTGGGGTGCTGTGGCATGCAGGAGAGCGGGATAGCAAACTGAACGGACAGGAGCGTGTGCACGCGGCTGCGCGGATGTCCTGTGCCAACATTGCATATGCAACTCATCAGCTGAAGCTTCCAGCGCACATTTCTCCGGCTATGTCTGTCTTTCTCTCTTCACCCGGCCTCATCTGTGCCTACCAACTTCCCACAGATCACAAGTTTTTCATCCTGTCCATCAACGGTGCCAACATCAGAACCCCCCTCTCCCTCCAGGAAGTATGGGAGGAGTTTGCATGGGCTAAGCAGGGTGTGGGTGGGGTCTGATGGGATTCACATGGCCTGTACACATCCTCCACTACACTCCTTACATTAACTAGACCTAGCAGTGTCACGCTGCACAGCCTTTTATTATCCTCTCTGATTAATTCAAAACCATAGCATCACCCACATCAACACAGTAGCTTTCGTTCTACTCTGGTAATTTATTAAAGGACATTTCCAGTTTTTCTGTTTGGCCCACTGGTCATTTTTTACCTGATGTGTGATGAGAGGACTGGCCCTAAAATCATCTCTGCAGTCAACAGCTGCTTTGTGTACTTGGAAAAAAAAAAGAAAAGAAAAAAACAGAAAAAAAATACATTCATTTGGATATTCAGTGATGATGAGTTTCTGTCTTTCATGTACAGTTTTTAGGTTGGTGGTGTTGAGATGAAACAAATTCCAATTTTTACTAACAGTAACGTTCATCATATTTTATTTTTATTTTCTGATAAGCAGAGAGCAACTACAGATATTTCTAAGGTGCATCAAGTTTAGATGTCCTCACAACTCCTGTTCTAGCACAGTGGTGTCTGCGGGTCCTTAAAGAGTCCAAAAAACCCTTGAATCACCTTAAAAGTATTCAAATATCTTCTGTTTACATAGTTCTGAAAGTTGTAATTCACCATATAAAGACAGGGTTGTCTTTTTTTTTGTAGCTGATTCTCATTTTGTTGCATAGAGACAGAGCTGGAAAGTGATACAGTCAAAGATTTAGCAGGCAGTTTGGCAAGAGACCCTCATCAGTTTTTCTTCCAAACCAAAAAATCTTGCCAGCTCTGGCAGGTGGTCATTTCAGACCCAGTTCTTATTAGAGTACGACTGGACTTCATTAGAACAATATTTGTATGTTCTACCAATAACTTCTGTAGTGCTGGACACCTCAGTGCTTTTTCTTACACTTAGGTGATTTATATGTTCTCATGTTCAGCCCCCTCCAAGATCTATTTTCAGCCACTCTCCCTTTCACTCATCTGCAAAAAAAAAGCAAATGAGACAGTTGCTTAGTGCTTAGTTAAGCCGCCACATTGTCTTGACCAGCCTTGTATGCATGTTTTTTGTGTTTTTTTTGAAAATGAAGTGACCCTATCCTCTCCCTGACTGACTTATTGGCAAGCATGAGGCCAGCAATTACATGTCACTAATGCACACTGTTGCCATAAATTTTCATTATGGTATGGATACTGAGCCTGGCACTTGAAGCCCATCGCAGGCAGTTTGTATTCCACTAAGGAATGCTAACAGGGAGGTGGAATGAAAGCATGCAGTGCCTTTTGTTTTGATTTGGAGCAGTGCTGACAACTGAAGAACAGGGAGGATGAGTACAGTGTCCAAATGCAAAACCAATCTGTATGCATGTTATGTAAATGCATATGCCTCCCTTTCAAAAGAAAAAAAAAACTGTTTTGGCAAATTAGCAGACAGTGTAGGAGGCTGTGCATACAGCTGTTCCATGCTAAGTGGGCTGTCATCTATCTTCCTTCCATCCTCTCTTTGGCTTGGAGAGGGAGAGACGGAAGAGAGCAAGAGATGAAAACAGTACAGCCCACAAAAAAATGTCCAGTACGCGGAGTTAACATCTTGTAATTCTTTTATTCCATTAGAGGGAGTCTTTGTTCATTCCTTCTCCTGCTGCTGGGGAGATGAGACACTGTTGGATACAAATCCAGATGTAAGAGGACATGTTCAGCACACACTGGACTGTAGGTGTCCAATGAAAACTGAAATTAAAACATACTGAAATACATACCCAGCTCGGAAGCTTTTGGACTTCATTAGGAACTGAACAGTGGCTCATCGACCACTGAGAGCCGAATGTTCTGCCTGAGGATTTTTTTGCACATTCGACCCACCAGATGACTGACAGTTGCACCGGACACTTACAATCTCACTAATGTTTCCATGTGTATTGTTTTATTTGGAATCTGTTTAATAAATTACCGCCCTTTCATTTTCAGGCTCAACAGGAGTTGTGGTTCATTTCCTCCAACCTAATGCAGATTACTGGTCCAGATGTTAATCCATTGATGTTACAATAGTAGTATTATAGTGACGCTTACAAAGGGATAGTATTTGAAAGGGAGAAAAAGGGAGAACATTGGCATGGCAAGCGATAAAGACTTAACCCTTGCTCCTCTGTGTTGTGGATTAAATGTAGCCTGTTTATTGCGAGCTGGGATTGGGGCTAGAGGATTAAGTGGTCCCTCACCTCTCTCCAGAACAGCCCTGGGATTGTCCCGGGATAGAGCCGACGTATTAGGACCTGGTGCTTATCAAGCTGCTCACAGTAGGAGCACAGAGCAAGGGATCACTGACCGCATCGACTCGACCGTCCCTTTAATTAGGATTTCAGAAAGTCCAAAACTTGGAGGGGGGGGTTGATAAAGCAAGATCTGATTTACAAATTGCCCTGTTGACAGTTTGTCTCCTGACAGGGTTGTTTGCTGATTTGTTCCCCTCCTGTTAAACCCTCAGACAGCCGAGCAAAAGCTTTTGCCTCATTGCCTCAGGGAAAAATGGGAAACGTCCCAATCACGTTTGCAAATCTCAAAGATGCTGTGCACAATGTTCAGTATCATTTCCTTGTCCTAAACCTTTGAATAAGTTCCATTTGTGCGCTTTGCATTTCTAAGTCCGTATTTTGTTTGGTGGCATATTATTTCTGGTCCTCATTCCAATACACATCCCCCCTCAAAAAATACACAGGAAGCGTAGAGGTATAGAATAACATATCAGCTTGCCCATCATATTTGGATAAAGGACGTACTTTCACATCTGAAAATTCAAGGACATGTGATTTTAAATGTTTTGCCCTTCTACTACAATTCCCCCTCATTTTACATTGCAACAAACCATTTTGGAAATCATGCAGGGATATGTAAGATTTCACGACATATAATCATAGTCCTTGGATTTTTAAACATGCAATATCTCTGCTTTAGTCCTTTATAGTCCTTTTTACAATCACTTATGAGTCAAACTCTGTCTGAAATTATTGAAAAAATCAAAGAACATGACTCCGACCATGCTGCAAGGCCTCTCCTAGTGAGAGTAAGCCCTTTGCAGCAGGTTTATGATGTTATTGTCCTCGCTTAAACCAAGTGTTTATAGGCCAGCTGCAGTGGGCCTGTATTTCTGTTTCTATGTGTCTGTGTGAGTGTTTTTCTTTTTATTTCCTTTTTTTTTTTTTTTTTTGTGAGTGCGTGTATGGCTGTAGGATGCAAATGTGTGTTTTGGCACCTATAAACAAAGAGGATGCATGCATGTGTGTCTGCATTTGTTTCTAATGGTGTCTTTAACAGTTTCCCTCTGAAGCCTTGACATGCCATGCTAAGCACAAACACACACATGTATACACACACATATACTCAGAGAAAGAGAGAGAGAGAGAGAGAGAGAGACCCACTGTTTCTCACACAGCAGGGCACGGGGTCGATTGCCAGTTGTGGAGCATGATCAACCTCCCTCCATTTGTGTGTGTGTGTGTGTGTGTGTGTGTGTGTGTGTGTGTGTGTGTGTGTGTGTGTGTTTTTATGTGTGCAGACATGCTCTCAGCTGAGGGAGCTGGTTCACGGGCCGGTCAGAGCTGCCTTATTTCCTTTTAATTGACTTAAGATGGGCAAACAAGACCTCAGCAAGCACACGGCACTCATTACGCTCACACACACATGCTCACACACAAAAAAACACACCGCTCCAAGATGCGCAATAATGAAATGCACATACATACGTACACATAAGCACACGCACACACGGCCACAATTGCTCCTGCGTGTGTGTTAGGTACTTTACAGCTCCATCAGGCTAAATGAGGGGGTTGTGTTTTCCCAGTCAGCACCGCTGCACTCCAGCCTCCTGCAGCTCTGGCAGACCTGGTGCGGGAGCTGTTACCTTCTTTGTCACCTTGCTGCATAATTTCCACCTCCTTTTAGTTTCCTAGTCAGGAAACTAAGGCCTTGACCAGATAGATTTTTTTGTCCTACTTTTCTGTTTCTCAAATGCAAAGTTCAGTTGTAAGCATCGCTGGTAACTGAGAGAGCAAGAGCAGAAGGGACGCTGTGCTGTGTTCTTGTTGCAAAAGTATCAAATACAAAGTTTGACTGCAACTTAGAAGGCATCAAATTAGTGCTCTGTTATTGAAGAGGAGGATCAGGAGCTCGTTCTCAAACAGAAGATGAGGGTACATGATGTCTCCTACTCTTGCCTTGAAACTCAATGCAGCTGAAGTTGAGACATGTTCAACAGTGTCCTATTTTGCATCGAATGTGGGGAACATGCACCGGCTCTTTGAAAATTAACTGAAGGAAAAAAAAGACCCATGCATATTGAAACATGTTTTATGTGATCACAGCCTAATTTGCAAAAATCAGCTTGTTGCCCTGAAAAACTGCATTAAAATGTTTTATTGAGGTTTAGAGTCCCATAAGGACTGTTGTTTCACCCAGGCAAGAATAACATTTGGTAAGAAACACTGAGTCGATCTTTTGGGAGAGATGTTAAACATGAAATAGTCTGACATTAAGGTATTCAACATGTTTAGTACTAACTGCTTGGCTCATTTTGGCTACCTGGGCATGGCCCAGCCATCCTGTAGGACCCTGGTTGGCTGCATGCCCGTGTCACTCACTCACATGTCCTCTCCCACCATGGATATGCATGCTGACGGAAAACAATACTTCAAAAAAAAAAAAAAAAAAAAAAAAAAAGGAGATTAAAATCCCAACTTTTTTTTCTTTCTGTCTCCTGCAGGTTTATCCTAAAAAGGAAGCTCCTCACTGCCTATTCTTATCATTTCAATTTTTTTTGTTTTGCTTTTTTCTTGCAAAGCATGCCTATCCATTCCATTGCCCCTCCAGTCCATCCATCCATCCATCCATCCTTCCACCTGTCCCTCCCTTCTTCCCTCCCTCACAACCCACTCATTGTTTTGCCATTGGTGTGAGAGAGTGAAGAGGACAGGCGGGAGGAGGAGGAGGAGGAGGAGGAAGAGAGGAAGATGGCCAGCAGTCTACCTGTTTGTCTTTGTGTTTGTCTGTTCAGACAGTTCATCTGAAATTAAAGTCATGTCAGAAACTGTGTACCTCAGCAGAACATCTGCTCCTCCGTATCACTGAGTAGGATTTCAAATTACCATGTGCCAAACATCAAATTGGGGTATATTTTGTCTTTGATGGGTGAATCATACGAATAACCAATGAGACTGGCCAGCAGTGTTGGGCAAGTTACTTAAAAAATGTAATATATTACTCATTACCTATTACTTGTTTTAAAAGTAGTCACATTACTCAACTAATTTCTAACAGGAAAAGCAATTACATCACTAGATACAGTCCTTTCTGTATTTTTGAGACAAGAACTGTCAGGGTAATCAAGGCACTAGTATCTGCCTTGTTTTTATGCACGTTTTCACAGCGGCCACTGTGACATGAAACAGCAGGTAAACACAGGTGTTACTGATGACATTAATTCAGGTTCTGTTCCATTTAAGTGTTGCAGAGTCTTTCCAGTGAGTCAGCATGAACAATAGCAGGACTCTGGCTCTGTTAGACCTAAATGAAACAGACCCATCATTAACGTCATTAGTAACACCTGTGTTTATCCTGTACTTCATGTCAAAATGGCTGGTGTGAAAAAGGTCTGTCCACCTTATTCTGTCATGCCCACTTTCAAGAGTTTGTTTCTTCTGCCTTTGTCTTAGAGCTTCCAGTCAGCTACTTTTCTGGCAAGCTAGTCAGCCAAATCAACAACAAGTACACATATAATATACGAATTTAACCCTATTGATTGTGAAACAGAGTGACACCTGCTTTGGATGTTAACTGGTGATGTTAACCATGCTCACCAGTTTTGCTGGCAGCTATTATACCCACAGGAATGTGTTGCTGTACAAGTACTTCATGTCTGTGTTCATTCCAACATTTTTGCACAAATATTCATGTGATGTGCATCTACTTTGTCACCGTCTTCTCCTGAATCTACTGATACCAGGCTCAAGGCAATGGCACCTCTACTTTTCCTGTGACAATCTTCATAAAGGTGGCTCCGCCATGTCAAAACTGGGCTTTTCCAGCAGAAACTTGCTTTAGAAGACTTTTTATTGCTCTGTTCGTGTGTAACATTTTTACACACATAGATGTATATCAGCCTAACCCTAACCCCAATTGTTTGCCATTTTCTGCTGAAACCAACAGTACCAGAGTTGAAACAATCTGACTTCTTCTTTTTGCAAAATGTCCCGGCGATCTACATTGTCATGTTCAAGGCAGGTTTTGTTATCGGCTTTTCCCAGACAACCGTCTTTCTTTGTTCCTGTATTCATCCCCACACTTTTAAACAAACATGCACGTTATACATGTAATTTTTAAGGGTCTTCTTCTGAATCGAACTGTGCCAGGGTTGAAGAACTTGCACCTCTACTTTCATCATGACAAGCTTCAAAAAGGCGGCTCTGCCATGTCTAAAACAGTGGATTAGCTGTCGCGCCGGACGTTCCAAGACAAAGTGAACAAAGATGGCCCCTCTCTTGATGTCAAGGAAATTAAGATGAATAGTCCACCACTAACTGTTCTCATTTCATTTTAGCCATTGCTCCAAAACCAAGATCTACTACCAAGCACAGTTGACATGACGGACGCACATCTTAAATGAATCCCCTTTCATGAATGAAGAGAATAAGGTGGAACCCTGACCGCAAAAAGAATGAAAGCAGAGATTCTAATTCTCAACCCAAACCTGTTTGTTCTCAGATTATTCAGTTATCCCAATGGGTTTGATACGGTCAGGCTCTGCTCATTATTTTTAATAGCAGGCAGGCATCTTGCATGATCATGTGACAGCCACTCTCCACAATCCCAGAGTGCATTGCTATACATGTAAGCACTATACATTATCCTGGCAAATAGTCTAAAGAACAGATGTACAAAAGTGTACTGTGTACGGTAATGTAATGACCGAATTTGAAATAAATTGTAATTTGTTACACTATTTGTTACTGAAGGCATCACATCACTGCTGGCCAGTTAACTTCTAGAGACACTGACATTTAATAACCTCAGTTATGTTCAGTCAGTGGTCTGTGCTTGGCCTTATATGTTGTCCTGGCTGAACACAGTACATTCTCTATGGCCTTTAGCCTGTCAAATCAAAGCAAAACAATTGCTCTGCTACAAACATGCTCCTGATTGGCTGCCTTTTAGACTGTGATCACATAGGATATGCTTATTTTGCTGTACAAAAACATGAGGCGGATTTGTGTCATTTGCAAACACAGCAGCAGCTCATGGAGCATGACAGCATTCACATGCATTCAAAGAAAAGGACTGGCAGCCTGTATGCTGAGGATGTGGTTAAAGTTAACATACACTCACTGGGCAAATCTCTCCAGGTGCTGCTGGTGTGCAGTGCGACGCAGCTCGAGACACGCCCAGGGAATCCCCCGAAAACGCTTTGTCCAAAACGCAAGGAGCGTTGCTTGAAAGAAAAGCACAGCCATGTTCAAAAGCACGTCCTATGTGATCGTGGCCCAAAGCCACTTGAAGCAAAGCAGGAGCATCTGAAGGTTTATTTGTCTGTTTCCAAGGTAGTTAATCAACCTAATGTTGGTTTGAAACTTTATTAATTCTGCTGAGACACATAACATGTGTAAGGCCACCAAACAGGGAAAAAATGAAAGAACACCTCACACTTTACCTGGTTGCCTACCACATATAGAATAGTTTAGAAAACAAACGGGGTCTTATGTTTTAATGAAAAATGTATATCCAACATGAATACAATTATGAATCTTTATTGTCCACTAAGTGGATATTTGCCTTTGGCTTCTAGATTCTAAAGACATAGAAGGACATTGGAAGACATACAAGACATATAACAGTAGATACCTGTACAAACATACAAAAAGTCCTCTTTAAAATACACATGCACATACACACTCACACACGCACAAAGGTTTTTGCCAGTACAAATTGTTCTAGGCTTTTTTTTTGGTTAGCAAGCACTTGGCAGGTCAGCCAAAAAGTTTATTTTGCATTCTGCCGCTGGTGCACCTGGAGCCAAAATGTCCGTAACATCATGACTAGTTGCACAGTCCGCCTAGCGTACAGCTGGCAACTGGAGGAGAATGCATTTGGCCCAGCTGTCCCCTGCATTGTGTTAGAATTGTTCTTTGCCACAGCGCACACAAACACACACTTAACGCATACTAAACACCATTCACCCTTGGGGCCCAGAACAAAGCATGTATTGTACATTCAGCTTGGATTGAGACGGGAAGGAGCGTCACACTACAAGGCAGGAGCTACTCTGATGTATTCAGAGGATGAGGCATAGTGTGCGTGACTGCCAAAACCTTTCATTGTGTTCTTCCTTCAACAGTTGATATCAATATACGTACAGTATGATATTGAACGAATTCAGTACATTTCTGATTACTTGCCCCTTTGAGCAACTTAGCTCTAACTGATGGCAACATAAACACCAAAATCTTCCATGTTTTCCCGAAGGATCTTTGGCTCAGGTGATCCACACTAACATTTCAGCATACATGGTGGTAGTACGATCATTACTCAAAGTATGACGCCTGACCCTTTAGTGCCTTAGTTTAAAAAAAAAAAAAAAAAAGTTACTTAGCTTATTTGTTCATGATTAGGAATCGGTACCCTTGGAATTGTAGACATTTATACATCTGAGGGTCCCATTTTTAAATCTGATTTGTAATTTGAGGTTACAGTTTAAGAATCAGAGGGCACCGATTTGCACATGGGTTTTTTTTTTTTTCTTGCATTTGACCCCACCGGCGTACCATAGTCATCACATCAACATTGCAAATGAATATCAAAAAAATCTCCTCTGTGTAAATATGCTGTAAAATCACCAGTAGTAGCAACTGTTGTTCCTAAGATATTGTCTCAATATCGACATCTAGGTAAAATAAATGCTTAAAGATATTGTGGCATTTGATTTTGCCCACATCACTCAGCCCTAATTTATTCGCTTTCCTTCAAGTGAGCACGCATTCATGTGCTGTGCAGTGATGTTTAGCTTTATAAAATCCCCCATGGCCTGCCATCTTGACTTCTGCTGTAAAGAGGGAAAGTAGCCCTTAGTAATTTGCAAAGCACCACTTGATTTTTCTATAATTCTCTGCATTTTACTACCAGTCTTCCACAACAAATGCCATACTTAGACACCTATAATTTGCTAAGAACTGAACTGAAGAGATTCAAGCTATCATTTGTCACTTTTGTAATCATGCTAGTGGCCTACTATCACTCCACATAGTGTGTGCTAAAGTGTTAGCACGGAACAGCCGAGCCAGTGATCAAGGCGGGGATATGTGGACGACTTTGGTGACCTCGATGTTTTCCTGTCACTCCTGTTGTTGTCGTGCCAATTTCTGTGATAAAATTGGACACCTCAATACTGTGTCTGAAGTGCTTCTTTTGCTGTTGACCAGTGGATGGTGGTTTTTAATACCCGTGAAATCCATAATGTCTGTATTAAACAGTGAAAGTGCTGCATTGTTGCATTAGTATGTAAGTGCTTCATATTTATGGAAATACGCTCTATACCAGCTTTGCTGTTTTCAATAGAAAGTCCCATTTCAGCTCACTATTAAAGTATTCAAGCAAAAAAAAAGCTTGTAACCTGTTTTTTTTTTTTTTATATATATATACACACACATGCACTTTTTTTCTTAACACCAGCACGCTTGAGCATTATGCCTGCTGTTTTGTGTGTGTCTGTGTGATGTTTGTGGACAAGGAATAACCTCACATCATGTAGGTCCCTTGGCGCTGTGCATGTGTGTCTGTGTGTGTGTGTGTGTGTGTGTGTGTGACAGTATGAGTGTATTCAGTCACGATGAGAGCCAACAATGGTGTGAGCGTGTGTGTTGCATTTTTTATACATGTGGAGGGCAGGGAGTTGGTGGTCTTTGTTTAAACTCTATAATTATTCATGGAGGATGGACACACATGCTCCATACATTCTCATGCTGTTTGACAAACCTATTTTTATTTCTATCAGATATTTCATACTGCATATTTTATTCAGTTTTTGTATATTTTCATATTGTATATAGTTGTAATTCTCTCACTGCACTCTACTGTCGTTATATTGTATGCCCTCATAATACTGGTATAATTTTTTTTCCCCCACTTGGTTGGCCGGTTGTTAGACTTGTCACTTGTGTTTTGTTTAACTTCTCCATTTGCTCTGTCCATATTTATGTTAGACAGTAGTTTTCATTCCTGCATCCTAATTGTATTTTGCTGCTACGCGGTGACAAGTTTCATCCTACATGCATACAAAATTTGATCAGATGAGGAAATGACTACAGATTCAATTGGTGGTGGATTTTCCTGACAGATTCTGGTGAATTAAATTGAGTCCTCTCATTTTTAAACAACTCTCTCTCTCTCTCTCTCTCTCTCTCTCTCTCTCTCTCTCTCTCTCTCTCTCTCTCTCTCTCTTTATGTCTCTTTCTTTCTGGGTAAATGAACTTTGTGTCCTGACCTTGGTGAGCAGTAGGCAGTCTGCTATTTAATGAGCAGCATATGACCGTCGTGTGTGTTATGTGTCTAGTCAGCTACTGTACAAAGTGTGTGTGTGCGTTTGCGTGCGTGTGTGTATGCGGTTTGTTTGTCTAACTGCCATGCTGTCACTGAAATCCAGCACAGTAAGGCCATGCCCACACACCTAGAATACGCACACGCACACTCGGCTTTGACTCATTCAGTCATTAAAGTAACAATCCTTGCATTTTCATATAAATAGATTTCTGGTTTGTCTCTTTCTTGTAGCGATTGATATAATAGTGATTCAACCTGTAACCATATCATAAAAGCTTTTACATTTACTGTTCTGAACCCTCCGTGTCTGGTAACAGTTTCCTGGAAAAATCCTCCGGTGCAAGTGATGCATTTTACGTTTCTGATTTGTTTGGGAGGGAAAAAAATATTAGAAGTAGTAGTTAGCGTGAGCAGCGATAGCGGTTGTGCCTGAATACACAAAGAAAAGAGCGCCACCTATAGGAAGTCTGACAACATTAGCAGGAAATCCAAAAAAAAAAAAAAAAAAGACGTCACAGAGGGAGCATTCGAAAAACATGCAACGATGGTCTGAGGCCATATTTGAGTTGAGAAAGTGGTGATTACATGATCTGTACCTTAGACTGTTTATGCACCAGGAGGTTTATTTTTCAGCATGTAGTTGTTTTCTTTAGTTAATGTCTTCCATGCTTACATTAATACAAAACAGGGTTACAATATGTATCCTGTCTGCTTTACTAGTTGGAAACTCAGTTGGAGTTCTTGGCTGTTAACAACTCATTTCACTTGGTTGTTTTTCTTATACAGATTTACATTTGCAATCTGCACCAAGCACGATTTTTATGGAAAATCATCTGCCTAAATTATGACATGAAGATTCTAGCAGACAGATGTTTAAAAATGTTCAAATTGGCCATAATGGTAACTCGTGGTAGTGATGAAAAGGTCTTGAAAAGTTTTAAATTCGGCTTTCTGAAACCTGCAGAGACCCTGTGTTGACATTTCGCTGTGTACTGGTTGGCGTTGTGCTCCCCTCCCAATTTGAACCATTATCCTCCACTTTGTAATCAGCTCCAACAATTATAACCTCGCAGTGTGCCTGTGATTACTGTCCGGGTGTATTTTGGACAGTTCTGGGAAGCCAAAAAAACTGATACCGGTCCCAGCAGAACACTAGGCTACACATACTTACAGGAACCCGCTCCCTCTATGTGTGTGTGTGGGTTGCTGTTCGTTTGAAGTGTTCGTTCCCCCCAAATTACAGTGCTGCCATAATGAAGTATTACCATGCAATTCCAAGGCGGACCAGTAAAATGGGTGAGCAAGTGTGTGTGTGTGTGTGTGTGTCTGTGTGTGTGTCTGTGTGTGTGTGTGTATGTGTGCATGGACACTCGAGGTGAAACACCAGACGGGTTGCTGGAGCAAAAAGTGTGTCACGGCCAAAGGTTGCTTGCGTGTTGACATTTGCAGCAAGCTAGTGTATGCGTGTGTGTGAGATATAAGAGGAAAAGTCAGTTTTTGTGTTTGATGTAGCCCTGCTGTGCCGAGCCGAGCGTCCATGGGTGTGTTTGTGTGTGTAACAATGCATACGAATCTGACTGTAAGAAAGTCAGTTGCGTGAGGTGCTTCCCAGTTGTGTTTCTGAGTGTGGATCCACCAGCCAGCTGTGAAAAAGCTCACTGTGATCTCACTCACACACACACACACATACATACACACACACTTGGAGAATAGGCGTCTTTGGCTGCAGGCTGCACTGGCCTCACCTCCAGCCTCCCTGGCCTGTTGAATGTTGCATGAGGCCTGGCCGGCTCATACATAGTGCATCAGCACAAACATGCCATCAGATGATATACATACTGCATTGGCACCTGCGCCCGCCTCCACTAACAAGAACATAATCCATTTTTCATCAACGCATGCAGCGGGACGGGTGTCTGAGGACAGGCAGGTATGGAGGGGTGAGAGTGTGTGTTTTGAGCTTTTGAGAGTGTGAGAGTGTGTTAGGGCGGTGGCCTGCGAGTTCTCTTAAAGGACCACACCGGTGCTTTTGAATGTTTGGCCCATTTACATCCAGCAAACCATTTGGCAAATCATGTGGGGTTACTAAAGATTTCACAACATACAATCAAAATCCCTCGATTTTTAAGTATGAATTTCTGGTTGAAACACCGTGTAGCACCTTATAATGTTCTGCTTCTGCGGCTAACAGAGTTATCGCCATGCATAAACCACAAAACTAATAATTCACTGTACAAGGGAAACATTTCCCTGAGGACTATATTCTGACAGAGGGACCGTTTCACTCCGCCCAAGTGCTGCTGGTTTTAGGAAACTAATGTGGACGACTTTATTACTGTGATGGAAGACTGTTGTGAAGAAGTCTCTCTCTTTGAAGTCTCTGAAATTGTAAATGTATACATATGAAATATATATATATTCATATTCCAGTTATACAACATGACTGCTTGCTGTGGGAAAAGATTAGCAGAAACATGGATTATACACATTTTGTAGTTATTACATTAAATATGCAAAATCACTGGTACAGTCCTAAAGATGCAAATGGAGGTCAGGTATTAGTTATTGTCATACTGAAGGAAAATGGTTTAGCTTGCATCCCAGCAGCCTAGGTTTGTATCAAGCTCCAAGAGCTAGCATGCTGCCAGCCTCTGGGTCATCCTCATAGTACACAAGGTGCTGATAGCAGCCGTGCTAACACTACTGACATCTCTAGCTCCCAGCCAATGACCCATCTACCGTCAACGTTTCTAGCTAGCGTGCTAACAGCAGTGGGGCCAAGCGCCCTTTAGCAAGTCTCCCCTGCAAAGCAGAGTCTTTTAAATGAGAAACATTCGCCTCCGCCTGCCTCCCCAGCTACGTTCAGGGACAGAAGCCGTGGGGTCAGCAGCTGGTGGAGGATATGGCAATCGTTTCTGAAAAAAAAAAAAAGCTTTCTCAAGCCCACCAAAAACAGCTCTGCCCCTGAACAGCCAACAGCTGGGAAGGGTTGGGAGTAGCCTGGAGGCTGGCAAGTCACCCCCTCCCCTCCCCAGTCCAGATGGGGGAGGTTAGGCCGAGGCTAGCTGCAGCAACACCACCCCCTCCCCTCCACTTCCCAAACTTCCCATTCCCATTAAGGGCAGGCCGAAGATTGCGGAGGAAGGGAAAGGAGGAAGAAAAGCAAAAGAGCATGACTGCTCTGTTTTTCACCCCCATCCCTCCCTCCGTCCTCAGCCTAATCAAATAAAGCAGGAAGCTTCCGAGACGGAAGAGGAGTGTTTATTGATATTTGCGTGAGCTCCTTCACCCCCCGTCCCGTCCTTGCTGTTTATTTTCTATCTAGCCACTTTTTTTTTCTTTTGATATTGTCAATGTTTTTGGCTCATATATTGTGTTTCAAACTCACTGGAGGGAAAGTGGTGCATTTCAACATCTCTTTTTTTCAGCTTCTGAAAACGAACCATTAGCTTAAATTGAGCCGCTGGGAAATTTTGAGAGAACTCAACATCCGTTGTGCGATGGCTAACGCCGGTCAATTTATTGCAATAAGAAGGCGTCGTATGAAATGAAATGGCTGCACAAAACAGGCCCTAAATAAGAATTGATGACCCTCTCCCTGTATAGTATTGGTCGGGCACACACACTGCTCATAGTGGAGCCAAGAAAGCCTGTTGAGAGTATTGTATTACCACCGCTTACCTTTTAGTCCTTAAAAAGTTGAAATTGCATCTTTAAGTAGCTCGCAGACTCAGCTCAGAAGTGGCCTTTAAGTGGAAAAGTGGAACAACCTTATGCTGGGAACTGGATGGAGACCTTAATGCAGATCTTATGTGAAACAGGGCCAAGAGAGAAGCTCCATCATCTGCCATAAATGGGGGATTGGCACAGGAGTCCTGAATCTGGCAACCCAGCCCTCAACTAGTTATTCATACCATGCTGAGAGAGGCTCGTTCTGCATTTAATGGTGCTCGTGCACTGGACTTGATAATGGTTTGCCCCATACATGTTACAGGGATGGGACTCCTGCTAAGATTCCACTCCGAGGCCAATATTGAAATAATAAACAATGTGGGAGAGGTATGAAGTGCACTGAACCCAAGCCAAACCCCCGTCACTTCCTATACAAGCGAATGAGCGTAGACTCCTGCAATTTTCAAACTTTTATAAGGCCATGTAAAACCCAAGAATAACTACTTGTTGGCTGCCTCGATGTAAAAATCATACGCACGGGCTTTTGAAAAGGAAAGGGACTGGAGACCATGTTCGTTTTAAAGAATGATATTATATCCCACACTTTATTGTGGAGAGATGCAACGTTGAAACAGATTATAGGCTGCGGTGCCAAATCGGATGTCAGTTTTCCGATACTGATATCAAATGGTCCCTTCAACGCGTATTAATTCCTTGTGAAACCAGTCTGGTGCTGCTGAGAGGATCTGCTCTTTGAATGGCGTGCTACTTGAGAAGTTGCCTTGAGTAACAAAGGGAAACTTTTTCATGAACTGCCACTGCAAGAGCCTGTCTTGTTATTTTCAATGGTCCTTTTGTTAGAGGTCATTGAGAGGCGACAGCTTGATTTCCCCTGAAGCCAGCCGTGTGTGTGTGTGTGCCTCTGTGTGTGTGTGTGTGTGTGTGTGTGTGTGTATGTGTGTGTGTGTGTGTGTGTGTGTGTGTGTGTGTGTGTGTGTGTGTGAGTGTGAGTGTATGTGCACGCATGCCGCCTCACTCTGACATATCACTCGTCATGTGGCAGCCGTCTGTCCACTCTGTGTGCGTGCGTGTGTGTGCGTGCACGTGCGTGTGTGTGTGTGTGTGTGTATGGACACAGAGCAGTAATCCAAGCCTACCTGCAGCCCTGTGGGCTCACTGCTGACTGCTCCCTGAAAGGTCAAAACTCATGACCTCTAGGGTTCGGGGCAGATCAGTGTCCTGGGGTGCTGTTGTCTCTCTCCCGCAACTGTTCTATACACAACACTCCACTTCCCACACACACACACACACACACACACACACATACACACACTGAGAGGCCATCAAGCGAGGAAATTGAAAACATGGACCCCTGCCCCCTAGTACGCATTACAATATGAGGTACGCAAACACAGACCATCAGGTGTGCATGCATATCCTCAATATGGACAGAAACACACACACACACACACACACACACACACATACGCTAGGCTCTGCCTGGGTGGAGCACAGTTCTGAGATATTAAGCATTACAGATTCAAATTAAAATTTAATAGACATAATTTTAAGCAATTAATGCACAATTTTTTATAATTATTATATCATACAGTTTGATTGATTACAAATTAATTGCAGAATTGATCAGTATTTATGTTTGTCTCAGAGAAGACTTTACATTATTTATTTTAATGTGATTATCATTTTTATTATTGCTGTTTTAAGTGGGGAGCTTTAGTCTAAATGATTTTGCAAGTGATTTTCCCTCCTTGGATATGAATAAAATCTGGGGAGAGAAAAATATGTATATTTTTGGCATGAAAATGGTATCTGTCCAAGAATATCACCATCAGTGTCAGGCTACAAAAATGAACCCTGACACACGTACACACACACACACACACACACACACACACACACACACGTCCTAGGGAGACCATTTGTAGGGTCTAATTGTGAGGTAATGGAGGTTGGGCTGAGAGGGGTCAGAGGTGAAAGGTGAGAGGAGTGTGTTGTTGGAGAGGCCTCAGCCACTGATCGACGACTGACCAGGATCGTGTCACACATATATATATGTGTGTGTGTGTGTGTGTGTGTGTGTGTGTGTGTGTGTGTGTGTGTGTGAGGGAGAGAGGGAGAGAAATAAGATAATAAGGCCTTTCAGACCCTTATTAAAAATGTTACAACCCTGATATTATACAAGAAATACACTGAGGCGTTTTGAGGCTTTTCCAAATATCCCACACCAAGAGCACACATACACATGCACACACACACACACACACACAAACACACCAGACCTCCTGGTTTCAACCAAAAAAGAAAAAAAAAATTCTGTTTCTCAATTTGAACATCACTTCATATTACTTCCAACCAGCCTAAACCCCAGCTGTGTGTCACTTTACAACATACACACACAAGCACGCTGCTAGCACACAAACACACACACACACACACACACTTGTAACTCGAGCTCTGCAGGTCTCTCTGTAAGCCCGCCTGCACTTCCACAATCCCCTCACCTATTAACGTGTACGAACGACAAGGTCTCACCTTTAATGAGAAAAGCCAGGCCGCCCTGCTAGTTCATTAGCCTTCAGCCGTGTTGAATTAGATGCAGGGAGGCCCTGCGCTTTCTCACGCCGCCGTCCAACACTCAGCAAGCTGCTCACTTACTCTCCAAGACGGCTGCCTGCATCTCGCTCGGCCTTTAAAGGAGCATAGCAGTGATTTTGAATGTGTGGCCCATTTACCACACAGTTCCCACATTTTACATTGCACCATTTTTGCAAGTGGGGGTACAAAAGATTTCACAACATATAATCAAAATCCCTCAGTTTTCAAATTTGAATTTTTGGTTGAAACACCCACCTTATAATGTTCTGCTTCTGTGGCTCAGAGTCCTCAGCATTCATAAACCACAGAACTGATAATTTACTGTGTGAAACAAACATTTCCCTGGGGCCTATCTTCTCTGGCGGAGGGAGCGTTTCTCTCCGCCGCAATTTCAAGTCATCAAGTCAGAGTGCTGCTGCTTTTAGGAAAACTAATGTGGACGACTTTATTATGGTGATGGAAAACTGGTGTGAGGAAAGTTTCTCTCATATCGTAGTGGAATCAATGGAAACCAACAGCTGGATGAAACGGAGGAAAACTGATATTGGATATTATACTAAACATGCAAATCAACTGGAATGGCTCTTTAACATAACACACACTGCTTTGTGATATGCCGACCTTATGCATAAGCTCCACTTTTGAGACACTCTATACTATGAAAATACTTATTTTTGGAATATTTTAAAATATATTTTTACTAGATATTTTTAAAATACGTTTAAATATGTTTTTAATATATTCTAAATATTTTTCTTAGAATGACTGTCAGAATTGATTTTGCCAAAGCAGCATAGAAATATTTACATTGACACCTAATTGAGATAAGTTATTTGATTGAAAATCATTTTTAAAAAAAGTCGTAAATATTCATCATTTTTTATGAATATTGAAAACATGTGGTTATTCAAGAAAAAGCCAGTGAAGGCATCCACACATTATTAGCCATTGAAGCCAGCAAGAACTTATTAAAAAGTTAATTTTGCTGTATTTTCCACTGTAATAGTCTGTGTAGTGTCAGACTTGTTAATGCATTGATGACAACCTGGCCTCTGCTCTAAGTGCATCCCATTATGCTGTTTTACCTATCCTTTTTGCACAGCAGAAATTATTAAATATTAAGTATTATTGATATACCAAATATGATGGTGGAATTAAATGGCAGACAAACAACTTTGGGAGGCTGAACTGTGTCAGAGGTTCGCCCAGCCTGTTTCTGACGTCATTTCGGAGTCGGAGGCTGGTTTAGCATGTTCTGTGCAGGACCGATGTTCTTGACAGAAAACAAACCGTCATTTAGACCCAATCTTCTAATTGAAGAGCCAAACAGGAGTCATGGGGCCTGGTGTTGGCAAGGAGAGCCCCGGTCAAGAGGAGCACCGCTGATCATTACTCATTACCACTCTGTGTCATATCCATTTCCCCTCAGGAAATTATTTTCAGATTTTTTTTTATTTAGTTGCTTTTTCTGCTAACAGCTCATGTATTATCTTTAAGAATGAGGCTAACAGGAGGCTAACAGTTAGCAATGGGAGCATCCAGCCAGTATCCAGCACTCAGATAGCACCACTACTGTCCTACAGAACAGCTAGGAGGGACGTCAAATAATGATCAATACTATACTGGCTGTGGAAAAGGAAGGCCATAGAACTGATTCCAATTTCAGTGATCAAAGTTTGGCTTCAGCAGTTTTCCCACCTTAGCAAGAACCAAACTGTTGCAGCAACAGTGAACAAACAGGTGAACTCTCCCTGTAGGGGTAAATGCTAACTAATCTCAAATAATGCACACATCCACGTCTGGCATCTCAGAGAGTGCTGACATTTACACAAAATACTAAGACATCAGTGTATCCCAATTTTCCGAGTTGCCACATCTGGCATCATCCTGGAAGCAACTAGCAGCCACTATTTTCTATGATAGCTCCTGTCTAAATCAGATACACTGACAACAAGACAGCGATGCTCATACATCAAGTTGTATTTATAGACATGCAGGGAGATGTTAACGCCCTTTGTTGCCTTCAAGGCCGTGATGTGTTGCGTCAAACTAGTAAGAACCTCTTTTGTTGCACAGCAGATGAATATGTCGTTGCTCACCTGAAATAGATCCAGAAATAAACCTGTCTTCATCAGATTTGTTGAGTCAAAGATATTTCAGTGTTTGAATCTACAGACCACATATTAAAAACACTTTAATGCTATAAGGTCAGTTTTCTTACTGAGAATGCCACACGTCACCTTCAGGAAATTCAAGAAACAGTGAGGACTTTTTTTTTTTTTTTTTTTTTTTTTTTTTAATTTTATGAGATTTTTTTTTTTTATTATTTTACTTGTATTTATTTATTTGTTTATTTTCTCATTTTCTTTTAATTTTCTCTTTTTTTAAACTAATTTTGGCTAATTTATGATCAATTTCCGATCATGTACTATTTTGTTGTACTGCTTTCTTTCAGCTCATTTTCTTTGTATTCATTTTTGCAGTTTTTTTTTCATCATTACTTGCTGCTTTGCTCATCGCCCTTTTCCCCATGATTTTTGAAAGATTTTGAAGGGGTCACATGTATGAAGCCTACACCTGATGTAGTGTAATCTGCACCTTTGGAGCTTAATTACCTGTCAACATGTCATTGTAAAGCAGAGCAGTTTGAGACAGGACTGACACTACGGGACACAAATGGCAGCCAGTGATCCAACTGGGGATTTTGACGCTCATCACTTGGCCTTCAAGTTGCCCCAGTTGTCCTCCAAATGGCCCTTAAAATTTGGTGCACTCTTGTAGGGTTGTGCTGTGTTGTCGTCACACTCCCTCTTTTTAATAAGCAGACCTGGAAATCATTACAATTAAGGAAATCTAAGTCGGTAATTGTTTTAAGTGATATAATTATGAAGTAATGCCATTAACTATAACTTAACGTACCAAGTGGGGACACTAACTAACCAAGCAAATGTAATTACCTCACCGTTCTCACTCCGGCTTGAATTTGTCTCTTGTCTTTAGTGGCTGGGCAGTGAATAAATCTAGTGTGGAAAACACTGTGTTTAAACAGTGAGTTTAGTTCCATGATATACTGCAACTTAGGATGAAACAAGGGGCATTTGATACGGCAGAGGGTAGAGATTAAATTTGAGATAGGAATTCATATAGAGTGATCTACAGAGTGTGTGTGTGTGCGTGTGTGTGTGTGTGTGCATGCATGCGTGTGTGTGTGTGTGTGTGTGTGTGTGTGTGTGTGTGCATGTCTTCCTGTTAGCTCATTGAATCAGCCTGTAAACAGACACCTATGAGCAGCTGGGCACTTGGCTTCAGCACAACTCCTCCACAGAGAGGAGAGGAACTGCTGACCTCAACACACACACACACACACATACACACACACTCACACACTCAGGCTTACACACAACCATGTGTATGCCTGCACAACAAACTGTACATCACCGCACACAGACACAAACATCCATAAACACATAGATCCAGTCAACGACACACACTGTCTATCTCACAGACACACACACACACACACACACACATTCCCCCTGGCTCCCACAGGAGACAGACGCTGCCATGTTTACTGCCTAGCCGGAAACTTTCACAGGAAGGAGCGAGAGACCAGCGCCTATCATTCTCTCTTTCTCCGTCTTTCCCTCCCTCCCTCTCCCAAACTTTTTTTCATTTTTTTTATTTTCATTTCGGACATCTCTACATCAACACTTCGCTCAGTTTATTTGTCCAAGACAACAACGCGGCGGGTTTTATTGCTCCCCACGTCTAAATCAGGAGGGGGAGTGAGTGAGGGGACAAATTTCCGCCAGTCGAAATACTCAGGAGAATGTAAACCGGGACTGGAGCACAAGTGATAACAAATACGAGATGCGCTCTAGCTGTGAGCCATACACTCCAAATGTTATTGTTTTTTACTCCGAAGGACACCAAGGAGTCTGGCTGGAGCTTTATCCAGGAAAACACTCCAGAAGCCTCAAAATATCATCGCCTTCCCCTCCGTCTCCCCCTGCAGACTCAGCTTGTCCCAGTCCTCATAAAACAGGGAGGCTGAGATTTCACCGGATTTAGTTCTTGTGTAATCGCTCATTCGCCGTTTCTCTGTGCACATGGACAAGGACGTGTTAAGCCTGGTTCTCCTTCCGCACAAGGCAGGAGTTGTGAAACCATGAAGGCCGCTGGTGGAAATGGACGATTTGACTGGTTTTGGTACATTTTAAGTGTACAAACCAAGCATCAAAAAGATCAAGAAATAAATTGTTTCTATACCAGCTGTGTCAAGCGCACGAATCTGAAATTAGATTTTAAAAATAAATAAATAAATAAATAAAGGCCTCTAGCATTTTATCTGTGTGCAAATCATTTGTTCTACTTAATTTATAGATATGGGTTTCACAGCGGGCTCCTTCGGGGTCCTCCAGGGGCCCTCAGTAACATGAGGAATAGTTTAATTTCACGTGCATTTAACCACAAGAAATCTGATGTCAATCTAGCATCCCTAATCTGATGTTTATCTTTTTAATAATTATAAATGCAGTTCTCTTGGACTTCTTTCTTTCTTTCTTTCTTTAGTTTTTGCTAATTTTCCAGTATTTGTTCTGCTATTTATTTAGGAATTTTCTTGGTTTATTTATTCATCTTGTTTGGGTGTTGCTTGTTTGTTTGTGTCTTGCACATTTTAACATGATGTTTTAATTTCACCACTTTGTCAATTCATTTGACAACCCAGACCTCCTGGTCTAAACTGTAAAGTCCCTCTGCAGGAACTGACTGTTTAGTTACTCATCGGAAAGAAAAGAGAAAATGCTTTGAGTTAATCCACTGAGAAAAAGATCTAAACCGCAAATTCACGTCTGAAATGAAGCTGAAGCTAATGTCAGGGCATTCCTCGCAAAATAAATGGAAGTCATAGCACAAAGTGTCTCTGTATTCGCTCTGATAAGATGAAAGGATGATGGGATGATGGGATGTTCATCTGCGGTGTCTCGGCTTAAGCGGCGTTACACGAGGCTGAGGATGACATTCAGGTGGAACTTGTCCGTCTAAATTGTGTCGAAATGTAATTCCGCACGTAAGACCTTTCAATCAGGGATGTTGTAGTTATTGCACACAGACACAGCTTTCAAAGAGACAAGAACACACACTCAGTGTCCGCTCGTAGCACACACACACACACACACACAGACACATGCACACCCTGTCTTCCCATTATTGATGGTTAAGAACTGTTAATGCCTTTCATGTGGTTCCCCTCTCTCTCTCTCTCTCTCTCTCTCTCTCCCTCTCTCTCTCTCTCTCTCTCTCTCTCGCCCTCCTTTCATCACACTGAGTTCACTTTTCCCATCAGCACTACCAGCCCTCTTTTTAATAACTCTTATAATGAGCCATTGGTTGGAAAGCTTGGTCACTGGATGCTGTCCGAGTAAAAGGGAGAGAAAGTAATAACTGAATGAGTGCGTGCGTGCATGTGCGCGCGCGTGTGTGTGCGTGCGTGCGCGCGTGCATGCGTGTGTGATGCTCAACAGTGGATTTTTGCTTAAATGGTAGGGTCAAACCAGCAAATTGGTTTATTAATAAATGAGGCCGATATTGGCTTCTCTTTAAGAATCGGGTCCATTCCCGGCAGTATCTACTTGTCGTTTGTTTGGTTTGATGCAGTTTGATTAAGAACATAATTTGTTTGCATGAGTAATCACTATTACAGTGATTGTCTGTATTAACCTGAATTGTTTCTAATGAGAAATTTGGATCAAATGTAGCTTCTGTTTTTTTATCCAGAGGGTTTCAGTGTCCTTGGTCTATATTTTTTTTTCTTTCCCAACCTGATAAGAATCAACTGCTGATTATTTTCTGGATATTCTGCAACATGAAATGGGACAAAGATGCTTTGGGATTTTGTCCCAAATGGTCAATATGTCTGAAGACATCAAAATTCTTCACAAAAAATGGATGTGATGTGCTTATTGAAATCCAATACTTCCCCCAGTCATGGAGACATTTAAATCACTCCTATCTTGATCCCATTTTAAATTATTTAAGCACAATTACATTTTTGTCTCATATGAAGTTAATCATTGAATTTGGCAAGGTACTGATCCTTTTGAAACCCTTGACTGCTCACCCTTGTTTAGATCTTTGATATAGTAAATTGACTCTTAATTTTATCAACTCCCCAAGCTACCATTTTCTGCCTTTTTTTTTCCTGCTGTGACTGATGACTGGATCAGCCCCACCAGCATGGCAGCAAATACTAAACTGTGCAAGACGACAGGGAGACTGCAAGTCTCAATATCAAATTATCTCTTATTGCTAAAGAAAAAGGAAGAAAGAAAGAGGAAAAACAAACAATCCAGCACACACACATGTGCCCCGACATGGGTTTTTAACCCTTTGAATCCTGAGCAAAAAGGCAATGAACAAATAAGCAAGAAATGACCAAAAAATTAGAAAAGAATTTTTAAAAAGCCAAAAAAAAATGCAAAAATAAATGTAACTAATCAATCAATCAATAAATCCCAAAAAATCCCCCTCCCTCCAAGAAATATTATTAAATTATATATTTATATTTAAGTACAAGAAAATTCCTACAAAATTGCCACATTAAAAAAAAAATCTAAAATAAATAAATGTACTACTAAATTACACAAATTATTTAATTTTATAAAAACAAATCAAAAAAGAAAAAAGAAAAAATATAGAATTTCCAAATAAATAAATAAATTATGTTCAGAGGGTTAAATAAAACGTGTAAAAACCATCCTCCCTTGGTTTCAGGGATCAATACTGTATGAAAATACATATGTGTAAGTAATCCATTCTCTCTTTAGTAGGGATTACTTTAGTATTACTTTAGTATCTTCAATATATTTTATTATTTGTTATTATTGCTTATTTTATATTATTTCTCCTGCACAAATGCTCAGTCTTCTCTTTCACCATATATTTTAGACATGTATTCGCAGACAACCCTTTCTTTTTCCTTTTTTTTTACACAAATTGCAGCGAATTTAATATTTCATTAATTACACATCTTATAGTGTTCAGCTCCTTAAATGTTTTTGACATCATGTTTATTATATCATGATACAAATACAATTATCATGCACTCAAAATCTATTGATAACTTGCGTATGATGCCAAATAAATGCATTATTAGCATAATTTAAAGGAAAATGTTACCAATAATGCTTCTAATAGCGTTATAATCTGCCTGTAGTCCCATCACAGCAGACAATGCATGTTCCACTGAGCCAAGTTTTGATAGATACACAACAGCTTTGCTCGGTTCTCTCCACTCCGGACCCTCTGGACGGTAAATATTTGGACACTGAGGGTGATACAGGCTCATTTCACAGTAAGAAGGCCCTTGAACTTTTAGCTTTCCCACATTTGGCTGAAGAGCCAGAGGGGGGACGGCTGACCACCACACACGGCTGAACACATGGACGTAAACACTGACTGTCCCAAGTGTCGATTTAGCGGAAGCGTCCATGCTCGCATACATACACACAAACTGCCCTGCTCCAAAAATGTATACACTGTAAACACTGTGTTTATTAACCACTATTGCACAAGGAACAAGCAAACACTCAAATTAGCACAGGGTCCATCTAGACAAGGGTTCGACCGATACAAAGATTATTAAAGACACCAATATTTTCAGATTTAATCTCATATTTTTAACAGTTATTCATTATATTTTCACTGTTGCTCCCATAGTTTGATTCTTGTTAAGGTGGTAAAACTGCTGAAGCCTGATTTTAACCACTGAAATCCTGTGTAATAAATAATAAATTTTATTGATAGGCTGTTATAGGTGATTGTA
This sequence comes from Myripristis murdjan, assembly GCF_902150065.1. Taxonomy (NCBI): domain Eukaryota; kingdom Metazoa; phylum Chordata; class Actinopteri; order Holocentriformes; family Holocentridae; genus Myripristis; species Myripristis murdjan. The sequence continues at coordinate 10,336,787 of NC_043992.1, forward strand.
GTATACTCGCATACTCTTACATACTTCCTCGAGTGCATTGGAATCAGTTCTGTGGCTTTCCTTCTCCACAGTCAGGACAGTATTGATCATTATTTGATTTCGACTTCGACTCAGTATCTGTATCTGCATTTTAGTATCAGAAAGCGACATTGTTTGAACAGCACTAAAGTGATGTTAAACCTTTGAGTGGATTAAAGCGGTTACTTTTAAGAGAGTTAGCTGGGGGGAAGTCAATCTCAATAGCAGGAGGCTAACAGTTAGCATGTGGAGCATCTAGACAGTATCCAGCACTCAGTAACAATGAGAGGAACATAGCACCACTACTGTCCTACATCACAGCTAGGAGGGGGGAGTGTCATAATATCACATTTTTCAAAATGGGTGAGCTATTCCTTTAACATTCCAAGTAATTTGATGCCTGTGCTGTCGCTGTACATTGTACGAAGAACACGGCAACTCCTTGACCTCGCTGTGACCCTTAACACACAACACATGCGCTACTGGTTTGCTTGAAGAAAATGTGTTGGGAGGATGGAGGGGCGGAGGGCCTCTCGCTCCAGGGCCAGGCTGAACTTCCTGTGGAGGTGTAAGGGATAAAAGAAGAGGGGGATGCTGGGAAAGGGCGAGGCCATGTGAGGAGATGAGAGTCTGAGCCCAGCTTAGACATCCTCCTTTCAGTGGCTCCTGCTTTCCCTACCGGCTATCATATACTCCATGGCCTTCACTCACACACACACACACACACACACACACACACACACCCTCAGTCCCGTCTTCCTACCCGGAGCGGTGCTTTTACAGGAGGGAGAGACACTTTGTACTGTCGGGCCACTTGTAAAAGCCTCTTTTCCTTTCGTTCTCATTCTCTCCAGCTTTGGCTTGCGTCAAAAGCAGAGGCTGTTTAACAATGCCCGCTGGTCGCTCTGGGTCACGGCATAGGAAAGCCGGGCTGAGTGTGGAAGTTCACGGCACTTCATATTTGGAAGGGATTTTCTGACTATTGGTTGGGAACATTCTGGAGTTTGGATGTTGGGTCACGCTGATATTATGAGACTGCAACGGCAGAAACTGTTTGTGACTTTTATGACATGAGAAAGGTGATTTTAATGTTCTGATGGTTCACATAGTAGAACTCGATATCAGGGCTCAAATGTTTGGAATGATATTACAGTCAGTTATTACGGTCAGTGCTGGTGTTTTATTAAAGGAGTTTTGTGCAACATTTTTGCAAAAATAAGTCATATCCACATACCTTTTGAGGTATTAAAGGGATAGTTCACAAATATTGAAAAACTTTGATATTGTTTGACTTACCCCTCCTAGCTGTTCTGTAGGACAGTAGTGGTGCTATCTTCCTCTCATTGTTACTGAGTGCTGCATACTGGCTGGATACTCCAAATGCTAACTGTTAGCCTCCTCACATTGAGGTGGACTTCCCCCCGGCTAACATTTGTAAAAAAAAATAATAACCACCTTAACCCACTCAAATTGTTGAATAAAGAAAGTTTGAGTTCAGTGATGTGTAGCAGAATATGACACCCCAAAATTGCATAAAAAATGTTGACCATTTTCCCCCAAAATCTATCAAAGGTAGAGCTATTTTCTTGTGTGGTTATATTTTTCTGGGTTTCAGTGGAGTGGTTTAGTTGCCTGTGGTCCAAATGTTTTCCTCTTTTTGAGGAAGCCATATCCGTCTGGTTTTGGCATAAATATAGCAAAATTAAACATTCAGTATCAGCTGGAACATTGTTCATCAGCTCCTTTTATTAAAAAAGATTCTTGTTAGCCCTCAAAATCTAATGTGAGTTGAACCTTTGTTTACTGCAAGAATTATAAGAAGAGATGTCATTGCACATCATGTAGAGGATTTCTGTAGGTTTGGTGGGTTTTAGACCTGAAGCAAAAAATTGATTTATCTATCACTTAGTCAAAAAATGAGACAGAAAATCAGACTTATTCTAATTCTAATAATTGATTAATCATTGTCCGTTATCCACTAATCAAACAGGTAGTAACAAATGCAAATAATTTCTTGCTTTTTTCAGTCCTTTCTCAGTTAATCCTCTGCCCTTTTTGGAATTATTTTACAAATAAAAATCTATTTTTTGTCTGATAAGACTAAATAAGCAATCTGAAGACACTAGTTTGTGCTCTGGGATCTCCTGAAAGTCATTTGTCATTAGTTTAACATTTTACTGATGGTATGATTAATCTAAAACATATTCAACTGATTAATTGGCAATGGAAATATCAGGTGTGTATGTTACAGCTGCATTCAACAATGTGCGTTGTTCAATTTCTGTCATTTTCTCACTTTATTATCAGTATAGTACTGCTGAATTGTGCAACTGACCGTTTTAATCATTTTCTCCCTCTCTTCTATGTGCGGTTGTCCTCCTGGCCTGCTCTGACTTGGTTTCCACAGGTGAGTGCCATCACGTTTGATTTCTGATAACATTTGGCTAGTGTTTCGGCTTTACCTTTCTCTCTTTCTGCTCATCTGCATCTCTCTGTCACTCTCCCTCTGTCAGTCGCTCCGACCTGCTCTTGAGTTTCAGTGTCGGGCCCTTAGCACTCCCACCTAGGGACCCACCATTCCACACTGACACCCTGTCATTATTTTAATCAAATGCAATTACCACCATTATGGGGACAATTGAGTTTTGTTGACTGCCCTTTTGCTGTTACCCCGAGCTCCTACCCCTGTCCTGCCCCCCAAAGTCCAACCTTCCAGCCCACCCTAACACACACACACACACACACACACGCACAGAGACACCACAGATGCCCTGGACAAGAGTTAAAAGTCTCAAAGTCAGGCAGACGTGTGGGCTAGAGGGGGCGTTCAGAGACAGAAAACGCACATTGTGCTGTCCACAGGCACCCCCGCCAAGTCAGTCCAGTCTTAAGTGCCGTATGAAAGTGAAGGAGGGGGGGCGTGAAGAGTGGGAGGTTTGAATTTGATTTAAGTGTTAAGAGAGAGAGCCTTGTGTTTGGCTGGCATGTCAGAGCCCAAAGTGCAAAGTGTGTTTTAGAGTGCGTCTCAGTGTGGTTTTGGTGTGCAGTATGCAAGCGTCTTCTTCTTCTCCTCCTTCTCTTTTTTTTATGCAGGGCGAAGAAGGGGGCGGGGGGTGTTGAAAGACAGTGTGATGCTGTTGTGGGACAAGGCGTCAAACTGACGGCTTTTGTGGCCCGTGACAAAACGACACTCGGGCCAAAAAGTGGGCCTTTCTTTGTCTCCACCCCGCCCCATTATGTTTGCACCACTGCAAAATATGATTTCAGATCATCACAGGAGATGGTGTGTGTGTGTGTGTGTGTGTGTGTGTGTGTGGAGGGGAGAGGGGAAGGGGGGGTGTTGGATTTCTGAATAGCCTCCTGTCTTTCTAGTCCAGTGTAGTAATCAGCAGGCTGAGCCCCCCAGGATGGGGGGAAGAAGATGGGGATAAAGACTGTAAGTGTTCTGAAGATGTGACCGCCACACCACCGCTTCTTTTGCCTCGTGGGCGCTAGGAAAGAATTCACAGATCTGTCATCTGCCAGACATTAACCCCACCCCACACCAACCCCCTCGCTCTTTCACACACACACACACACACACACACACACACACACACACACACACACACAAATCCACACACACCCCTGTTTTTCCCCCAGCCATCCTCAGGATTCCTTCCTGTAACTTTGGGTGACCTACCTCCCCAGCCCAGACACACAATAAGCCAGTGGATCCTTCACTGGCCCCCGCCTGGTGTGAGAAGACTTAGCCAGTGTCTCAGGACCTTATGAATCGCCTGCAGGTACATCGGAGCAGTGGGGGAAAGGGAAAGAGGTCAGGATGCGTGTGACGATGCTAACGCCGCACGATGCACTCTAACAAGAAGGCAATACAAACATGACACACCAACAGGGTGGGGGAATTCCTCATGCATGGCTACTTACAAAACATGAAATGTTTATGTTGCGCATGTGCGTGTGCACTCGATAAAAACAAGGGACAAGGTTGACTGCGATCCCCACACGGAGCGTCCTGCCGTTTCCGTGCATCACTCTGTGGTGGGGAGTGAGGGTGCCGGCCCCTGACCAATGATATGGATATTGTACAGGACAAGACATTAACATTTCACCAGCACCTTTCCTCCTCTTCTTTTTCTCACCCTCTCTATCCTTTCTTTTGACAAGGCGGTGGCGTTCCCCGGGGTCAGTGCAGGCTCTCTATGTGCTGGGGGAAGTGCCACAAGCCCAAGGCGCACCCCATGTAGTATATGATGGGGTGGGGGGCTTGGGGGGGGGTGGTATATCTCAGCATCAGAAAATGTGCAGCCTTCACGTGGGAGAACTGCCTCGGGCAGACCTCTTTATCCTCAGGCGCATGCCTCGCCCAACAGCTTTTAAAACACACTCTTTCTCCTGCTTCTCCTCATCCTCCCTCTTTCACACTTTGCTTTTAATGACTTGTAGTACGAAGTGCTGAGCACGTTTGTGTCAAAAACTGAAATAACAAAACACTCACAGGCAAAGCCAGAAAGAGGTTTTGTGGTCCTGAAATGACTAGTCAGCCTTTGTTGCTGTTTCTTTATTTTATTTTTTTGTGTACGTGGACTTTTGGAATCAGCACTTTTACTTGAGTGTGTTTTGATTTATTTATTACACTTGGCTAAATTTTAAATCGCATTCATACAAATTCTGCAGGATAACACCAGAAATTTGCTAGTTTGACTGATGACTGATGGGACAAACATGGTAAGGACAAGAGTGGGTGAATGCCATCAGAGCCAAATCATCTCTTTTGCTCTTAATCCATGGCCTTCGCCTGTTTCTGACTTAAAACACCTTCTCCCCCCCCCCACCTCTCTCACACTTCACTTTTAATGAACTTTACTGCAAGTGATGCTTGCACAGAAAATTTCCAATAGAATAAAAAACAATCTTACAGGCTGTACTGCAGAAAAGTTATGTGGCCCTGAAATGACAGGGTCTAATCTAGCCTTTGTTGCCGTTGCTGTACTCCATTTGGTTTCTTAATAAAAGACTAGAGGTAGCTCAGGCCAGAAATAGGCCACGCTCTTCCCAGCTCTGACCATCCCCGCTGTTTACTTTAAGCATGACATTAGCACCCAGCGTGCATATGTTAAGAGCCCTCTCGGAAAGTACAGTGTGCGGTCGAAGCAAGGGATTTGTTCAAATTAGGCTCTTAAAGATCATGTAACATAAGTGGAAACAAATGTGGATGCCTCTGCCATGTTATTCTTCCGATGCTCCGCCAAAGCCCCAGGCCTCGTAACGGCTCCTGCCTTCAGTGCCGCGTAAGGCCCCGGCAGAAAAAGACAGAACTCATCCTAAGCTCTATTCTCATCTCGTGCTGTGTTGTGCTCCATGCCCACTTTACAGGGCGTCTTGGAGTGTGTAGCAGAGCCGGACTCTCAGGCCTCCATAATACAGGCTCAGAGAGCGTGTAGGAGGGCCAAGCTATGCCAAATGCTCCACATCCATTGAGCCGTCTGTTTTACATGGTAATGAATGGCGGTCAGAGAAACAGTGTCCTGTATCAAAGAGCTGAACTAACATGCCTTTCTCACGGAGTCGGAGAAGTGGCTCTTTGTCACGGCGGACGCCTGCTATCGACTCCCAGCATCTCACAAAATATGCCCCATTGTTGGAGAAGGCCAACTCCGTTTACTACTCCAAACCGGCAGCATTCCTGAAGTCAGAAACACCAACCCCCCCACTCCTAAAGCTTCCAACGGTGGAAGTAACAAATTCCAGTTACCTTCATTATGTGTAATTGAGTCGCTTTTTTGTGTACTTGCGCCTTCTTGAGTAATAGTGTTTTTTGGAGTCATTTGAGATACATTATACTTTACTGCAGTTTCAGTTGTCCGTGTTGAGATTGTGTAGGCTCTCCATAAGAAACTGAGCATTCTGCCTGTGATGAGTGAGGAAAACAAGGTTAGACTTAGGTTGGGTCTAGAGAAAGTCAGTGAATGTCATCAGATCCAAATCATCTCTCCAGGCCTCACCCGTGGCCTTGGCCTGTTTAGATTTACAGTTCTGAAAACACTGTTTCAGTGTGTTGGTGAAGAAATGAAAGATTGTTTTGTGTAGAAACCACCACTAGCATGTCCCTGAATTGTTGCGCTCATTCATGCTTTACTTGGCATGTGCATTTTACCTTCTGGGCCTTTTTAATGTTTGGCTAAAGTCATATGTAACAACACATAGCTCAGGAACTTTCCTGTAAACCAAGAGTGGAAGTAAGCAAAACATTTACTCACATTTCTGTAGCTGAATAGTTTTTGTTTACGTGTACTTTATTTTGTATTTTTCAAAGACATAAAATTTAAATCTCATCCATTCCAGAGTCCAAATTATGTGGGCTCTGCATAAGCATGAGAAACTGTAACAACATCCACGGCTGAAAATGAGGTGCTGGGGCGAGTTCAAGGGGGGGCAGATTTTCTTCCTCCCTCTCCTCGTCTGGAACACGCAGTGCTCAAGAAGAGACTTAGCTCATCTCTGTCTGCAGCGAAGCACAGTAAACCCTTAGAGAGCGCTGAGGGCTTCTTCCTCAGTGAAAATGGTGGCGGTGAAAATGGTGCTTGGGGAAAACAGGCAGTTGAGTCCATTTTAAAAGCCAGCCTCCCATCCACCATCCACTCCCCTCTTCACGGTGTTGGTAGTGTTGGAATGTTTTTCATCAGAAGGGGGCTATTTACTCAGCTCCAGCCCCTGCATGAGTGTGTGTGCACTAGCGTGTGTGTGAGTGAGAGTGAGAGAGAGAGACTACACAGCTCAGAAAAGCATTTATTTATAGGTATCTGAAAGCTGCGGGGCCCTGAAACTCTGGGATGTATTATGACGTGCCTTTGGAAAAGCAAAAACAAAACCCCTTACAGCCAGATCCAGCTATTTTTATCACTTAGGTTAGCTCCCAATTGTACACCATAAAAGCTGTGTTCTCACCCTAACCCCCCCCCCCCCAGCCCCCTCCGCATGGCCTTGTTATTCGAAGCACTGTGTTTTTAGTGCGCTCACAACCCAAAATGCCAGGCAGGTGTCCTGTGAAAGCATATATGCCAGCAGTCTCTGTCCTACATGAACACGACAACTGTCGGACAATATGGTGGGGCTTTGGGGCGAGCAGCACAGAATTATATAATACTCGCGGTTAAGTGGCCGCACTCTTTTTCCAAGCGGAGAATCCACCGGCTACCGGGTCCTTGTCTGTCTTGAAATATCGGCTGAATCGGATCACTACCCCTGGCGCTAACAACTCCAATGATGAAGTCAGCACCTCTCAACATCTCGCCCCTTAATGGAGTCTTCACTGCCTTTGTCCTTAACCATCCATTTCCATTAATTATTCAGGGGGAGAAAGGAAAACCGTTTGAGTGGGTAACACTGATCCAGTGTACTCAACCAATCTATGCAGTGTAAGTAATAAAATACCGCACACTCAGACTACACAATAAAAGAGATGGAGACAGAGGAGACGCTTGTTAAAAATGTAAGTAGACGGAAGCGACCCGAACACCACGAAGGGAGGAGAAGGCGGCGGCTCGGGAGTCAAAAGACACAGCAGCGACATCTTAGTGTCTGGGTTAATCAGCGAAACAGGCCGATAGCAGCTGGTGTTTCACTGTGTCCGCCCGGTCCGCGGAGGGCGCCTGTCTAATCGGAGGCTGAGTTGATGTGATGCGTCCTCAGCCCAGCTGAGTGATGCTAATTGGGATTAGCGCCCATTGCGCTAAAGTGACACAAGACATTCCACGGCACCGCCTCGCCAGACTCCACTCCCCATGCTGTCAAACTCTGCCTTATGTTTTCTTCCTGTCCCCGGGGCTCAGGAAGGATGCGGGGCACAGAAAATAAAAGACCAAGAAAAGGGAATCCACGAAAGAAAAGAGAAATAGCCAGAGGAGAATGTAGCAGAGGGGAAAAAAATAGCAATTTTCCTGAAATGGAAAGGGTGGGGGTGGGGTGGGGGGGACTCGGCCATTGTGTGACCGTACCAGCGCCTAGGCTGGAAAAGGTCACACTGCACTTTTGAACTTTCACTCTGAACAAGACTGGCTTTCCCTCCGTGGAATAAGTGAAGGGAGGGGGTTGGAAATCCATAACAAGTCCTGCGAAGACGAATGCACTCCACCACCCGACTCAATTAGATCTTCATTGACAGGAGGCTTTTGCACCCTGACTTTGATAAACCCACCCAGCCAGCCCTGGCAGGTGTGGAAAGAATAGATCTGAGGAATGATGATTTTTTTTCTTCTTTTTTATTTTGGAGGGGGGCCTTTTCTGAGGTATTAGATCCATGAACTGGGAGTGCTGTATTGAATATTTTATCGACTGTCTGCTTGCCCCGTGCTGACCTGCCTGACATGCTAAGTTCCCGGCTCGCTGGAGACGCCACGTCGCTTCGCATCAGCCCAGCCGCCCGTGAGGCTCCCCTGCATTTCCTGTGAATAAACTCGCACACAGTGGGGGAGGAAGAGAGGCCAGGGCACAGGGGCACCGGGGCTGAGCCGAGGAGAAAACACACACACACACACACACACACTCACACACTCACACACATTCTTTCTCTGAAGTACACTTTCTCTGAAGAACAACACACACACAACCTTGGCTACAGTGTGGACTCCCTTGGTCAGAGCCTGATGATTCCTCTGAAAGCAGTCAGTGAATTGAAACGACCTGAAACCTCTGTTTTAATTACAGCTTCACTATCCATACAGTCTGCTGCACCAAGCCAGGTCAGCACTGGTCATGTATGATGTGAGCATAATGAATATTCACTGGACAGTTTAATATGATACTACAGTAACGCATTCATTTGGTATTGGAAGACCTCATAAGCATATGCTTATTAAAGTAATCAGAGTATATTATTATTTGACTCCAGTAAACCAGTCTCAACCTTTTGGCTGATATTTAACATGTTGTCATGCTCTTGCTTTGCTTGAATTGGTGTTCATAAGTTATAAGTAAGCATGTATGAGTGCAGGAGTTATTTCAAAGCACGATATTGTAAGAAAAGGTAGATGCAACATACTGACTTGTATAGTTAACAATATCTTAAACCGGAAGTAATTCACAGTTTTTGCTTGATGATAATACTGTGAAGTTCCTCTGTGTTTTCAGTGGGCTTATTATCTGCTTGTAAAGCACCACAACCATACCACTTCAGAAAAAAGAATTATGGCAATAGTGTTATATTACAGTGCAGCTGATCGTGTGCCATTCTGAAGTATAGGAAAATCATGAGTGTCATTGTATGACATGAAATAAGAGTAACGTTTGCCATTTGCACAACAATAACAGGTTGAGAGTGACATAGTCGAGTGTGCTTAGGGAGTTATGCTCTGAGGATATAAGTGCTCTCTCTCTTCCTCTCTCTCTTTCTCCCTCTCTCTGGGTCTCTCTCTCTCTCTGTCTCCCCTGTCCCTCCTCCCCCCATCCTTCTGTCTCTTGCTCATTACTAGCGGTGGGGCTTCCTAATGTGTTAAAACTCAGTGGGGTGGAAACGTCAGCCAACGGACTTTGGTCCCCCAACGGTCTTTACTTATTCATGCAAGCGCTGGCCTCTCCCCAGGACAGTGTAGCGCTGACCCAGGAGGACAGCAGGGCCTAGAAAAATGACCCGACATCAGGGTCACTCAACATTTTAGGCCAATGAGTCGACAAACGACAGTGTCAGCTCAGGACTCTGTCTGTGTTCATGTCTGTTGATGATAAAAATGTGCCACTCTCAAGCCCTGTGCTGCATTTCCTCCCCTCTTCACACCATCCACACTCTATTTGGCCTCTGTTTTTTTTTTTCTCTTTTTCCCCAATTTCTCTTTTTTTCCCACAAACCTTTTTTTCTGTTTAATGTTGGCTTTTTTATTAAAAATGAGAAATGGACTAGTCAGTGTCATCCACCTCTGTTATGATGGATATGATGCGGTTTGTCTGATTGCATATCAGTTGTACAATTGGTTAATATGACATGGGTAGGGTGGCAAATTACTATTTGCCTGCCAAATGAGAGTAAATATTTGCAGAGGCAGGTGCAGTTTTTCATTTCACCCGACATGGTGGTGGGTTATATGAAATAGGGTGTGAGCACACAAACAGCCCACCACCGTTTTTACATGGAATCCCATAGGAAGCATCAGCAAGCAACAGTCAGAGATTTCCTTTTTGAAAACAGGAAATTCATAGCACAGTCAAATATGTCTTGAGATTGTCCGACTGAAAAAATGTTTGTAAACTGTGCTTTCTAGCAACTTTTACTTACTGATACAACCCTGCACTGATGCGACAGTATGTATGTCTAGATGTGTATGTCAGGATGCAAGAGATTGTGCTGCTTTCACCGGAAGTCGGAGCTTGGAATCTGTCTTGTAATTAACCTCAGGAGAAATTAATGGTCTCAAGAAGACAAAACTGGATTTTCCTCCCCAGGGGTACACTGAGGAAGAGAGAATCCATTTCCCTCACTTAACAACATCAACGTCATGTTGTAGAAATTTGTCAGATGATAGTCTGATGTCTGACGTCCAAGTTAACTCATCAGATGAGGTGAACCCCATCACAGAACTAGCAGAAAAAAGGCAGAGTTTTGTCCACTCTCCCTACCTTCCCTCTCTCCTATCAACGCTCCTTCTGCAGCTGTCTTCCTCAAATTATTCTCCCTCATCTTTGCTGTCCCATCCAGCACTGAGGAACATTTTGGAGAAACCCTCTCAACTTGTCTGTTTGCCTTGCTGTCATCCTTATTTGCCAAAACCCCCAACCACGGAGCCCAGCGAGATGTTTTGGAGCTAGTCTTCAAAGGAAAGCAACTTTTAGCGATTCAGGCGGATTTGGCTGTCAGCTTTTCCCGCACATTGACAATCAGGATGCCATTTGCTACGAAGGACGTGTTCCTCCCCTCGGCCACAGGACGTTTTTGACAGTGTTGTGGCAGCTGGGTTGTCTGCGCTTGGTTTTGGGTAAGAGGGAAGGGTTCAATCATCATAAATCAGGGTTATGAATGACTCAGCCCCACATCACTCTAGACTAGGGTTAGAAAGATATGGGTTTTGAAGGCCTGTATTGATGCAGATGTTTTTGGATAAAAGTTGCCAATAGCCAAAACGTGCCAATATTAAGTTTCTTTAAATCTGGTAATTTTCATACCCAGGAAATTCCAAGGATTTAGTTTCCCCCATTTTTGTTAGGAAGGAAAAGCCACTGAAGTAGCATTGTGACTGTCATCACACACTTAAACTCTCCATGGAAACCCAGGCTGAAGAAAGTCCTTTCATGTGCCATCAGCCCCTTAAGACAGGATGAGACAGATTTCATTTGCACGTTTGTTGAATGAAATCCTCCCAGTCTCGACTCTGTATTCAGTGCATCCATACATGTAATTTATGTGCCTTTTAAGTTGTTTAGGTTGTAGTTTTTTTATGCTGTTTGACTTTGTTGTGAAAGGTGGCAGAAGAGAAATACGGGTTAGAATCAAAGCGATTGTGGTAATAGTAGGAACATAAGAATAAAGTTTATTTTGTCAGTAATTTAGCATCCAGGAGTCAAAGTAGAGCTCCCCGCACACCACCCACCTTGGGCAAAAAAGCCTTTATGAGTATGTATGCTAGGATCCATGTGTTTGCTCTTGTAATGTAGTTATTCAGGGATCGGTGTGCATTTCTCATTTATTTCCTCAGCTTAGATCTATTGAGCCAGTCCGGGATTCAACCACTGACATTCTGATGACAAACCCGCCTCGCTAAACTCCAGTGTGACTGTGCCAGTGGTCTCTGTAGGATCTCGTAGCTGACTCAGAGTGACGTGGTTTGGATCAATTTCCCAATTTCCCCAGTGGGATCATTAAAGTTTCATGTCATCACTCTCACAGTTGGTGCTGCCACCTAGAGGGGGGCACTGCCACTCTCTTGGACTGGCATCTCTCTGTCTCTTTTTTCCTTCTCTCTCTGTTTCTACCTCTTTCTGACTCTCTCGCTTTCACATACGCACATATTTACCCCAAGTGTTCCCTCACAGTGAGCCAGAATAAGGGCAGCAAAGTGCCAGCGCTAGTCTGACTCTTGGCTTAGTCCCATTTACCCACACTCCTGAGCCTGCCATGCTGCTTACCCACTACAACAAGCTCCCACTCCCAGTTCACCTCAACACATCCCTGTCCAAGCACCTGGTCCTCCCATTCCCCCAGCACACAGCCCAGTCACCAACAGCAGCAGCAGCATCAGCAGGGGAAAAAAACTGTCTGTAATCACTAACAACACTAGAGTGACAATGGCACACTGCTTTTTCTGTCCATCTCTCTTTGTTCTTGTTCTCACTGCTTTTTCTGCTGGTTTTCTGTCTGCCTCAGTATACAGTGAGGTAAAATGGCCAAAAACCCGATTCAAAGGCTAATGAATGAGTTGCTGTGTCCCTCTATTATTATGACTATTATTTGCTCATCGCTTTGGATAGTTTTCCCAGCACAGGGAAATTTGTGATGACCGCCAAAGCCTTTTTTCCACTAGCGCCAAAGTGAAAATAAAGGAGGAATTGAAAAACGAACCAGAAAAAATGACACTCTGAATCATCACTTCCCACTGATTGGCTAAAACCACTAACTCTTACCATTTTTGAAACTGTGTGGCAATTATTAGTAAGTTTTCTTGCCACAACTTTTACGTCTCAAAATTGACTTGCAACAACTACAAGTAGCTTTTCAAACTGTGGAGGAAAATCTTAATGTGCTGAACTCTATGGCATTTGACAACAAAGTCATCTGCCGCTCTTGAAAATGTTTTGAAACTACTTTTACTGAGTGAGATATGTGCCCATCATGTCGACCCATACTCTTAAGACAACTTTAGTTTTTTCTTTATTTTTTGTGAAATTTGTGTCATATTACATTATGGTTCACTGTAACTACCAAAAATATATTAAATGGTTCCAGATTTAGCTTGATTATAGTTGCAGATACCTTGACATCGGTATGGCACATGACACTAATATGCAAATTGACATATGACATCATCTGGCTCGCACAACAGCGGTACTGCCAAAAACCCATTTAAGCCAGGAAATGCCTTGGAGATGCAGACGCATAGTTTGGTCAGACATTCCCTGATGCAAACATCACTGCACACAAACCCTGCAAGTTGCTTTTGATACAAACACAGAACAAGAAAACAGTTCTGGTTTGGCTGTAAGACAGGGATAGGTAACCATGTGCTACAGAGTGCCAATTGCGTTCAGGTCTTGATTCCAGCCAAACACCACAGTGGCTGATTTCACTGATTAGATCACCTTCTACCACAGAGGAGGAAGTAATCAGTGAAATCAGCTGGTGTAATCTTTGATTGGAATGAAAACCTAAATACTCTTGGCGCCCTGTGGCACATAGTTCACCATCCCTGCTTTTAGATAAAATACTTAGCTGTGATTACCAAGGCTGATTGTGGCAGCTTGGAGTGTATGGTTCTTCTTGGGGACTGTAACCTCTGCCCTCAGTTTTTTGGCTGCTAAAAACATGTATGCACTAGATGTATGAAGATTTACATGTCAGCATGCCATGAAGTAACACAGTACTCTATGGCAATCTTCTGGTGAGGAGTCACTGCTGATGTAACTGTGATGAAGCTCACCTATTTCCTTGGACTTGTTCTGGATCTAGAGAATTTGGCCTTAACCCAGGGGAAGAAGAAAGGAGTGATCAGTGAAACATAGCACTCTGAAAGCCAATATTTAATCACATCATTGAAGAAACTTGTACAAATCATTGGTATAACTAAATGAGTTTGCCATTGACTGCCGGATGTCCCAACGTCTGAGTTTGAACTTCCCACTTCCATTCTGAATGCACAGTGTCGGCAATGACAAGAGTTAATGACGTTAGCTAATATCAGGCAGGCAAACTTCCAGATCTTTACTGTAATTCCGACTTGGAGTTCCCACTAAACTGGTGTTACTTTGCATTTTTTCACGTAGGCAGTCTGATTTATCTGGGTTTAATGGAAAGTTCCATATCAAACTGCGCTTCCCTGAGACCAATGACAGGACGGCAGGAGGGTCTTATCGGGTCCCTCCTGTTTTCCTCAATAATCAGGGACCTTCCGCCAGGCTTTTCTTGTCTATACGGACAAGAAACCCAGGGAACAAGGTTACTGCTGGTAGGATGAGTTATCAGACTGCTAAAAATGCAGTGGGCTAAAAACAGTAGAAATTAATCGTGAGGATCAAGACAGAGCATCACCAACATGGTTACTGCATATTGGATTAAAGGTAACAAATGCACCAAGTAGATTTAAGCCATGTAGAAATTAATCAAGTAAGCTTAGATTTCTCTTCCTAACGGCACCAGTTGTGTTTATTTAGCGTTCCTGTCGGCCAGTCTGCATTGATGGTTATGGCAGCACTTCCTCTTCCTCTGTAGGCTCTTAACGCACACCACACCCCACCACTAGCAGACGCACACATATTTTCATACACTCACACACTCTACACACTCACACTGAGACAACAGGGCAGGACAAACACCATTTGCCACTCAGTTTATCCCTCCCCCTCCCTCCCTCCCCAAAACCACCACCAAACCACCATCATCCCAACGTGTTAGAAAGCCATTAAAGGCCGGTCTCTTAAAACGGTTCCTCAAGTTGCCCATGTTGCTTCTTCTCTCAGGCCTTATTTAATAAATAAAGCCGCCGGCCCTCTCTCCGCCGGGGTGAGAGAGCTTCCACTGTGTGTGTGCGGGAGAGAGAGAGTGAGGGTCACTATTATACCATGCTAAAACGCTCCAAATGTAATTCAGCCGCAGGTCAGAACTTTAAAAGTGCGACCGTGTGTGTGTGTGTGTGTGTGTGTGTGCAGGCTGTGTGCGAGAGAGTGTAAAAGGGGTCGGTTTTTAAAGGGTTTTTAAAAGGTTTCGGAGAGTGAAGGTCAGGCGATGGGAGAAAGCGTTAACGGCAAGCCACTCTCCCTCCTCACTCTCCTCGCTCTCTCTCCTCTCTCCCCACATCTTCCTCTAGCTCGCTCGTCCTTTCTGCCACCCATGAAAGTTTGATGTTAGAATTAGGTTGTTGACTCATCTCGCACCTCTGTGCTCATAGTATTGACAGGCTGCCGGTGAACTGCTGGGCAGCCGAGATAGCATCTTAGTGTGTTCTCTCTCTCACTCACTCTCCCTCCCTCTAGTTTTTTTTTCTCTCTCTCTCTCTCTCTCCTTTGCTTCAGCATCAGCCGACAGCATCAGAAGTGTTTTAACAGAGCTTTAATGGCCTCAGCCCCGGACCTCACCCTCAGCACACATACACAAACACACACACTTGTACACTCGCTGTGGGTTGGAAATAGCTTGCTGGTGGTGGGAAAAAAAAAAGTGTTGAGCAGAAAAAAAAGAGAGAGCTCGTTGTGCTGATGGAGGATGACATGCCCTCCTTTTCTCGCCCTCTCCTCCTATCTTCCTTCCTTCTGCCCACTCGTTCATGCGACTGCTTCTCTGTCTTTCTTTCGTTTCCCTCTTTGTATCGGTCCGTCTCACTCACGCGCGCTCTACTGTGACACTCTCGCCGTCCTTTCCTTTGACACTATTTCTGTGTAAACTTTCTGTGTAGACACTCAGAGGCTCCGCGTGGGCCCAAAGTGAGTTTGTGGTCATGATGTGAAGACGTCGTTAATTATCAGTTCATTTGAATGTGACTTCAGCTCTCTGCTTCCTTTAGTTGATCAGCTGCCCTTGTCTCTTCTATAGAGAATACAGCAACATTACTGAACATAGCCCATAGGATATAACATATGTGCATAGATGTACTGCTGATAAAACAATGTGATATGTCATGTGATGCTTTCATACCCCCTTTGAAACTCAGGAGCCTGTGGGTGAGCTTTTATTTTGAAAGTTTTTTTCCACCCTCTAACAAAAGTCACTTTATTTTCTTATATATTTATTTATTTATTTATTTTGCATTTATGTTTCCTGGAATTTTGTGATAACTTTCTTGTTATTTAACTTAAAATATATATTTCAAATATATATACATACACACACACACACACACACACACACACACACACACACATATATATATATATATATATACACACACACTTATGTAATTATTTTAATCATTTATTGCTAATTTTCTAATCATGTTTTCCTAATTTTCTGGTATTTATTTATTTATTTATTTATGTTCATTTTCTTGTAGCTTTTTGCTATTTTCTTCCAAATTTTCAAGTCCTGTCTTGCAAATGTGCTGAGCTCACTTCTTCCCTTCCCTTCCCTTTTTTTTTTTTTTTTTTTTTTTGAAAGAAATAGTGTATTTGCTCACGTTTCAAAGGTTTACATGTTGTGTTCAAACGCCTTTCACCACAGCATCACTGATTGGAGGTTTAGATATATCATTTTAATAATTATAATCATAGTTTTCTTGTATTTTTTTTTCTCTTTTTGTGTGTGTCTGCAATTTTTCTATTTTTTTTACTAATCAAGTGAATCTGCTCAGATTTCAAAGGCTTAATAAAAACAAGTTTACATATGTGATGTCAGCGAATTAGCAGTTAAAAGTGGATCTTTACTCAACACTGATGAATTTACAGTGTGACATCAGTGACATCAGATCAGTGCATCTAGACCACCTCGGGGCTGAAAAATCTCGTCTAGGTTTCCTACTCGGAATCCCATCCTGAAAATCCGTTCCATTGCACTTTTCCTCACAGTAACTCAGAATTTCCAAATATCCGACATCTCTGGGGTGCAGCGTAATAGGCGGAGAACTCAGGCACAAGCTCTCTCATTGTGTAACATCGTTGAAAATCAGAGGACCAAGGGGAGGGGGGGGGGGTCAAAATCTCAGTTAAGGTGTTGAATTTTCACACTACTTTTACTTTGCTTAATCAGTTTAACACCACTCATGCTCGACATGTGAAATTTTCATTGTTAAGAGGAGTGAATTTTGGTTACAGCTGCTGAATATAGCTCTTGAAAACCATGAAGCTGAGGCATAAAGGGTCTGTATCTGTACTATTACATGTCATCATGGGACTGTTCACACTCTGGATTTCTTCCACATTTCTCATCAGTATCCTTTTTGTGTGTCAGCAAGCGTTAGACAGATGTATGGAGCTGATATTGTTATGTTAAAAAGCAGATGTGGTCCAATCCCAGAATAAGATCCAGCTCTGTTAAATTGATCAATTTTCCCCTGGTTGTCTGTGGGACACACTGAACTTGAAGTGATTTGGATGGGATCTTTTGATCAGATTCATTCATCCTTGGTTTCAGTGGGAAGTTTGAGGGTCCCGTGATGGTCTGTTGCGTCAAAGGCTTTTCTTGGGGGAAGCACCAAAGCAGGGAGAAATTCCAGTTTTATTTATTTTTGTCATTATTTCATTATTTATGTATTACAAGAATTGGTCAGGTTTTTTGGGCACAAAATGAACTGGAGTTTCCCACTTTGCTGAGATCTTGTCCTGACTCACCCTCTCTCTCTCCTTCCCTCTGTTTTTCTCTGTGTTTCTCTCACACCCTCTCACCCCACCCTCCTTGTCTTCCTCAACGCCCACCCCCTCCCCCGTCTCCTCCACCATCCCCAGCTGAAGGAGGGGAGTGTGTGTTAAAGAGTTTAGCTGTGATGAGCGCCGGGGCTAGCCGGCCCAGCCAGAGGCAACGCTCATTAGCAGAGTTTAGCCACACAGGCACTGAATGGGACGGCTTGTTGACACACACAATGGGATCAACCCCCTCATAGACACACACACACACACAGACACATACACACACTTACACACCAGAGTCATGGCTCCAGCTTGACGCCTCATGTCCCCCCCCCCTCCCTAACCCTCTTGAAGCCGGGCTTGTGTGTGTTTGTGTGCGTGTGTGTGTGTGTGTGTGTGTGTGTGTGTGTGTGTGTGTGTGTGTGTTGTAACAAGCTGTCCAAATGGCTCATCTGATGCTTCCTTTCCGGCACCTCACTGTATCATACACACACACTGACAGTCACATGTCCCACACTCCCCTGCTCATGCACTCTGACCCCACGCTCACACACATACACATTTGCAGGCAAATTCTACATTTGTATACATATCCATCACACAGTCATGCACACACATTCCTGGGAACCTTACATGGATACACACAAACACACACACACACACCATCCTTTCAGGAACACAATGCAGCTATTGTGTGTTAGGAGCAACAACCACAACTGTCCCTCACAGATTTCGGAGGCTGAGGGGAGGTTGCCTCCTCAGAGGTTATATCATCCCCATCCTTCCCTAATGCCAACCACACACACTCGCACACACACACATGTGCTTGGTAATGGAATAAGCAATCCTAATACACAGTAAACTGGTCAGTTAGTGCTAATAGGCCTAAGTGGTTCTTTCACTTTGGCCCAGTATGGCTGTCACATGGCGGCAGGACAAGGCTTCGTCTCATGGCCCCATCCACCCCAACGGATGGGACATATCAGCTCCAATTTGGCCCCTCGCCGCCTTTAAGAAAATTCATCAGACCCTCGTTAGGAATGAAAGCAGTCTGTGTACCAGGAGCTGGGGCAGATGGGAGATTAGTTCAGGCTCCCACGAACAGAGAATATAGAGGAGGAGGACTGTGTGTCTGTGTCAGCTGAGATAGAGAGAGATAGGGAATGTATGAGTACTTAAATGTGTGTCGCTGAGTGTATGTGTTCTTGTATTCCTATATCCTTATGGAAATCAAAATGGCAAGAGCAATAAATGAGAATAGAAAGTTTAGGGATATCCTCCAAATTAAGGATCTTTTGTCTGTTCCTCGGTTCCATCCGGATTAGCTTTGTGTAAAATTGGCAGGATACTCGCTGTGGAAACAGAGGACGAGTTAGTGGGCCAGTGCGACACCTCCACAGTTCGAACAGGCTCGCTGGCCAAACTAGTGAGTTCTTCACACAGCAGCACCCACTGTGTGACCATCTATGTTCAAATGGTGTGAAATATCATGATTGGTGTCATGTGAGGAAGAGTCCTCATTTCCTTTTCTGGGTGTGTGCTTGTATTTCCATCTAGATGCTCTGTGTGACATGTTGGGGCTGGACAATACCAATTTTATATTGATGTTCTGATATAAGACTAGATATCATTTGGGAATTTGGGATACCATATTATCGTGATATTGTGATTGGTTTAAAAGACTGCATTTGAGTAAAGGCACACAATTTTGTGGGTGTATTAGACTGTTGTCGCTGTTGTGTTATTTGCCGTAACGTGCTAGGTGGTCTTATCCACATTACTAATGACTGTTTATCAAAAATGTTGTTAACATTTTACAGTTAGACCACAGAGAGACCTTATAGAGTTTAAGAATGGTTTAACAAGTTAGAAACAACTTATAACACAGTTTTAATACATCAGTACAGGCTCAGTATTTGGCAAGATCAAGTTTCTGCTGCACGGCATCTATTCTGTTAAATCCCAGATCTTGCAATTTGATAAGCTAATTTTACTTGATCTTGCCAAATAGTGAGCCTGTGTCAATGTATGGAAATTCTATGCCACCTAATTTGCACTTGCTATGAAGTTAGTTTATTTTAGGTGTATGCCACCACCTTTAAAGTCCCCTTGAAATGAATTCCTCTTACTCTTTCTTGCTAGAAATTAGTGAATCTTTAGTGGCGACTACACCAGTAGGTGAAAATCAAAATTTCAACCAATATAACTTACCAAAAATTTGTACTGTCCTGTCCCTCCATGCCTCCCATCAAATAAAACTGTGCTTCCCAAACTGCTATCCTTTCATACTTTTAAATGAACTCTCTCTCTCTCTGTTATGTCCCACTCCAACATCCTGTTATTACAGAAAAAACATAAAATCAAGGTTGAAAGATGCCACTTTGTGAGGTCTTTAAGCTTCAGGTAGGGCTTGATATTAAGAACTGATTCCAATCTAGACTTGGTTCTAAATCGCTTAATTACCTGGAGTCTATCAGCCACGGCACTAAAGATACGTGTTGCCCAATTACCCCTTGGGGATCAATAAAGTATTTCTGTTTCTGATTCTTATTCTGATACTGTCATTGATCATAACCTGAGGCTAAACAGCTGGATGCTTGTCAGATGGCTGCACAACAGTCTTTTCACTCTTCTGGGGCGCTGTCAGTCTAAAACAATGATGTAATTTGGCATCAGAGAAGGTAGGTATGTACTCTCGCTCATGTCAGTCAAATCACCGGTGAAGCTTAAATTTCCATGTAGCGTAGTGCAAGTGTGGGGAAACTTCAGAAGAAGTTGCTGGAAACCATTTCTTTAGAGTTCCAAACAGGGCCAAAAAAAAAAAAAAAAAAAAAAAAAAAAAAATCCATAAAATTACCCCAAACTGCTCATGCATCATATGCCAACCGTTCTTAAGCCAAATTGTTGCACCGGGGGTCCAACAGTCCAATATTTACCTCATTATCTCCTGTATTTTCCACACTTGTTCTGCACCTCGCCAGCAGTATGCAGCAAGCACGCGCTACCTTCAAGTGCTGTGGGAAACCTTATAATTACAGGTAGTGCATGCTTGAATGACACAATATAGTGGTAAATGCAACCGGGAATCCAATTATTGGAAATTTTATCACTTGTTCTTGTTTCGTTCTCTCTCAAGTGTTCCAAGTGTGCTTTCGCTGTTGTGGGAAGGCCCAGGTTTGGGTGAGGTGTGAAGCAGTGCATGCTTGGCCCCTTAGTCTGTGGTTATACAAATGTAGGAGTGGGTATTTCAAAGTATAGCCACAGCTTTGGTCCTGTGGTGAATGTTAGATGTGTGTAAACTGGAACTCTGTATCTTTAGCAGCCTGTCTACTGATGTGACAGAAACACATTCTCTCTCTCTCTCTCTCTCTCTCTCTCTCTCTCTCTCGCTCTTTCTCTCTCTCTCACTCTCTCTCTCTTTCCTTCTTATCTCCCCTCTATCTCTCACATTCCTGCCTTTGATCAACGCCAGGGGCATCTGTGGTCGGAGCCAGTGTGTTTGTGTGAGTGTATGCCAGTGTGTGACTGAGATTTTGTACGTGTTATCATATGCTGTGTGTTAGCGCAGCGTGCGTGTGTGTGTGTGTGTTTGTGTGTGTGCATACCAGATTGGCCATGCTTTGATCTCCCATGCAGTGTTGTCTTTGAACTGAAGAGCAGTGTATGACAGAGGGCCGGTGTTAAAGCAGCGAGGGCCCTCAGCTGATAAGACTGGAGTCTGTGAGGCCGCATGGAGCTTGATGAAGTTATTACTGCACAGGCATGACGGTGATAGCTGTGCCCGTAGTCTGTACCCTGACCCGAGCAAGCATCCACTAATTACATGACAAATTGACAAGAGGACGGCAATTGCTGTAACCCAGTTCAGTAGTAAGGTTTGCATATAGGAGCTTTCAACTTGAAAAGGCTGTTCAGCTTTTGCTTCAAATGATAAAAAGGCCTACTAGAAAATACTATTCATTAAACTTTCAGTTATGAAAGTACCGTTTCCTCAGCTTTCAACTGGTAAATACTGCTAGAAAATACTGTTCATAAAGCTTTCAGAAGATAAATATTTGGCTCATCATTCAGATAGTAAACAATACAATAAGGTATCATTCTTTAAGCTTTTAGATGATGAATAATAACTAACTAGGAATTAATAGAAAATACTGTTTTCTCTGAAAATGGCACAGCAGGATGGGACAGGTTTGTGATTGACGATGTGTGGTCTGCTGCAGAAACATGAGCTCTCATGTATCATTACTGGCTGAACAGAGAATAAGATGATCAGGAGCACCTGACATCAATAGACAACTATCATCATGGTGGGGTTTAAATGTGTGAATTTTCCTCAGTACCTCCACCCCCACCCTCTCCTCCTCCTCCTCCCCCTCCTCCTCCTCACACGCTGCTCATTCAGGGCATCAGGCGTCTCGGCTGCGGCCCTGACCTCCCTCCTCTTGTTTTTACGAGGTAGCCATTAGCTCCCTGCTGGCCCTCCATGGCCTGCTGGCCAAATTTACGGCACAGAAGAAGTCCACCGTGTGTGTGTGTGTGTGTGTGTGTGTGTGTGTGTGTGTGTGTGTGTGTGTGTGTGTGTGTGTGTGTGTGTGTGTGTGTGTGTGTGTGAGGTAGAGCCAAGACTGTGTTGACTATCACGAGGGCCACCCTGACGAGCCAGGTGGATGCTAGTGGAGAAAGGTGTGTGTGTGTGTGTGTGTGTGTGTGTGTGTGTTGCCTGGCCCACTCTCACCCTGTGACTCTGATCCTCCATTAATCTGCAGCATTAGCGCTAGTGAGCTAATGGACCTAGCCACAGTATTAGCTGTGTGGGAGAGAGAGTCCAGGCTCACAGAGGAGGAACCCGGCATTAACAGGAGTGATTCGGATGAGTGGCTGTGAGGAGGGGGGGATAAATTGATAAGCAACAGCCGTATCTGTTTGCCTTTCCCTTTGTCAGCCAAGTTTGATCAGAGTTTTAGCCATATTTGATATATATTGAAAGCCATGTTGTGCAGCTTGGCTTACTAAATCTTAAACTCAAAGTTAGATCTACACCAAACATGAAGCAAGGACCCCACTTTGGTAGTTTCCTCTGAGATTATATAATAAATCTGATTACCATTCATTCAGATCTTTATATATTCACGGAGTCATATTGAGGACTGATGGTCATTTTAAATGTACAGTATATATTACGTGCTTCATTCGCAAACACATGACTAAATCCATGGAGAAGAAAACATGAAAATGCTTAAGATCAAACAGGACAAGTAGGTTTTTCAGTGCATTGGAAGTGGAGGACGTTGGATATTGGCTTGGAATACAAACATTTGTGCCTCCAGTAGTTTGTTTTTATCTTTATTAACAAAAACTAAATGCAAGAGTGAGAATATTGAACTTGTCAAGCTTATATCTTTAAATGCAATTTCACATTTTACAAATTGCACTGTTGGCAGTTGAAAACATCACGAAGTCGAAATGTTATACACTTCTTTAGCAGCGCACATCACACTGCGTTGCAAGAAATTGTAAATTTTGCATTTAAATATGAGGATAGTTGGATGATGATGCTCTCCTAATATTTATTGTTCATTTAATTTTTGGGCCGTCTACCACTTCAGTTTTTGAATGTCCGACAGACCCAGATTCAGTTTGTCTTTATTACCGTGTCAGTTCTGTGGGAGAATCAGAAGCAGAAAAACGGCTGACCTTTTTCCCTCTAAATGTGGAGTGGCATGCCGGGGCTGAGGTGTCCATTTTGTTTCAGAAGCACTCGGGAGCTGGAGTCCCAGTTTCCCAGAGTGCTAGTTTATGTCTTCAGGCTGAGACCTAACACCTAGGCACTTAGCTCTATAGCATCTCTCTGTCACCCCTCCTTTCTCACCCCTCACCCAAGTGGCATAGTGTTGGACGGGGGGGATCACAGCCACAGAGGTGTTGCTGGACCTGTCATCGGTCTCTGAGTGTGTGTGTGTGTGTGAGAGAGAGTGTGTATGTGTGTGTGTATGTGTGTGTGAGTACACATATTCCATGCATACTGCTTTTTACATCCTGTATGCATGTGAATGGACATGAGCGGGTAAATCACGGTTTGACCGATACGGAAATTTGCAAGGCGATACTGATGGAGCAAAGCTGACATTTTGTGCCAGTATTTAGTATCTTAAATTTGGCTATTTTCATGTCAGAAATTCCCACATGACACTTAAAGTAAGGATGGAGTGATATATCAGCCAGTATCAGCTTTAAAAGCAATAAAAATCAGTCTGAGAAGTATTTTTACTGCCCTTCTGGTGAGGGAGGGGATGGAAGTTAATCAAAGAGAGAGATTTTGGGTACCAAAATACACAAAAAATATGTAAGTGTTTTTTTGTTGTTGTTGTTTTTTTTAACCCCTTCAGAGGTTCCCTTAAATATCCCTCCTTAAATAAGATATAATGGACTGTACACTATGTGTGATGGTTCCAGTTGGTTTCTACTAACATGGGTCACACTGTCCCAAACAGATGCAAATTTCTGTCACCGGCAGAGGTTTGATGGTGAGTCACGCAGTGTGTTCTAGGACCAAACAACCAAAGATACCATCACGTTTTGTGATAGTGTTATGGTACAGTGGATGTGTTGACTTTTCCTGGTTTTAAAGTTTTCCAGACTTATTAGACTGTTCTAGTTCTTCTATTATCTGCCTGTACCTGCTTTGTAATCATATCCACATTATTAGTGGTTGTTTATCAAAAAACTGGCTTATGAAAGCAGCAGTAGTCATCCTTACAATATGATCACAGTATCATTATCGAGATATTCGGTAAAAATACTGTGATATTTCTTTTTTCAGTATCGCCCAGCTGTAAGCCCATGACAGAAACATGAAGATGAACAACATATGCATGCACGCTTGTGTGGATTCTGACCAAAATATTCCCTCTACACCTCTCAGCACCCCAAATAGAAACCACACATGCTGTCTTTATTTACTCTTTCAGCCCTGTGAGCACATCTTAACAACCTGATCATTCAGCTGCTCTGAAGTGATGTCATTCCTCAGAGGCTGCCACAAAATCTTGGACTGGTTTCCAGCATGGATTCGAGAGAAGATAGTTAGAAAATTTGTCTGAAACCAGTTGTGTACCAAAGTCATTCTGCGGGTGCGGCCCCTTGGAACACCTTCTGATTTGATGCTCCTTCCAGCAGCTTTCAACAAATCCATGAACAGCAGGGGACTGGCGGCACTCCTATATAACATTGACCCCAATTATACCATATTTTTGCTAAAAGCTACGTCAGGCCTCTGCATATGTCTCCATCAGAGCATCCTAAAATAAAAACATGCTCTGAGGTATACCCCCCCCCACCCCTTTTTTTTTTTTTTTTTTTTTTTTTTTTTTTTTTTTTAATTATCATTTATGTTAGGCGTCATCTGTCTGACAGGATTTTTCTTTTTTTTTTTTTTTTGGATGCAGCAATGTCTCACCGTTCTTTGGAGATGATCTCAAAAAATGAAGTTCAGGAGTTCAAGGTCAGAGGTCAGCCATGTCCAGAAACCTCACTCTCTCGGCCTTATAGCATACACAGCCACAGAGCTGAAGTGGTTCACTGGCAGGCAGGGGCTGTAAAAGCACTCTCACACACACTCCCACATACACACACACACACACACACACATGCTCTCACACAAGTTCGCACGCGAAGCTGGGAACGGCTTGCCGGGGAGCGCTGCAGTATGAGCTAATGGCTTTCACAGGAGGAATCACACTCAGGTAGCATGTCTTCTCCATTAGGCTTCGCCCGCTGCTTAAATGCCAAATCTGCATCTTGTGTTTTTTTTTTTTTTCCCTTTCATATGTCACACCTCTTATGAAAGCCAAAGTTTTGCCGTCATTGGGTTCTGATTGTCCACATCTCCCATTTAATTGTCCTGTAGATGTGAATGAAGGATCTCAGGTTACACAAAAAAAAAAAAAAAAAAAAAAAGACGCAGAGGCTGGAAGATGTTTCCCTCAACAGTAATTGGGTAAAACACTGCAGGTGTGTTATGTGTGTCGTGAATTCAGATTTGTATAAAAGCAGCAACATTTGCACAAAGCCCTAATCATGTTTTGAGTTGGAGTCAGTCTGATGGCAAAAATGGTACCCATGGCAGCCTTTTCACCCGCCATTTCCAATTTTCTTCACATTGCAGTTTCATTGGATTTCTTTGCACAACATCCAGTAATTTGCCACGAACATGAACATCTGAACAGTTAATGATGTTTTCCCGAGCACTGTTGTATTTCTTGGCCATAAAAATGTAGGTGCACTCTTTTTTTTTCCCTCTCACTGTGGTGTTTCAGTAGATAAAAACGTAAACCTATTTCCCGGTAATTGCAAGATTAAAAATAGCTACCGTGGTCAAATGAAGGCTCCAGTAATGAAAATGTTCAAAGAATTTAATTGAATTTTAAACTTTAATAAGTGCACCTGTATAATGCTGGTGTTTTCATACACGTCTGAACAGTTTGACCTCCTACTGGCTTGTTGTACCTGGACCACGAAGGAACAAATTTCAGATTCACATCAGCAGTTACTACCAGCTGTTCTGCATTTCCCATTCATTTTCTCTGTTTGTTTTGATGGAGCAGCATTCGCTTTCAGAGAAATCAGGCGTAGAAGTCGATCGTGACAAAGGAGGTTTCCCTCAGCAGCAATCGGGTGAAAAACTCGCGTCCTTTAGTGCCTCTCAGTAGAAAAGGGTTTTGCCAGGAGGGGTCATGTGATGTGAAAACCCTCCTGAACCAGCAGCTCTCATCACACTGGCGATGGTTAAAGGCACAGAGCCTTCTATGGACCTCGCTCAAAGACACTCGTGTGTGTGTGTGTGTGTGTATGTGAGCCTGGTGGAGGCTGATGGCCTAGACAGCCTTTGATCCCACAGCCTTGTCATGTTTATGGGGGTGTTGAGAGGGGTAAGCCAGGCCAAATGAACAGGTCAGAGAGTATCAAGGCAGTATGTCTATGCTCGGTTAATGATGGTGTGTGTGTGTGTGTGTGTGTGTGTGTGTGTGTGTGTGTGTGTGTGTGTGTGTGTGTGTGTGTGTGTGTGTGTGTGTGTGTGTGTGTGTGCGCTTTGTTGTCTTAACGTGCTCTTGTACATGCCTGTGCTCACACATTCCACACAGAAACTCGCTTTAAATCAGAGTGCCTGTTGCTTTCCGGGAAGTCCAAATTGTGTAAAATGTTGTCTCATTTCAAAGCTTTGAAAGGTTTTCAGTGCAAACAAAGTATTTTAAAGCTCTTCTGCTCAAGTAAAATCAGTCTAAATCACAAAGCGCTGCAGCAGAGAGCAGAGTCCCATCCCTCCAAACTGAGATGCTGCAGATTCAGCCTTATTTGCTCAAATTGAATTCTGGTGTTGGAAATTTTCCCCGCACAGGAAGTGATGAATCAAAACTGACAAGTGAAGTCCAAAAGTGTGCTGCTGAGAGAAAGCTGAGCCTCTCCGTCCCGCCACACACTAAGAAGATGTTTAATTCGCTGGCATTTCTGTGCATTTCAGGCTGTTTTCACACATAGTTTTCAAGTTTTCAAACTCAGTCCTTTTTACGTGAACCAAAAAGTGAACGCAGGCCCTTTTGTGTTCACATTAAGGGGACTAATTTAACAATTTGAGCTCACCCCTTAAAACCCTTTTGATAATTTTATTGTGTTCCATTTTTAAGAAGCCTGTAAGAAATAAAGAGAGGCAAAACAACATTTCGCAGAATTACCAGAAGTGTGTGAAAGCACTGAACGTCCATGCAACCCCTGACTCTCCACAGCGCGCCATTTTGCCTTGTGTTTTTTTGTGTGTGGTTACCAGTTACCATGGTTACTGTCTGTCCTACATGTGTACAGCCAGCTTGGAGGATGAAGCAAAATGCAGTGGACTTGGGCCGCTTTGTGCTCACTTTGCAGACCAGCTCCTGCGGTGGTCTCAGTTGGGTTCGCTTTTGGGGTGGCCTGAGGCTGTTTGGCATGTTCACATGTGCACAAAAAAATATGCTGAGTCAAGGTCTGAGTCCACTTGAGGAGCTGAAGTGGACCAACTATGAAAAGTCCTAAAAATCCAAACAAGTGCGTCACCAAAGTGGAGAATTTCCGAGTGCAGTTTGAAGTGTTCGAGGATCAGGTCATCATGTTGATGTATTGACCTTATTCACATGGCGGCCATTTTGAACACTCAAGGTGAGGAACTCGCCCTAACAGTTATCATATTAATGTGCAGTTTCAGGAACAAGAACTGCAACAACTAGTCTAGCTTGGTTAGACTCTGGAAAGTAGCACTAATGGTCCAGATATATTAAAATGGGCAGTGATATCCCTCTTGATTCCTCAGAACTGTTCATTTCTACTGTTTTTCTGTTTGAAACTGGAAATTATAATTCTTTGTATGCTGCGCAGAGCTTGTGGCTGTTCAGGTAGAGTTTCCCTGCCCAAATTTTAAAAATGGTCGCCAATCATCCCAGTCACACAGATCTTATTGATAATTAAGATAGAGCCTACAGCTGTTGTCATTTACATGTTGTGTCCAGTTGCATAATGTTGGTTGCACCTTTCAAGTTCCTAATTTTTTTTTTTTTTTCATTGCTGTGGTGTTGTTGCACTGCACTTCACCTGTCAATCAAACAGCATGGGCGTCATGGTGATATCTTTTCTCCTTTTATTTTTGATGAGCTTTGAGTTTCGGTATTTGATGCTCTTTTATTTGGCTGTGTAGCCATGATGGCTATCACTGCTCATACTAATCACCCAAGTCTTCTTTGATTTTTTTTTTTTTTTTTTTTTTCACACAGACCAAACATAAAATGCCTCACTTCCGCTGTCCCAGACATTTTATCTTAATAGACATCAAGTGTATCAAGCAGCAAATATGAGGCCGTTCATGAGCTGCATATAGGTCAAATCACTGTGTTACATCAGTCAGTGACAGAGAGTAGCAAAGCACACATGTATAGCTGTAAATGCTGCAGATTAATAGTTAAAAAAGGACTCAGAGAGGCTTACATTTAACTAGATGAAACTTGTGAGCACCCTGTAAATTAGCTAATCCCTCACCACAGCCTCATTACCACATCCAACACGCTAACTACCTGGCCTCCACCCAGCCCCGCTCCCTCTCACTTTTCCACTGGACTTGAACTTTACAGGAAAAGCCTGCTTACGAAGAAATTCCCCCCAACACAATGTGACACAACACCTAGTGAGCAGTTTTAGCGCAGAAAGCTGTACTGTATGTGGCGCTGGCTGGAGGCTAAAGGAGGTAATAAGCTTACATGTCAGGCCCACTGGTTTTGGGCTCTGACTGTGCTCTCCTTCTCGTCAAACAAAGAGCAATTATCCCACTCTCTAGCAGGACGGAAGGAATGCACTGGGCTGCACACACCAGTCCAAAGAAAAAGGGTCAGGATAAGTTGCCGTGTTATGTGATTGTGGAATGTGTGAGAGTGGGTGTGCACGTCTACGTTTTCTGCGACCGCCTTTCAAGTGCATTGTGACCATGCATGTGTCTGTAGTTGTGTCTGCGCACGCGCCTGTGTGTGTATGTGTGGTGGATGGTGTGTGTTTGTGTGTGTGTGTGTGTGTGTTCAGTCGAGGGTGAGCAGCCACGCATGGCGCCGAAGCCTCCTTATTCTTGAATTCCTGGTAAAGATGCTTATTTGAGACCCTCTTCACTTTGGTGTGTGTGTGTGTTTTGTGTGGTTATGGAGTTGTGTGTGTGTGTGTGTGTGTGTGTGTGTGTGTGTGTGTGTGTGTGTGTGTGTGTGTGTGTGTGTGTGTATGTTCTGAGTGAACTGACTAAAGCTGCCCTTTAGCCTGGGGCAGTCTCTCTTCTTCTTCTCACTCTTGAGTGGCCACACACTAAGAGGCCAGATCCACTCTGAACAACAGAGGGAGAGATGAGGACACAAGTGACGAAACAACATTCCTCTTCTCTCTTACATTTGCTCTTTACGTTTGCTTGGGACTTTTAAAATGCTTCATGCAGCTTTTAAAAATTCAATATTATTTATTTAATACTGCATGTCTATATCTATATCTATATAGGCTATATCTATATATCTATCTATATCTATATAGATATAGATAGGTGGATGGATAGACAGATAGATATAGATATATGTACACATATATACACATAGAACTAGACTGATACATACATATACATATACATGAGGTCGTAGTGGAGATGATTGATAACTTGTGTCTCTTCCTGTTGTTGAGAGGCTCTTTGTTACTTCAGTCAAAGGGGTCCCCTGTCACTTTACTGTAATTATATAAATGTGAAGTGTTGCGTAACGTAAGATATGAATTAGGTGTGTTTCCATCAGCTGAGTTGAAGAGGATAGGCAGTCTTCTTGGATGTGGAGTGAAGCAAAATGAAAAGACTCGTCCACACCAAAAACTCCTCAGCTCGTCTAAAAGTGTTGTACGGTAAAGTTGCTCATGTTGGTCAAGTAACCATGACGGGGCACAAGACGTGATCTACAGATTGACAGCTGGTCAGACATTTCAGGAGGTTCTGCTGGACAAATGCTTGGCCGGCAGTATTTGAGAAAGTTCAAAAACACACCCCAGCAGTTTTGCAATGAATGCGAACAGTTGAGGCTTTTTTAGATTAATATCCTACATGACAAAAATACAAGGATGTAAACCCAGTCATGGACTTAGTCTTGTGATTAGTATGTACTAATTTAGTGTGTTTTTGTGCTTCAAATAAGACTCATGATATTTACTGACATTAATTGGTTACAAAGTGTGCGTGTGTGTGTGCGTGTGCGTGTGCGTGTGTGTGTGTGTGTGTGTGTGTGTGTGTGTGTGTGTGTGTGTGTGTGTGTGTGAATGAGTGACAGAGAGTGAGAGTGTTCGTGTGTGTGCGTGTGTGTTTCAGCCATGGCAGAGTTCAACACTGCTGTCATGTGATGACTTCATCTCCTCAGGCCAGAGGGTCTAATGTCCAGCCTGTCTCCATCTGCTACACACACACACACACACACACACACACACACATATACACACATCCCAGTGGTGTGTCTCTGTCAGTTGACTTTCTTAATGTGTGAATGTTATTTTGATGCTCTTGCCTCTGAGTCCACTCTATGGCATGGGATTGTAAAGTGAGGCTACAAATATACTTACATGAATACATACTGGCAATATGACTTCAAATCAATATCACAATAATAATAATAATAATAATAATAATAATAATAATAAACCATCTCAATAACAGGGTCTGTCCTACATGATGTTCTGGAAGTCTGTGTTTTAAATATGCATAACCATTAAAGCTGTGTATATTGTATATTTCTGAATTAATGTTAGCTGGGGGGAAGTCCAGATCAACGGCAGGAGGCTAACAGTTTAAAAGAAAATAAAACACGTAGGTTTTGTAAAAACATGACTGTTTATTTACAGTGCCACAAATAATGTTTTTTGAAAAGGCTTGTCAGTGTCAGTAACAATATGATAATAATGTATCGGGGGAAGTGCTCAGTGTACTAGACCAACAGGACGCAGAAGCATGAGAGGCACACACCATCTGCGTAGCAACTGCATGCACGCGGCGTCCAGTGTCCGCAGAACCATAAATCGGCCTTTACAATGAGAGGAAGATAGCACCACTACTGTCCTACATAACACCTGGGAGGGGAAGGGAAATTATGTTAAACGTTTCAAAATAGGCGAACTATCCCTTTAAGTTAAGTTAAACGGTCTACAATTTGCTTCAAACTCACTTATGTTAGTAACCGTATGTAAACAGTGAGTTGACCTGTTGGTTTTAATCAGACATGTGGACGACTGCTCAGAGTTACCACGCCTGCAGTGCAGAGGCTGTGTCGCTCCTTTTCACTGGTGTGATTCCACTCTTTAGCTAAGGCTCTATTTTTAGATACAAGCTCATCTTGTGAATCCTCATCAGTCAGGTCAGGGGCAGCGCTCACATCGTCAAAAGCTACAGGAGGCAGAGGCATGTCACTGAAACTGAACAGACAAATATGGTATTTGATGTGAGGTGATAGCAGCTTATGAAGTGAGGAAAGCTATTTCATGCATTACTGACGTAAGCACAGTTCAGTCAGTGAGGTTATAAAAGTCTGCATTGTCAAAGTGTCAGTTAACCACCCGACAGCCATTCACACAACCGTTTATACACACACACACACACACACACACACACACACACACACACACATGCACACACACACACACACACACACATACACATGCACACGCACACAGCATACACATACACACACACAGACAGCATACACAGATATGTAATCCCAACTAGCTCAGTGGGCCTTGGCAAGGGAAAGAGGGGAAGAAGAGTCTCTGTCTGTCTGTCTCTCTCTCTCTCTCTCTCTCTCTCTCTCTGCTGTCTCTCTCTCTCTCTCCCTTATTGGCTGAAGAGTCTGGAAGTGAAATGTGATCCTCAGAGTGAGACATCAAACAACCAGCAGCTGCTGGGCTGTCAGGTCACCAACCGGTCAGAGGATGGACCATGGCCTCCTGTCTCTATCTCTCTCTTTCTGTCTTTGTGCGTGTGTGCGTGTGTCTTTGTGTGTGTGTTTCATTTTTTACGAAAGCAGCTTGAGTTTTTCCTTCTTGCTCTCTCATATACAGTATAATGTTCAACTCTTTTTTATGTGTACCTGTGAGAGAGAGAGAGAGAGAGAGAGAGAGAGAGAGAGACAGAGAGAGAGCGAGCGAGCTTGTGATGAGCTCTTAAGGCCAGTCTAAGTGTTTGCTATCTCTCTTGTCATCAGTGGCCATGTGCACCTGTGAGTGTGTATGTGCGTGCATGTGTGCGCACATTTCCAGTGCAAACCCCACCTGTGTGTGGCACACTGATATATCTCTGCCATCATCACACACCATATGTCCTCATGGCGAAGCGAAGCTCACTGCTAGTTGAGTGGCAGTGGAACAGGAGGAAGATGAAGGGTCGCCAGGTCAGGATGTCTGGTCGAGAAGACGGGGAGAGGTGCTGAAACGCCGCCACGGGGGTTGGGGTGGCGTCGGGGTGTTGGGGGTAAGGGGGGGGGGGGGGGGGGGGGGGGGGGGGGCATTCGTCTTGTTTTTTGGCATGTGGAATGAGTCAATAACCGTGGAGGCCAGCGAGCTAACTGGCCGGCGTAGCCCAGCCAAAGCAGATGGTGGGGGGGGTCGTGACGGGGTCATTCCCATGTCATCCACGCCACATGCACAGGATATTTTGACAGCAGAGACAAATCTATTGGGGCACATCTCCCACTGGCACTGGACAAGACAAGCAAGTTATTAAATATAAGTGGTAATTATTATTATAATTAGTATTATTTTTGTGTGCATGTCCAATCCTGAGATGTCTTCTTCCTTGGATTTTCTGCTGATGTAGCCTGACTCTCTGTAGGTGACGCTTTTTTCTTTGTCTGTCCAGCCATGGTGTCTGTCAGGGTGGCAAATTCACTGTTTGGTCTGCATGCCACAGTGTCTGGTAGGCAAATTTTTCCTCCTACTCAGACACTTTTTCCCCTGTTATTACATCTGCAATTATAACTAGAAAAAAAAAAAAACACTCAGTAGAGCACATACCTCCGCCAACACTATGTATTTTTCCAGATATGCCAGTTCCACATGTTTGATATTCACCAAAAATTAGTCATGCCCACTGCCACACCCGCCATTGGCCAATCAGAGTGAAAAGCTTATCTGTCCTTCCTTTTCACATGACCAACTTTTCATAGTTTCTCGATGTTGTATGAATTTGTTCAGAAGTTACATTCATCAAACACATCACCTTACATCAAACACCAGCCATTCCCAGTCTTTTCTTCTTTTGTTCTTTCTTCATCTTTCACCAAATATTCTTCTTTCCTTCATTGTCTCCACTTTGTTTTCATTGTGTGCTGTCTTTGTAGCTTCAGCGGGCTTTTTTGCACCGGGTATGTGTCGTTACATAACTTTATTTAATCTCCCACCATGTCTGGTGGACTAAAAAAATCTCCTCACCACAGCAAATATTTACCAACATTTGGCAGGTGGCGGCTGCCTATTTGCCACCCTGGTGGCTATCACTGCTCACTCTAACTGCCAAGTTTGTCCTCTGTTTACTGCAGACAAACTGCAAACATAAAAGACATCCTAAGCAAATAAAACAGCTTTCATGAGCTGGCTGTCAGAGGATCAATCATGAGAGCGGAGCAGTGAAATAGACATTAATTATATGAAAATGTAACAACACAACAATGCAACAGTGAATTCCTCCAATGACATCACTGCTGTCAGCTTCCCTACACTTGAGCTTGTCGTCACTAGGGAGGAATCGCGATTGTTGTGGAAGTTGTGTTGCTTGCACAAACAGTGAGAGTAGGAAACGCCAGTTGCACGCTGGGAAAAAGATCAAATAGCACGCCTGATTGTAGCATTGACTCAGTGTGACTAGCCAGTGGCAGTAAGCTGTTCCTGTGTGGCCAATAAGCTTTCCTGTGGGTTTTCCTGTCAGGCCTCCTGCTAGCGCCTCCCGCTAAGCTAACACCGCTCCTCATTAACCCCACTGTGATAAGCCGCTAGCTGTGGGGGCTAATGCTAAAGGCTACCCTCCAAGTTGGAGGGTAAGCCGATCCGCCCTCGAGCCTGGCTCCCAGGCCTCTGGACTGGGCTGGGTCAGCGCACCCCCGCCCCTTTCACCTCTGGCCGTCCCTCTGGAGAGACTTCCACTCTCGTATACATGGCTGATCTCAGCAGCGATCAAAGGCTACTTGTCAACGATGCCCTTTGTGTCTGTATATGTGTCTTTTTGATAGGACCAAAGCATTTTTTTTTTAGGTGTGCAGATGGTAACGAAGAGAAGCTTGTGTGTGTTGTGTGTGTGTGTGTGTGTGTGTGTGTGTGTGTGCTTATTTGCATGTGTCTGCCCCCCGTCCCCAGATCAGGATTAAAATCTTGGCAGCCTCTCATCTATTTGACTTTTTTTGTCTTTTTCTATGGGTAATCTGTTGCCCCTGGGTGATAATCTGCCCCGGAGTGACAGATAAAAAAAAATGGAGGAGAGAGAGAAACGAGGCCGAAACTGAATATGAA
Organism: Myripristis murdjan; assembly: GCF_902150065.1. NCBI lineage: Eukaryota > Metazoa > Chordata > Actinopteri > Holocentriformes > Holocentridae > Myripristis > Myripristis murdjan. Next base: position 10,371,338 of record NC_043992.1, read on the forward strand.
AACAGCTGGTCAGGCAGCCATACGCCGACCTTGGAAAGTGGGTCTGCGTAAAGCATTATAAAAGCCCTGGGAGACACTCAGCCAATACATATAGGACACTGTCTGCTCATCTTCTCTCCTCCTCTTCCTTCTTCCTTCCTCTCCATCACTCTCTCCAGACTGCTGTCTTTTTACATTCCTCCGGAGGTTATCCTCTTCCTCTTCCACACGTCTGCTGTCTGTTTCTTCGTTCACTCTTTTGTTCGTAGCCGTTTTTTTTTTTTTTTTTCATTTGTTTTTAACTGTCCGATCCCGGTTTTTACTCATACCCACGATGTTGACAGTGCAGGCTGAAAATAGCATCAGATTTTGGCAAACAGGGAAGAAAAACTGTTCATATTCTCAGAATGAATTTTGAATTACACATTGAACCAGTATTATTTCATTATTAATTAGAAAGTGCACAAGTGTATCAGAACCGTTTCTCAGTGGATAAGATCAGAGAGTATTTTCCTGTTCCTCTTCTGAATTCTTGATGAATAAGGAAATTGTCACTAATTTACAGAGGGCTTTGCACATAAATAAAAAAAAAAAAAAAAAAAAGGTGTAAGGCAAAACCCTATTTGTGGCTATTGTAAAGCCACCCCATGAAATAAAAAATAAAGACACAAAACTCCTCTGTATTTATTTATTTATTTAGCTTTGCAGGGAAGCAGACGGTTGGCAAAGCATTTTGCATTGCATTTTGACAAATTATCTGTTATAGATTTTTAAAGCGAATTAAGAGCTCGGTTTGTTTCATGCAAACTGCATGAAAGTGTAAAATCCAGCTGTCAATACTCAATAAATCATAACTTTTGATGGATGTTTAACATATGCAAAATCTTTCATTTTTCAACAGTTCTGCAAAAAAAAATCACCTGTGTTTCCTCACCTTGAACAGAAGCAGAGTGCTGGCAAGTCAGCACTCAGACATCCGCCTCAGCCTCATCCATGCAAACGCTTTCTCAGAGCAACCGGACGGCTGGCGGCCCGCTTTGAAGTCGACAGCATTCCTTTCTCAGGCGAGCCCTCAGACGCTAGCGGCCCTCCACAAGAGACACTCTCACCCCCTTAGACAAACTTTAATTAACTCGTGTGTGCTAGTCTGAATCTCCCGGCTTAACCTTTGACACACTGCCTTACCTGAGCACCGGCTCTACGAGTGCCCCCCCTCCCTGGCCTCTAAACAATGGCTGCATAAAGACAAGATTAGCCGCTTGGCATTGTTTTGTGCACTCGTCTTATTGGAAGCGCACTCAGGCCCCGAGCCCAAGAGGCCATTCAGAGGGCCAGAATCAAGCTCTCAGGCTTTTTAGACTGGAGGCCAAGGGCCAGCTGGTAGTCCGCTTGTTGTTAGCAGTGGCTCAGAGATTTTGGACCTCACCTTGTAAAACCTCTCATGGTGAATAGAGGTGGAATTATCCTGGACAAATCCCTACGTTCGAGTGTAGAGTCTCGTTGGTGTGTGTGTGTGCGAGTGCGTGTGTGTGTGAGTTCTGTCTGGCTCCACTGTGGCTGCCTGAAAGAGGTTTGGACACTTCGATAATTGCTTGGACCTGACGCCGACCATACACCCTTCTCCCACTCACAAAACCATATCCGCTATATCAGCTTTGTGTAAGAGTGTGTCTTTTTTTGTGTGTGTGTGTGTGTTTGTGGTCAGGCAACTATAGAGAAGCCCCATAAACCCTAGAAAGAAAGTCTCTTTGTGAGCAGTGTGCATGTGTTTCCAAACTGCTCCTGACCTCACTTAGGATCCGCTCAGCTGACCACAGCTTTTGAGTGTGTGTGTGTGCGTGCGTGTGTGTGTGTGTGTGTGTGTGTGTGTGTGTGTGTGTGTGTGTCAGCGGGGGAAGTGGCTTTAGGGGAGGCAGCTTTACAACTGACACTGACAAGTCGTTTGGCACTCCAGCCCCTTCAGTCTCGCCACTGTCCTTGAAACCGGATCGACACGACAGGATGTGTCTGCCTGGTGTGTGTGTGTGTGTGTCTCGTGTGCGATTTTTCATGTCTCCTGGATCGCTTCCCAAAATTCGGACAGTATTTTATGCTCTTAAGCACTGCGTAGCGTATGTTCCATTTCCAACCGGTTTCCTGGTCCCACAAGCGCACAAATACCACAGTACTGTATCTGAGGTCAGTGGTACATTTCCTTCACTGTTACTGGACACAGGCGCATCTGCAGAAAGTGGGCGTGTGTGTGTGCAAGTATGTGTGTGTGTGTGTGTGTGTGTGTGTGTGTGTGTGTGTGTGTTTGTGTGTGTGTGTGTGTGTGTGAGAGACCCCATAAAACCAGGCCGACCTTTTCCAAGCACTCACAGATAATCCCCACAATTAGCCACAAAGGCTGGAGAGCACTTTGATCAGCAAGGGGCAATGTGGAACTCCTCAAAGATATTCTCCTCCTCCTCCTCCATCGCTATCTCTCCATCCTCCCAGTCGCACTTTTGCAAACTGATACTAAACACAGCGTCCGTTAGGAGTGGAGGGTTAAAGCATGGGAGGTTTCTTCTTTTTTTTTTTTTTTTTTTGTTTTATTGTATTTATTTTTTTTTTCTTCCTTTTTTTCTTTCTCGTACCGTCAAGATGAAACGTGGCAGTACAGCGCATGAGGCAGTTTGTTTACGGGTTGAGTTACTGTCGAGAGGCAAAGCCGGGCCACACAGATATTAGGGCAGGCAGGGAGGAGACGAGAAAAAGCGTAGAAAGGGAAAAGATGAAAGGGAAAAAACGGGGGAGCTAAGACAGACGCAGAGAGGGAAAGAGATGGGGAAGATAGCGGAGCGGAGTGTTTTAGGAAATGTACGGGGTTGAATGGAGGTACAAGAAAAAGAGGAGAAGGCGGGGTATTGTGGGAGAGGTAGTGTGTGTGTGTGTGTGTATATGTACATGTTGCATACTTACATCAAATACAGGTATAGAAAATTCAATAGAAGACAACACAGCAATAACAGAAAACAGAGACGGCATTAGAAAAGTGTGTGTGTGTAGCTACACGAGGCATTGGCTCAGCAGATATGTAATCAGTAGCCAAGAAGGCAAAGTTAGCGTGTGTGTGTGTGTGTGTGTGAGAGAGAGAGAGAGAGAGACAACAATACTAAGACATATACAGGATGTCGAATTAACATATGTAGAAACACACACATGCATGAACCCACAAATATGCAAACACCCCCACAGACGACACATGTATAGAAAGACACACAAACACGTCACACACACATACACACACACACACATACAAACACACATAATTACACTTGCTCTTTGGAATGTGCAAACTTCACCACCCACTCACACATGCGTACACTTTTGGAAAACGAATGAACGTGTGTGTACACACACACACACACACACACCACCAGGCCAGCCTTACCAGGGAATATGATGACTCAGTGATGACCCCACAGCATCTCTCTCCTCTTTCACACTCCTCTCGTCTTTTTCTCAGCCCTCCTCCCTGGCCGTTCACATAACCCTCCAGGACTCCAGAGGGGAAAGAAAGGGGGATGAGAGAGGAGGAGGAGGGAGGAGGAGGGGGAGACAGGGATGAGAAATTACAAGAAGGGGGCACGATAGGGCTAGCAGTTTGTGTATGCGTATGTGTGTGTGCATGCAGAAATAGCCCAGGGTAAACACAAGCTAGCATGGGAACTTAACCATCTTCGCACTGTGCCACTGTCAGAAACCCCCACCACCTCTCAGCTCCACACTCCAGTTCCTCCCCTCTGTATCACTTGATTTCTGTCTTCCTCCCAAACCACATTAAGAGCCGTTTGAAAGAACTGAATCCTCACGCTTCACAGGGAACGTCGAGGTGATGTAACACATCCTCGGGTTCCCATATTGGAGATCCTTAACCCCTTACTGCCTGAATTTATTTACAATTATCTACAAAAATAAATTGTTTGTGTTTTTGCCTTCGAGCAGATGCTAAATTATTGGTGGTAGAATTCTTCCAATACAATTCTTGGTATGTGTGAAATATGCATCAACAGCATTAGTGGGATACATACACCACCTCGGCTGCATTAAGACTGGAAGTGGTTTGAGGCGAATTCGCGACAATAGTCTTCAAGAGGTTAAAGGACCACACCAGTGATTGTGAATGGCCCATTGACTACAATTTTCCCACATTTTACATTGCAGCAAACCACTTTGCTAATCCTGCGGGGTAGTAAAGATTTCACAAAATATAATCAACATCCCTAAATTTTCAAATTTGAAATTTTGGTTGAAACACCCACCTTATAATGTTCTGCTTCTACTGCTAACAAAGTGGTCACCATTCATAAACCGCAGAACTGATACTTGGCCATGGAAAGCAAACTATTTTCTAGCTGAGGAGCCCTTTCACTCAACCTAATTTTAAGTCTACAAAACTCAGCAGTGCTGTGCTTCCAGGAAAACTAATGTGGACAACGCTATTACGATGATTGAATAGTTTTAAGTCTCCGAAAGTTCATTTTCATATCATAGTGGAATGAAAGGATCACCAAATGATGAAATGTGCAGTTTTTCTAAAAGTCTCACTGTATTGTACTTTTGTGGCATTAACCGCGTTGATAAAGTGGCATGCAAAGCCATTTTTCTTTGGTAGCTAGTAATGGAAACCATCATCTTCATTGAGAAGTGCTTCAGCCGCAACAAACTCCACTTCCTCACTGTCCTCACGGTCCCCTTCTGGCAGACCTACATCACCAACATCAACTTTATTGCAGTTTCCATCTTCTTCAAAAACCTGGAACGCTTTCAGAAAGTTGGAGCCATTATCTGTCATCATTCGAACACTCTGTCCCTGGATTTCCAACTCAGAATAGATGTCAATTAAGTTGCTGGCCAACACATCAGATGTGTGAGAGCCTCTCAACTGTAAACTTGGGGTCTACCCAGTGGACTGTAACACCACTAAAGCTTCATCTTATGACAGATCAGCAGTCAGTGGTTGTTGCAATGTGACCAGTTCCTCTCATGGCCTCATTCACCCTCTTTTTCATGTCTTTACCATCAGTGCCATCAAGGAGCACAACATGGGCTTCGAAATAATGCTTGAGTTTGGTTGCAGTTCTTGGACAAACTCTCTGAACGGCTCTTGCTCTCCCACAGAAATGGATTGTAGCCCCTGAACTACATACTTCACCACAGCTTTGTCAGTTTTCCTCGAGTTCAACAGTGTTGTTTGCTTGCCTGTGGAAGGATTGTTTGTCTGATAGCCGTTAATTCTACATATCTTTTAATGTGGTGGGGATGCTTTCTCTAGAAAAAAAATCCAATACAAACTTAGCTTAGCATCAACACTTCACTTTGCTGAACTGAAATTGCTGGGTGAATGTTGGATACTAAACACTAATTCATGTCAAAGATGAATTTCCACTGCTTTGCAATGGACAATAAAGGTTTTCTGATTTCTGATTTCTGAGTACAGTATCAAAGTATTTTCACTTTGTACTTTGTACCTCTTGTTACAACTGAGACCAGAGCAAAAGACAACACGTTTTACTGTGTCACTAACTTAAATTTTGAAACAAATGTCCTTTTTATACTATTGCTTTTTACTTACAACAAGAGCTGCAACAATTAGTTCGATAATTGATTCGTTGCCAACTCTTAAATTAATAGCAATTTATTTGATAATTGAGCGACCGTTGAGTCATTTTTAAGAAGGAAATTTCCAAATTCTCTGATTCCAGCTTCTCAAATGTGAATATTTTCTGGTTTCTTTAGTCCTCTATGGCAGTAAACTAAATAACTTTGGGTTGTGGACTTGTTGGTTGGGACAAAACAAGAGCTTTGAGGATGTCACCTTGGGCTGTGGGAAATTGTGATCTACATTTTTCACCATTTTCTGACATTTTATGGACCAAACAACAACTGGATTAATTGATAAAACAATCAACAGTTTAATCAGTAATGGAAATAATTGTTTGTTGTTACAACTCGACTTATAACATGACTGAGTGGACAGGCACGCTCACTCAAACTATATATTTGATGTATTTGTATTTTTCTAGTGTGCTGTTATAAATTTAGTTATTATTGGAGCACAGTTGAGTAGACCTCCATGTCAGACAAGGTTGCTGAGAAATTTGCAACCTACAGAACTTTTATAAGTCTACATTCAGAGTAGGGATTGCCAACAGTGAGCTGTATTTTATATGTAGCAAGTCCTCACCATGTGCACACTCACAGCCAAGAAAAACCCAGATAAAACAGAATGAAGTAGCAGTGCATTCCCCTAATAGGAAACCACAGCACAAGACACTCAAGTGCAACAAAACACACATTTTCTCACACTGCCTCATAGCAATATCTCTAGTCTCCATCATTCAGTTTGTGTGTGTGTTTGTATGTGTGTTTGTCTCCTCAAGGGTTACTTTACTAGAGGAGACAGACCGTCTGAGTTATGCTTCACACGCACAAAAGACAGCCCTCATACCTAACCAAGCACATGATGCATTAAGCTGTATAGAGCACACTTAGCTACCTAAACAAGCAAATGCACACACAAACTTACACATACACACACACACCTCCCATGTTTCCTTTCTGCAGAGTGTGTATACGAATGACCAATGCTGGTTTTGAACAGCCAGTAGCAATGTTTTTTCACTTGAAGCTGCCGATATTTTAAAATTTGACATTTTCCATTTGTTGGAAAAAATCCAGAAAGTCAAAGTGTTCAGTGTTTCACCCACACTTTTGTTCTCATCAGGGTGGAAAATCCTTTTTTAGACCATGGGACATGTAAACTCTCATTTGAAACTCATTTGAAAAGATGATGATAATATAAATAAATAAGACCAAATTAAGCAACAATGGGCATACTTGTGTTGAATTCAATCAAAATGTCACATCATAAACAAGTCAAGCTAAGGGTTAGGGTTATCAAAACAACATGTTGTCACATCGATCAATTCTACACTTAATATGTAGTCGGACTAATTGCATCAGGCCAATATCAGCTCCATATTTTAGTGTGCATGTTCTTTTTGTGTGGTTTAAATGTGCACCATGGCAGCTGCAGGTACTAGTGCTTTTTCCAGTTCAGTCCAGTCTTTGGTAAACTGAACTGGTGAAATGCAGCGATTACTAGACATCAGAAAAGAGGGTGACAGACGGAGACAGGGCAAGATAGAGGACCACAGCCCTGGGAAAGGACAGATAAGGGAACCAAGTGGCCGAACTCTGGGTCATTTGGCAAGGAGAGACAGAGAGAGAGAGACAGAGAGAGGGAGAGAGAGAGCTAGCTGGGCATAGCCCTGGGAAAAAGTGGGAATCCCCTGGAGGAAGGCAGGACTGGCCCAGCAGGGAGACTGATGGAGGCTGAGCAGGAGAGCAGCGCCTAGTGCTGGGAACCGAGTCCCCAATGTCCTGCCAGGATGCTGCCCTCTCCCTCGACCCCCTTCGGACACACACACACACACACACACACACACACACACACACACACTGCAGCCCTCATCCTGCTCCAGGTCAGAGGCTTCTGGGCAGCTTCCCACCGATTAGGTTCCCTTCCTTCACTCCCTCCATCCAAAAGCAAAGGGAGGGCTGAGGAGATGGATGGATGTTAAAATTAGTCTATGGCTGAACTCTGGCTGTCACTCTCCATCCCAAATCCCCTTCATTTCTTCATCCCTTCATCTATCCATCCCTCCATCCCTTCATTTCTTCATCCCTTTGTCTGTCCATCCCTCTCTTCTTGAAAAATACCAGGGTGCTAGAGGCAAGGCCATATTCACACAACCACTGGTCTGTGGCGGTCAGGAGTCTATAGGCTCATTTCACCCTTCAAAATGGGATAATGTGTGCATTTATGTGTATATAATTTGCATTCCTCCATTTTTCTGTACATCCTCTGAAGGCATGAATCCATACTTTTTTTGTGCACATTTGGGGCCTATGTAACCCCTCCATGAAACTACAATCTTCCTTGAAAAGAGATCGGCCAGGCTGCTCTTGATTTGAACTGCAAAACAAATCTGCAGCAAGCATATCCTTTTCATGTGCTTCCAACTCGCATTTTTATATTTATTATGAATATTTATCATTATTGTTATTATAATTATTAGTAGTATTATTTTTATTTTTATTTTTTAATTCTTACATTTCTACTTTAACACATTCTGCTGTTTTGAATCCTGCAAAAGCCCCCGTTCCTCGCAGGGATCTTTTCACTTCCATGTGATCTGATCTTATCTGCTGTGTCTACACGTGTGAATAGCACAGTTTGTATTATCTGTGTGTTTACTGTCCTTGAGTCTGAACTGTGTGTGACCCTGGTCAAATCTGCTTTTATGATGTAGCCCATTTTCATTAATATCGCTGTGAGTCAGCACCACCCCCACCTGCCTCCACAGATAATTAAAAGGCAGTGGGAGACAGCGCTGGTGGTACCACCTCATATACCGGACCAGAAAGTACCTGGCCTGGGGGTTACCACAATGTTTACGCTCCCACACACTTACCGACAAACACTTGGGTTCAAACGAGATGAGTTTCTGAAGGCTGATAGCAATATAATCCGCTGAAGCTGCCGATGGTCAGATATTGCTAGCCAATATTCAGTTTTAAATTTGACCATTTTGAAGCCAAAAAAAGAGTGTGTGCAGGCTTTCAGGGTGGAAGAGCATCTCAAACAGCATTCAGACCATCATGGGAGGCTAAAACACTTTTTAAACTGAAAATTGTGGTGTTTTGATCAAAGAAACATTTCAGTGTTTATATTATTTAACAGTATCATTTTAGTAGTTACTAACCAAAAACATATCATTGTAAAAAATACAAATATAGGTTTATAGTACTTTTACTAGTTTTGATAATTATCTGGTAGATTTTTCACTAATTCTCTAATAATTTTCTAGTTATTCCTCACTGATTTTTTGTGCTAATTTGTGTGTTTTCTTGTGCCTTTTTTATTATTTTCATGTCATTCTCTTGTAATTTTTTACTTTTTTTTGTTCAGGGCATTTCTGGCTAATTTGCTCATCAACTTTTCCCCATGTGGTTTAAAGCAATCAAATGACATCAAGTAGGAAAAAAACTAAAAAAAGAAAAGAAAAAAATGAAAATTACCAGAAATTTTGCACAAAAACAAAGGAAACAGAAATGAGAAGAAAAACTATATTGATAATTATTACAATGATAAATTTAAACATGACATTAGGGACACTGAATGGCCTTATGTAAGTGCTTGTGGGGGGTGTATTAGAGGAAGTTGGGGCCCTCGGCCTGAGCTGCCTGGGGGGCCCGACAGCTCTGCCCAGATACACACCTTTTATCGAAAGCAAGTTCACAGTAATTCTCTGGGGCTGTCGATAGCCATTCGGGGAAATGTAGAAAAACACCCAGAAAATACTTGCAGACTTGACCACTGATCTTTAACACATGCTTCCTGTCTGATCTTACTCACAACACGTCACACAGGACCGACTATTTTCTGGTAGAACACTGTTTGCAAAAGCTGATAAGGAACTGGCGCACCATGCCTCATCGCACAATTTAACCACGGTAAGAGGATGTAAAACTGACCTCGGGTCGGAATGTGACTCAGCTTCAAAACAGTGCACCGATTTAGTGACCCACCAAGAAAGAGGCTGTGGGTGAGAGGAATGCTGGTCAATATTAGTGTAAACTGAGTTTGCCCGGGTGAGATGGGCTGGAGGAGATGATGAACGTCTGTATCTGGATGTGTGTTGATGTTAATGCAGATCAAAGGAAAGCGACAGATGAAGGAAATGGTCCTTTTCTTGGGACTTCACTTGTGTGGGTGTTGGATTGCGTCAAGTGCCCCAGACTCCAGAGATCCCCATTATGTCCTCACGCCATGGCTTTCTTTAAATGGGCTTTCCTCTAGTATGTGGGGCTTCCTGTGTGTGTGTGCGTGTGTGTGTTTAGGCAGGTCTGAGTAGATAATGGCCCTGGGAGGCTGAGCCCCGGTAGTGTAATGGAGACAGATAACCCAGCTTCACTGTAAACACCTGTCCATAGACTGTGATTCATAGTATACACATACGTAGACACACACTCATACACACACACACACACACACACACACACACACACACACACACACTAAGGTGTTGTGGTCTGCTGGCCTAATGCAACTGGATTACCACCTCTCTCTCTTAAGTCCAAGTCTCTGTGGTGTCTATCTTTTAGTTTTTTATTGTATGACTGTTTCTTTTCCATAGAGGTTTCATGTGCTTGTGTCCGAGCTATATATAAAAAAAAAAACAATATCAATTCTACCAATCACTATGTTTTCTATCACAGTGGGCAGCCATGGATAGGTGATATGAATAGCTCATTGGTGACTGACTAAGAGCCACCAAAACTATGATGTGAAAGAATCCATAAAAGCTTGCTTCAAGAATATAAATATAAACAGTTTAATCTATTATACAGAAAGCATAGCCCATTCTTTTTCTACCTGGGCTGTTCAGACCAGTGTAACAACTACATTTGGGTAAAATTTGTATATTTTCATTTGGCTAAGTAGCAATATCATGCGGGTATCAAAACAGTTTGCAGGCCCCTCAGACAGATTGATACTCACCACTTCAGAGAAACGCTTTGAACTCCATGTATTTCAAGATGCGACTCCTGGTGCTCAGGAGTGCTTCAGTCTGAGGGAATAATGCGAGTTTTATGTCATAGAAAATCATCATTGTCATTATTTCATTGAAAAAAATATGAAAATAGTTGAACTTTTGAGGAGAAAGAGCGCAGAAAATGCAATAGGCAGCCAGGACAGTTTCCACTGTTCTGCCGTCCAGCTGCTGGCCACCTACTTTTTCATCCTGCACAGTTCCAGCTCATCTTTCCGCTGCTCTTGTTTGGTGCATTTTTCTGTGTGAACCAGCACTTAAACAGTGATAGGCAGACATTGCACTTCTCATACTGGTACACTTGAATACTGTGTGCTGGCGAAAAATAAAAAAGCTTGGCTAAAATGAAGCATTCATGAAAAATAGGTAGTCAGGAGCAGCCTGGCAAGGTTTGAGTTGTATATTAATGTGAGTGATGAGGGACAGTACTCAACATCAGTCAGCAAACAAGACAAGACAGATCCTTTCATGCTGATGAGGGCAAATCCCGTTCACAGAGCTACACTCAAGAATATTGGCTTGGTGCATGTTTGGAAATCAGCGCAGGTAAATTTAGTGGTAAATGGGCCTCCTCTTTAATAAACTCTTGGTTGTTTTTCTGAAATGCTGTCTCCAGTAGGGCAGATTAAACTGGGACAGGGTTGTTTCATTGGACGGACATCAATCAGACTGACGCCTGCTACTCTTTTTGTTAACACTTGCTCCATATGGCATGGTTACATTCACTGTAACCTCGTTAAGCACTGGAGTTAAATTGGAGTCAGACCAAATATCTGCAGGCCAGAAATGGACTGGACATGTATGGCAGGATTTATGCACATGAGCTGCAGCTGGGCTATTCGGGCCTGCGCTGACAGCCTTATAGCTCCCTGTATTTTCCCCCCTTGGTAATTAACTTTATATTATCTATCCTCACTTTCTACAGAGACTGGAGACTCTAGTTTTGGATTATTTTTGACTCATCTCTCCCTCTCTCTCTTTCTCTCTCTCTCTCTTAACCTCTACTATTATTTTAGTGATAATTCAATTGCACATTTGACTTAAAATATTTCAAAACAAATTCAGATGTTCATCATCCCATAGTGACTCTCTTGATTTCTCAAGTGACCCGTAACAACTATGAAGATCTTTGAATATGCTTCCCTTTCTGTATTGATAGGCAAATGTCTATGTATTTTGAATTGCCTCTGTGAATTCCACACATGGCACAAGGAGAAAAAAGACTCGGTGACCAAGTTATCTTCTTCCACCTTCCAAATCCAAATTTAGCTCCTGGCTGAGAGCCACATGAACATAGTGCATGAAATACTGTATTACTGTAATGTGGGACAGCAGGGTGGCCTACTGGTTAGAAAGACCACCAGAGCAATGGGGTTCAAATCACTGAGTCACCAAACATCACTGCCATCATGAGGAGTGCTATTTTGTAGCTGGCCGTGACCTCTGACCTTCCCGGGAATACAGTGAGAAAAAAAATATATATAAACAGAGCATTATGTTATTTTGCTCATCCTCATAGTACAATGACCCATAGTTTATTTTACACTTTAATTCATATATTGTACATTGCACAGAGTAGTTTTGAAATTGTCAGTTGTGTGGTGTAATAACCCTACATTTACTCTATTCGTATTTATATTCTACATTTCTTTGCTGTGTCTTTTTGCGGTCTTGCTGTTTACGATGACACAATTTCCCCACATGAATAAATAAAGTGTCTTCTTGTCTTATATTGCTTCAAAGCAATTTGATTCTTGGTGTGGATCTTTCCTATTCTGTTCTGACAGCATGCAGACTCTACAATGCCTTTGTTTCTGGATCTGGTGTTCATTTGGTTAAGCAACAGGCCCATGTGGTTTGGTTGCGTGCACTACCGTGCAACTGAGACGGTATTGCGTGTGTATGTGTCGGGTGTCTGTGCGCATGGCTTTTCCTGTGTGTGTGTGTGTGTGTGTGTGTGGACGCCAGGCTGTCTCCAGCAGAGGAGGCCCAGTGTGTCAGTGTGGAGGTGGAAGGGGAGAGCAGGGCTAGCCTCTATAAATCAGGCCAGATTAGAGAGGCAGAGAGGCCTGCAACTCCCTGCGACTACCCAGCCTCCTCTGCTTTATCTCAGCAGACACATAGTGAGACACCAGCACTGGACACTAAAGTAGACACTGGATACTAGCACTGGAAACACAGTGGGCACTGCGCAACATTTTGCACCAATGTTCAACAATCATAAAGCAAGAAATACACAGTAGAAGAGGCAGAGATACAGTCGACTCAGTAGTCCATAATGCATTGCAGCAGTTTTCCAGCTGCTCTGTTCTTAACCATTTTAGAGTTTTTTCTTTTTTTTTTTTTTTGCACAAAGTTTTTGGGTAAGTTTTGTGGTGTTTTTGTGGCAACTTGTAATTTTTTGGTAAATACATCAGGCTTTTTAAAGAAATCAAGTGAATTTGCTCAGGTTTGAGAGCGTTTTCATTGCAGCTTCAATTGAATGATGATGTCTAGCTATAAGAGAGTCAGTTAGATTTTTCCCCCCTTAAGAAAAAAAAAAAACAATCAAAATCTTATCTTGAAATATTATTGATTTTTATTAATAGTGGCATAGCTTTGCCTTATGGTGATGGTATGCCTTATGGTAATCATCTTTACCATTGCACAGAGCTGGGCGATACAGACAAAATCAAACATCATGATATTTTTGACCAATATCAATACTGTAGGAATGACTATTAGTGCAGATTTCTGAAAACATAGAAGCAAATAACAGAAATAAGTTACGAAAATTGCATGTCTTTACTGTAATTTAAAGCCAGGAAAAGAGCCATATCACAAAATTACAATATCCAAAGTCCCAGACGATATCAAGTCTTATATCACAATATTGATATAATGTTGATATGTCATTCAACCCTACCACTACATCACTGCCAAGTACTATATGACAGCTGGGTGTAAACACAACCATAGGCCTGTCAGTGTGGTAACTCATGAGGCCTACAGTGTGTACTCCACTGGGTGCCTTTGTACATCAGAGCTCCTTAGGTATTGCTATAAACTAACCACAATAGTCTGATTTTTATTAATCTCTATAGTCAGTTAGCTATAGTGCTAATGCTGTGTGTAGCGCTACTATAGCAATATCTAGGTTTAGGTAAAGGGTTAGGGTTAACTCTAAGATATTTAGCAATTACGTGCTGGGATCCTGATGGCTAAGACTGTCAACTCATCAGAAGCCGTGGTCATAGTGCAGTTCCCCAAGTTGAGCTGAGTTCATAATGTCAACTCGTTTCCCAGTCCCAGAAACCTCCCCAAAGCCTTGATTGAGCTTTTTACAAGCATCATGCTCAGGCTCACTGCTAACACAAAGTATGAGCAATTTATCAATCATGGATTTCTTTAGTCTGTTATGATCATTTGTCTTTGCAGCCACATCGTGATGATAGCCGTCTTTTAACTTTTACTAAGTCAAGGCTCTCACAAGATCTAGCTCGTGTATGGGGCTTTTGATTTTTGGACATGGTTTTTAATGTGTCCATTCTTCATCGCTGACACCGAGAGTGATTATTTGTTATGTTTTCAGTAGCCCTATCGTTTGGGCAGCTCAGATCACCAGTCTGCATAATTCCCCTCCGAAACCTTCCGACATAAAATAATGGTTTTCGTGTTTTTCTTTCCTATTTTTGGGCAAGGAAAGACGGCAATATGATGTTATGGCCGTCCAGCGCTTACTCTCTGTTCACTCTCACCATAGTTTGGAATTTAATTGTGTTTTGACAACTCTTTTCCATCGCCGGCCCAATTATAGCCTCCAGTTGGGCTGGTAATGATAGTTGTTAATGGGGTGAAAAATGGCCGTGCATCTCTGACAGAAACCATAAGCAGATCCTTTCAAAGGAGAGGTGGGAGCCAAGGAAAGCACAGGCAGCAATGACCTCTCATTGCTCTCCTCTTCTGAAGGCCTTTATATAGCACACATGGCTCACAGTGTCTCCTCTAAGGCCTTTACTATCCTATTATGTGAGCATGTACCGGTCAGCCATTTTGTGTCAGTGTTAGAACAGCAGAGCAGTCGGTAGCGGCGACAGGGCTACTGTAAGAGGCCATGGGAATGACTCAGAGCGACCCGTCACACACACACATTTCCAAATGTCGTCAAATTTCTCACGCTTTTTTCCGTCCCTTCCGCTCGCCTCTCCTCCCCCTCTTACGGCTCCTTCTTCCTTGTCTTCTTTCCCCCGCTGCCCTTGTTGCAGGGAAAGTATCGATCGGCCTCTTCCCAAAGTTATTTTTAATCAAAGATAAACAAGGAATGCACAGTTTCCTTGGGAGCTGTGGGGTTGCCGAAAGTGTCGTTGTGTTTTCATTACTGTTTTTTTTCCCTTGTTCTTTCTTACAGTTTTGCGTATACTCGAGGGAGGCGTCAGAGTGGAGAGATGAGGCAAGGGATGCGAGGATAGAGGGCTACATTACATTGCATCAGGGAGGGGAGGGGGTTGGCAGGGGGCTTGGAGAATGACACAAGTGTCACCAGCGAGTGGGAGACGTGGGAAGTCCAGCTTTAGCCTCAGTTAGTTGTAGCACATCCTATTATTATCCCCCGGACTGTGCGACAACGCTGACCAGAAAAGACCCTAAATACACACACACACATACACACATACACATACACATACACATACACAGAGCTCTCCCCTCTCTCACACAGACACAGGCCAGGCCATTCCCAAGTCTTATTTCTTCTGGACTTTATGGGAACACTTAAATTTAGCCCTGGCAGGGAGTGCAGGCATAATAATCAAAGCTCTTGTCACCAGGCTCCCAGTGCTAGGTGGTCTGGCCGTTCTGGAGGGAAACTCTCACCCAGCAGAAGACAGTTTCCTTCGTTTCAGGGTGGCATGACTAGGACTTATAACTCTTTTCCAAATATCTATATCCAGCCAGGCTCTTTGCTTTAGTATGAATTTACTGCTGCTGCTTTATTACTTTATTACTGGTGCATTGTTTGAGGAGCTCAACAAGAAATCATGAGCCAAAGTAAAGCAAAACACACTCTAAGAAATACATCGCTTTGTGAATTATGCTGCATTGTTGCATGTAATTAGTGAATGAAGTACTTTTTTTTTTTTTTTTTTTTTTTTACAGTAGCTCAGATGTGTGTAGGGCTGTTTGGAATGACAGTTTGTGATACTGTAAATAAAAAGCATCCTCTAAAGCCAGCAGTTCATCTCAGGTAGATACATGTGGTTCATTTGTAGATGCATGTTCTTCTGTTAAGCTGTTGCCATTTGTGTAGAAGGTAGTTAATCATGGCGGATTAAAATAGAAAGTAATAGAAAGTAGGAAAGATTTCTTGCCAAAACATGGGAAAAATGGAAAGCTATGTCCCAAAGTTCACAAGAAATTTGCTAAAAAATCACCAGAAAAAAAAAAAAAGTTGAAATAAATAAATAATTTTAAAAAACTCAAACTTGGCAAATAATTAAAATAAATATAACATTAAAACAAATAAAGAAATATATAGTAACATTAAATCACAAGAAAATTACCATAGAATTACCACAAATTGCTCCTAAACAAATGTATTTTAAAGAATTACAAGAAAAGTACCCCCAAATAAACTCCCAAATTACTAAAATAATAAATTATAGCAACACCCTTCAAAATTAAAGACCACCCACAGGTTTCTGAGTTTTAATGTCTCACAGAATCAAGCTGTTGCTGAGAAAGTGAAGGTGCTGTGATGATGCCAGTGAGTGTTGCCTTAACAATCTGGTGTCTGCAGAGGGGGCTGGCTCAATTTTTGGTTTGAATTATACTGATCTCATTCTGTTAGTTAGCGCTTTCTTAGAAAAATGAAATGATAAAATTAAACGTGTGGCGATGTGAAGCCTAACTAACGTGCACTATATCTGAAGCAGCTCATGGTACTGAAATAAAATGGCGATCAGTAGCTACACATGAATTTGACCTGAGTTTGAATTGCATTGTGCTTCGTATTTAGCTATAAAAGTCTCAGCTTTATCTGTCATCATGTCAATCCACCATTTTGCATTCTTTAAATGTCTTTCTGTGTCAGAATGTGCTCAGAGAGCGATCTTGAAAAGTAATTCTCCAGTTCTTGATGAAGGTGTACTCACACTATTCTGCTTTATTTCTCATCGGCTGCTTTCACACGTTTACACATTTCCACAGTCCGGACTAAGAAATTGTTTGATACATTTGGTTTTGTTAGCTGTCACTTAGCTAAAAGTGGACCACCTGATGTAGTGTGATGTGTTTGCTTATTAGCGGTCAGAAAAGAAAGCACATAAGTGAGACGGTTCCATTTATTATACAAGGAATATCCTTAACCAGGAAACTTAACATTTATGGCAGCCATTCTCTTTGCATCTGCCAATCAAAGGACTATTAGCAAAACAGTACCTGACAGAGTAATATGACTCAAAGGGGATATCGGTCTGTCGTGTGTTCCAAAGAGGGCGCGCTGCCATCAGAGAAGGCTGGAGATATTACCACAGTGTCATGATTTCATAACTGTATTACAAAGGGAGACGAATTGGATCCAGTAGGATATCCTTCCAGGCTTCCACATATGCCTGCTATTACACTTCTTTACCTAAATTACCCTCTACTGATCCGATAAAATTAGCTGTAACTTCTTTTGACTTGGGCTACTGTGAGGCCTTGGCAGTAGCCATTGCCATTAATGTAAATCATACATGGGTAAGTTTACCTTTCTCACTTGAATTGAACCCCTCCAGAGTTCGCTTGGAAACAATCCGAGGTCACTTTCTTTTAGCAGACTCGGGTTTGAATATTTAGTGTGCACCAGAGTTCAATAAGGGCGTTCTCACCTACCCAAAGGAACAGCAGCAAGTGGGTTGATTCACCCAGACCTAACACTGCAGGTTGTCGTAAAAGCGCCGCCTCGTTTGGAAGCAACTTAGCAGAAGTATGCTTTAAAGAAGCTCCTCAATGCAGGCATTTTGCTCTACACCAGGGGTCACCAACCCAGTCCTCAAGGGCCACCTGTGCTGCAGGTTTGGGTTTCAGCTCTGATCTTTCACACCTGATCCATTTAAGGGCTTCATGCTGATTGGTTGAAGCAGATCTACCTGAACAGGGTGCACAGGAAGATGCATGGGCCTTAATTGGATCAGGTGTGCAAGAACAGAGCTGGAACCAAAACCTGCAGGACAGGGTGCCCTTGAGGACCGAGTTGGTGACCACTGCTCTAAACTGACTCTATCATCTGAGTAACGAGTACTACCAGTCTTTACGGTGTGTTTCTCCAATGTCATTCTGACTTTCAGCTGCGGATACAGCATGAAACCCCACCTCCTCTTCCCTGTGATTGGCTGCCTCACAAAGACCCTGGTTACACCTGGTTTTAACAGGAGTTACAGGCGATGGGATCACAAGTGGACAGCGATAAATACAAGTGTAAAGTGGCATTGTGACCTAATCACTCAAACCACATGCCGCGGTGTGCTCTGATGCATTTAATCACATATCATTTGTAGTGTACATGCTAATGCGTCCTGAGGCATCCCTGACAAGGACGCGGTGAACGACGAGATGTAGGCAGTGACGAAACCAAACACAAGTGGTCAGCTGATGCACTGTCGAGACTCATAAAGCTGTGTCTCGGCTGTCCCGCTTATGTTCGGACCAGCTGAAAGACATGTTAAAACCAAGTGTATACCCAGTAATAAAAACTAGAATGACAGCCTTAACTTAAAAAGCAAAGTATCAGGATAAAAGCATCCAACATTTAAGTACACCTAGCTGAACTTAACTTGACATTTTGTGCAAAGCTGGAAAACAACACTGAACAACACTATGAAGTCAGTCATTGGGGAGTACCAAAGAAACACCAAAGAATATTCTATATTCAACCAGTCAAACTCCACTGCACCCAGCGATGATGAAGGGAATGTTTTCTTTGAGATCAGTGAAAGCTGCTTCTGCTTGTGTTTTCCATTGTTTCCGATGGAGCTCAAAAATCACCAAAAGTTTTGATGGGTGACCTACGTGGCCAAACTCACATAGTGCCCTGATATACTGAGAAATGAAGCTGATATCAGTTGTTTCCTAGAATAAATACTCTTCAGAAAAAAAAAACCTCATATAATTAATTGATTTAAAGTGGGAGTTCAGGCCGCATGACGGATGACTGCAAAACACAAGTGGCTGACACTCGTAAAATCAAACTCCTGCACTTTGTAAGCTAAGTCCTTATAGCCAACCCTAGTGTGTGTGTGTGTGTTCATACAATGTAATGTTAATGTTATTCACAGTGTGAAAGCCCCCAAGAGGTCAAAGGTGATGAGGTGCTAAAGACGCCTTTGACACACACACACACACACTCACTCACACACACACGTACTCTGGCCCCCCACAGAGTACAACTGTCACCACCTGGAGTGTAGTACTAATTAGGCTATGATTTGTGGAATGCACTCTTCCTGTGGTACTGTGGTGTGTGTGTATGTGTGTGTTCGCGCGCGCGCGTGTGTGTGTGTGTGTGTGTGTGTGTCTGTGTCTGTGTCCCCTACACAGTGAAGCTGTGTTGTGCTAATTGTGTGTTAAAAAATCTTTTTTCTCTCTTTGTCTTTTCCATGTTGTCCACCTGGTCTTGTCTGATGGATGGATCTAAACAGGTAAGTGCCACTTTGTTTTATTTGCTAATCAATATGACAGCTTTGTGTCCACTAACACACACACTCACACACTCACTCTCACACACACACTCACACTCACATACACACATGCACATGTACACACTTATACTGTCCATCCATGTTAACAGGATCCCACAAAACAAAACATAACCTTGTCCTTGAAATCCACATCACACTGAAGTGATGTCAGTCTTTTATTCATTATTTCATTCATTCATTTATGTATTAATTAATGTAATTAATTAATTTATTTAGTTCGTCCACCTCTGGTATGATGCAGTTAGAATGACTGATGTATTTATCGCCGAACTAATCGATACTACACTGGACTGATCATTTTAAGACATTTTCATAATATTCCACACAATATGAATATATATTAAATATTTCTTAGACATGATGATGGTCAAATTAACGATAATATTGGCATGAAATATCAGCTATTAGCAGCTTCAGTTCAAAGTTTTTGGTATCACAAAATATCTGCTCTTCAATCCAAAAATATAAAAAAAAAAAAAAAAAACTATATATATATATATATATATATATATATGTCTTAGACTTCAAAAATAGATATCGGTCTTGGCTTCGTTTCAGGTCAACAAATAAATTCTTAATTTGGTGAAAACACAGAATTGCCAACTGAGCTGACTTCCCACGACATGAACGTGTCTTCATGTTCTGTTAGGCCATATAAGTTGATCGAGCTATTCGTCACGGCCAGTATTTCTATTTTTTTTTATTTTTTCACACTCCCAAGGTGAAGAGGAATGAATGATAGTCGGCGGCTTTCTTCGCTCTTCTCCTCTTTCTCTCCGTCCGTGAGAAAGTGAGGGAGGGATGGAGGGAAGTCAGCTCGCACATCAATCCTTCCACACAGAGAGCGAGAGAGAGAACGCGAGAGAGGCAGAGAAAGATGGAGTTGTGAGGAAGTGAAGGTGTAGGAGGCTTGGTTTAGCCAAGGGGAGTCCCAGCAGGAATACACACACACACACACACACACACACACATGCATACAGAGAGAGAGAGAGAGGAAGAATAACACTCATATATCTGGCGCGTCAACAACTGGCCTCTGTTTGCTCAGCGCTGACACCGCTGCAGCCCGACTGCTACTGGAGTTTCTCATCACCCCAGTTTCGGTGTGTGTGTGTGTGTGTATGTGTGTGTGCGTCTTGTTAAGTGTGTTTTGGCCTGCATTTGTCTGTATTTGTTTAGTGTGTAGTGTGTGTAGGGGGTCTGCTGCAGTGTCTGGGTAGGTGTGTGTATGTGCAACCCCCTCCCACCCCCATTGACTCAAGCTGCACGACCTTCCTCAGACAGACACACACTAGACCGACAAACCTCACTGTCTGAGCCACTGATCCGCTTGTTTTTCTTTTTCTGTGTGTGTATGTGTGTGTGTGTGTGAGATGAGAGATTTCACCTCTCCAAGTAATCCTCCTCTCTTTTCTTCTCTCGTTCTCTCTCTCTTTGTCCGTCTTTGTTCGTCTACGGGATGGAGCCACAGCTGAGATCGTTGGCCTCTTGCCCGCTGCTCGTCTGTGTGGATTTACCAAACTACAGGCTGTAGTTAACGTGTGTGTGTGTGTGTGTGTGTGTGTGTGTGTGTGTGTGTGTAGGAGTGAAGATAGCCTTCTTGAAAGATGAGGTGGAAAGTCCGGCTTAGTTTCTCAACGTGAGAAATTCAAAGTCTGACAGTGTTTTGTGCACTTTGCATGAGAGGAGAAGGCTTTGGCTCTCGTTGGTGATAAATAGGCTTTTGCTTTGAAACTACTGGGTCATCTCTTTCTTTTTTTTTTTCTTCTTTTTTTCCTTCCCTCAACCTTATGAAGAAGTGCAATGAATACTTCAGCTGGAAGCCTTGCAAAGTCATCCCCTCCAAGGCTGTGAAAAAGAGCTCTACTAAAAGTTATTACCCCCAGAAACAGAAATCACTTAGCCCCATGTTTGATCTTCCTTATGAAATATGCCGCCGGACAGCGTTTCATATAATCCCATACTGTTCAGAATCGACCGCGGGTCTTATGACAGCCGTAAATTACAAAATGGCCGACCTAAGCAGAGGAGCGAAAAACAAAGAAGGGGAGGGGGGAGGATGGCAAAAACACACTTTAGGTAACAGAGCATCCCCACCACCTCCGCCGCCCCTCCCTCCGCTCCCCACGGGATCAAACAAGAGGGAGGATTTGGACGAGTAAATCATTTCCCTCAAGTGGTTCAACGCTGCAGCCCGGGAGAATGAATCAGATGCGGGTTCGTATCAAGCCGAGGCATCACCAGCAACACTTTGCCAGAAAGTTTCGACCGCTTCTCCCTCACACTCTTCCTCAATCGCTGGAGAATGTTCACGTTTGAAGTCCTGATAAGGCGAATTCATCACTTTCTCTCTGGCTGGCGTCGCTGCTGCTGCCGCTGCTGCGGCGGCGGCGGCTGGAGCTGAAGAAAAGCCCACTGGGGTTTTAAAACAAGGCACACAACGGGTCAAGATGGGGGGAAAAATTCTTTGGTCCTGTCAGAATCACATGTTGAGTTCAGCTTAAGATGGTTTGGGTTAGTGGAAAGTCCATCTTAGTGCAACATACATTTTGAGCATCATGGATTATATTCATTCTATTGGATAATATTTCATTAGAAAAGTACAAATTTGCATATCAGAGCACTGTACAGGAAGTCAGAGTACACTCTCCTCTTTAAGTCTGTTGATTAACAAAGTATCGGCTGACATTTTTTTCGTAGTGGCTTAATTATTTCCATTTTTCCTATTTAAACAAACCCCCAAAAATCGAAACAACAGATATAAAAACAGCTATTTTTGTTCTTATGTACTTTACTCAACTGGTACATTATCACACAAAGTAACTATTTGTTTTTGATTGTATGTATGTAGCTCCAGTCCTTGTAGAAGAATGTCTTCTATAAACATATTTAGAAACATCTTAAAGGAGCATAGCAGTGATTTTGAATGTTCGGCCCATTTACTACAGTTTCTCCACATTTTACATCACAACAAACCATTTTGCAAATCATGCCCTGGTACTAAAGATTTTACAGCACAATCAAAATTTCTTGATTTTTCAAATTTGAATTTTTGTTTGGTGTGATGTTCCACTTCTTCACCTAATAAAGTCGTCACCATTCATAAACCACAGAACTGATAATTTACTGTGTAAAACAAACATTTCCTAGGGACGGAGTGACCGTATCACTCTGCCCAATTTCAAGTCATCAAAACAACAGTGCTGCTGCTTTTAGGAAAACTAATGTGGACAACTTTATTATGGTGATGAAATACTGCTGTGAAGAAAGTTTGCAGTCTCTGAAAGTTCATTTTCATATTGTAGTGGAATGAATGGAAACCAACAGCTGGATAAAAGGGAGGAAAAATAATATTGGAGTTCTAAAATACGACTGCTTGCTTTGGGAAACAATCAGCAGAAACATGAAGTATATAAATTTTATAGATATTATGTTAAACATGAAAAATCACTGGTGTGATTCTTTAAAAAATTTACCATCCGTTTTTCCATAATCTCCATTTTCACCTGCAGTGCCTGGCTTTGAGAGCCTGACAAAGAAGCTTTTTTTTTTTTTTTTAACCAAAGCTTACGTGTTGATTCACGGCCCTGCTTTAACATTTTACAGAGATTCCCCTCCCCTGTTGGCGATTCACTACAGCTAATATTACTGCCTGCCCCCATGTTCCTTTCTGGGAGTGAAAATTGAACTTGTGACATTTATAGCCGTGCTCTGATATTATTGTACCGGTGTGTTCAGAGCGGGGGAAAAAAGAGCAACCTCCTTTGAAAAAGCCCCTGTTTTTCTTTTACAGCTTCAGCTAGCACTCCTGCCGCTCTTATGAAATTCCTCTGCGTGTTTGTGTGTGTGTGTGTGTGTGTGTGTGTGTGTGTGTGTGTCAGACGTGGGAATGTTTTATCTTTCCTGAGTTATCCTTTTTCACTTAATGACTATTCCTCTGGACGCCACAGCCAGACGCTGTGTTAAAAGTGACTTTTCTTCCTCTGAGGTGTAACGCAATCTAACCTTGGTTAAAGAGCCTGACAGGGCTGGAGACACTGTGTGTGTGTGTGTGTCTGTCTGCTCTCTGCGTGTATGCATGCAGTAGTATGTGTGAGTGTGTGTGTTGCATTGTGTTTTCCTGCTTACCTGTATGTGTGTGTGTGTGTGTGTGTGTGTGTGTGTGTGTTTCTGGTTTGAGGATGTTGTGAGCGCTGGGTGAGAAGAAGCAGAGCCTGGTCTGCTTTCCATCACAGTGAGCTACTCAGGGCCAGAAAAGACGCAAGTCCACACACACACACACACACACACACACACATGCACACACATACACACACCTTTACATACACAGTGGATTAAACCAGCCAAACAGCACTGCACTTCACAATAAAGCCAAACATGACTAAACCTCACAGAACACAAAGCACGGAGCTTTCCAAGCAGCGTCTCGCTAAAAATAGATCTCATGTAACGTGTTGTTTTAAAGTAATAATCTGTGACATTGTCATATGAATCAGTGTGTGTTTCGGCGTTCTCTAACCCTGATTGATGTAACACAAAAGTGATTCAACCTGTAGCCTGTTCATGAAAGCTTCCACATTTGCTGCTGTAAACACTCTGTGTCTGGTAGCTCTGACATCGCAAAACGCCTCTTGACACACAGGAAGTGATGCGTCTCTGTTTGGATTGTAGGTTGAATCACTATTGAGTTCGATCAGTTGGGAACAGATCGTGGCAAAGCTGATATATATTTATATTAAATTGTATGACAGGGGTTTTCAAACATTTTCCTGTTCTTGACTCCAAGTTGACTCTCATTAAGCCTTGGACCACCACATGAAGTGATTTAGCCCTCGGGACTCTGATATTAAAAGATATTTTGGTTTGTGTTAATTATGGAGTTGTCTTGACGGCATACATGTCAAATAAATTCAAAGCAGCGAGATTGAAACATAATGTTAAAATAATCACTCATACATATCTTTGCACTGTAGTAATGTCTAGTGAATTAACCCTTTGAAACCGGAGTCAGTTCATTTGATTTATTTCAAAAACATGATGTAAAAAATGATGAAAAAACTTGCAAGAAATGACACAAAAATTAGCAAGAAACAAGTAAACAGTAACAAGAAAATTACTAGAAAATTCTCCCAAAAATTTGTCAAAAATCAGCAAAAAAAACAACAACAAAACAAAAAAACAAAACAAAACAGAAAATTAGCAACTTTTTTATGAATTACAAGAAAACTATATTTACAACTGTAAAACTCAGGTCAGTGGATTGCGTTTAAATGCTTGTAAAACGCATCTGCACATAACCCGTTCACAAGCATTCAGATTAAAACATTTAATTTACAGTGAAAGTAAATAATTTCTCATTTTGCTGAGGGAACCCCTGGAAGCCCCTCAAGGGCCCCTGGGGGTCCCCAGACCGCACTTTGAAAGAAAAATGCAAAAATTGGAAAAGTGTTACTCCACATTCAGTATCACATTGAGTGTGGTCATTTAGGTTTCATTGGAAATGGCTCTGGCCTAAGAATTCGGTATACTCCAGAAGGCAGAAGAATCTGAGTGTATGTGTGTGTGTGTGTGTGTGTGTGTGTCTGCAGAAGATAGAGTCATCAGACTTGTGGTAGGCAGGGCGCTGAGAGCCGAGCACTGCCCTCTCTCGCTGGAATAAGCCTCCCATGGGTGTGTGTGTCTGTGTGTTTGCGTATGTGTGTGTGCATCTGCCAACCTTTCAGTAAATGTGTGCGTGCTGGCCTTCAGATGAGGGCGTAAAATTGTCAGACCTTTTCACCCTCATGTGTTATAAGTCCCATTAATAGCACACTGATCCACACAAGCTGTTTTGCCTTCGCCCTGTACTCCCTGGAGTGTGTGCACATGTTTTTTGTGGCCGCGTGTGTGTGTATGCGTGTGTGCGTTTGCGTTTGCGTGTGTTTGTGTGTTCTTCTAATGTGTATGTGCTGGTGCACTCCTTCTCAGTCAGATATCCCATGTGCGTTTGTAATTTGTGCGTTGTTAGCTTGTTTCCAACGTGTTGTTATGTAGCGGAGGGAGGGTACTGTACATGCCCACATCTGTTTACCCCCCCCCAACCCTTATTTGCCCCCCAGCTGCCCCCAGCATGCCCCTGGTACCCTGCTGAACTCATCAGCTCAGCTCAGCCCAGCGCTCCTCTGCGTTAGGAGGACAGGGTCCCAGGGGAGGACCAGGCTCTGCTCATCCACCCAGCTTAGGAGGGAAGGGAACGGGCGGGGATTGGGTTTAGGCATCAGGCGACAGGTGCCAGAGGGACCGGCCATTCCCTTTGCAAAACACACACACTCACACACACGCACACACAGAAATGCATACACACCGAATCTGGCCATGCTCTAATCCCCAGCCAGCTGTTGCAGTTGCTAGCCCAATCAGTCTAAAGTGTCGAGCGCTGGTGAAGCTTGTCTGTGTGTGTTTTCGTGTGTGTGTGTCAGAGGGGGAGGGGGGCGCGGGATTCAGGTAGCTGCCGCGCATGCTAGTCATCCTGGCAACCCCAAGCACATGGAACCGGACCCCCCCTCCTCCACCCGATGACGGCCCGGGCGCCCGTCCTGATAGATTCACAACACATGTTCCCCTGGCACTGTCAGCACACGCTCACACACACTCACACAGAGACACACACACAGACACTTACACACATAATACACCCTCATTCATTATCTTCCCCCCTGGCTTAGATAGGTCCAATCCTATCACAGTCTGCCCCAAAGGCCAGCAGAGGTGAGACCGGGCAGACATCCCCCTCCCCATTACCCTCCTTTGAGTGAGCCCATCCCTGTGTGACCCCATAGGCACGGGCTAATCCATCAGGAGGGAGGGGGGGATAGTTTGGCCAGGGTTGCGATGGGTGTTGTGTCTGCGGTCAGAGTGTATCGCTGCCAGTTCACAGCTCGTGTCATCGCTGGGGTTTCTCAGTGTCCAGCAGATTATTGCTGGATGGTACCGAGGTTTTCCCCAACCCTTGATCTGGAACAGCCCAGGCTGTAGACGCACCGCCGGTTCACTCGATATATCAGGCCGATTTTGATTATCACCTCTGCCAAAAAGGTGAAACTTCCACCAGGATGTTATGTGATCACCCCCGTCAGCCCATCTGTCCGCAGGCTCACTCAAAGACGACTGAACAATTTGCATAAAAGTTGGTGAGAAGTTCAGTCATGGGCCAGTGAGATGCTTTCTCTATGACTGTCGGATCTTCCACCTTCCAAGTTGGAACCTCCCACCTCTGTGCTGAATTGATTGCATTGCAAGCAATAAGGACGGCCGCAAGAAAATAGAAAAAAATTGATCCACTGAGAGCAAATGACCCACTAACGAGAGTCAGTGATGAGCTAACTACAGCAAGTCGTCCTTCAGTGCTAGTGCAAGGTCCGCTCATTAAAATAAAACACTGCTATCATTCTATACCATCATAAAATAAAGACTACAGAGATTGTAGTTGAAGTTGGACTTATCTTAGTTTCGAGTCACTGACCAGCTTTCCCCATTGTTTGGCAAAAGGGGGCGTGGCCAATGACAACAGAATTGCCAAAAGGGGGTGTGGCTTAGCACAGGGGGGATGAAAATAGTCCAATTTAAAGATAATAAAGATTGACTATCTGTAGTTTCAATCCCAAAATAATATCAGTAGTGGTATCGGCCTTCAAAAACACATTTTGGTTAATTTTGAGAATCTCTGGCCTTGTTCTCATTAGCCTGAAAAATCCCCAGGCAGCACTTACGCTGCCTTGGAATCCATCCGGTACTTTCTGTGTGAACCACTGTAGGCCATGATGTGGTTTATATGAATTCTTAAAGATCAACTCCAAATCTATGTCATGTTAACACCATAGAATTCCAGCATTAAAATGTATACTGCCAGTTATTATATATGCAGAACAAAAGAGAGATGCAGGATTTAAGCACTTGATGCCACTCCATATAGATCATTAGAGGAAGAGTGCGGTGCATCATGAAATGCAGATCTCTTAAATGTGCAGAAAAATAATAATATTAAAAATATATACATATATCACAAGACCATTAATGGATGGCTTATGATATGTTTGTCAGTAAAATAAAATGTAAGTCTTATGAGGAGTCTTATCAAGCAATAATTTTTTAATGTCATACACATTCACAAGATGGAAAGCTGGGATACTAAACCATGACCAAAGTTATTGCCATTTCCTTTTTTTTTTAAAGGTGTAATATGTAGTTTGAAGGCACAGATGTTGCTCTGTGAAGTCGTAATATGTTATGATAATATGCAGCTCTCATGTCCAGTGTACTTTACGTTAAGTGGTAAGCTGCGAGGAGTGAACCCTTGTGATTTGTTTTGCTTCCCCGGCAGAGCCTGCCAATTGGATGATCATCTGTGTATGGGTGTCAGCAAAAAGCAAATGCAAGTCTTATGAGGATGATTCACATAATATGATGATTCCATAATGTCTTTAGTCTATTATGTGATCACAAGATGAAACGCCGGGCCATATCAGCAGTTCATATGGACCATTTCCACACATGACGCTGTGTCTGAATATGATATCTGTTAAAAGCCACATCAATAAGATGTGTTAATATGATCCACTCTGCAGTCACAGTCTATGCATTATCTGGACCCCGTTTTTTGTCGATAGCACAGCTCGCGATGCTCCCCTGATAGTGTTTGCTATAAAAGAGCATAGGAAGCGTAAGACTCTCATATCGATATTGGGGGAAAAAAATAGATACTCGAATGAAGTTGTTCAAATTTCACATTGACTTTTTCTGCATGTAGCCATGGGAATGATAGTGACTTAACTAGCCCCATCCCAAAGCAGAAGTAGATCCAGTATCAGTGCTTTTAGTCCATATGGCCAGTCTCCATATAATCAATGCGGTTTGACATTCAGAAGCAATTAGCCAGGAATATTTGGAATATGAACATACTCATCTGTGGATTTGTGGTAACTTCAGCTGTTGGTAGAGCCACACTTGTGTGAACTTTACTTCTGTTTCCAGATCAGAAAGAAAAACACCGCAAAATGTGACAGACCACAAGCTCCACTGGTGTAGGGATGCACATGTGCATACCGACAGTACGGCTTTGACCAGTTTGGGTTTTGTTTTTTTTTTTTTAGATTGAAGGTGCCAATAGCCGATTTTATGTACTGATATTTTGTCTGTTTAAATTTTAACATTTATATGCCAAAATATTCCACAACTTGACTGGATTTAGTGTTGGCGGCATGCTGCTGAAGTGAAGGCAGTGTGAGGCAGGTTTAAAGGTTTAACTGAACCCACTGAAGCCGTTTAATAAAATTATATCAGCTCTATCAGTTAAGTTGTTAACATCAAATGTCCCACTTTAATTGAAAGCCCAGTACCAACCTGTAATATCAGCAAATCACATCAGTCAGGCCCAAATGACACCAATTTGCACCAGTGTCCCTTTGACATTTTGTCCCCAGTACAACTGACAAAGGCAATTTCATCGTCATGGTGTCATTTCACAAAGTGAGGAAGGAGAGCATGGAGCCAAAACAATTTTACATACATTCCTTTATCTAGATGAGACATTCCCATTGGACAGAATATTGTTGTGCTTCGTACAAGGGGAAGATTCTCTGTGTAATAATACAGCAAAGTGCCATGTGAGATTTTTAGTAGGTCCTTTTTTGAAATACCATCTCTGAAATGCCCATGGTACTAATGTTTGACCAAGGTTGACCGAACTAACTAAACTCTAAATAAACTTCTAAACTTGAACCAGTGTGGATTGTTGGGGGCTGATAACATCACGTCTGGATTGCTGGCTGATATTTTATGCTGTATATTCAAATTTGACCATTTCATGCAAAGTATTTTTTTAACATTGCATGGATCCAAAGAGCACCTGTATGGACCATTGAAGACCCGGTGGCATTTTCCTCTTTTGTTCTTAGTTCACATTGAGTATTTGCGGCAAATAGTTGATGCATCAATATTTAAATGAATCATATGATGACAACAGTTTGAGAAAACGTCAACAAATGGTGTGCAAACAAGATATGCAGATGTATTTCAGTTTTGTACAAGCATTTCCCAGACATCTAAACATTAAATCTTAATTATATATTATTAAATAAGGACCTGTCAGCTGAGTAATAGAAAAGAGTTAGTTTTTTTTAATTTATTATTAGAAAGAAGAGAACAGTTTGTGGTAGCAGGCTCACATTTAAACCCCACTGTAGGTTTTTCCATCTATCTGTTCATTCTAAGAGGCATCATTGGGGATGTACTTTGGTTTCACTGCCGCCATCACAGGATCCAATCAGTGTCCCTGCTTTATAAAGCTTTTAGGACAAAGCTATGAGAGTCAGCTGTGGATGTGGATGTGGGATCAGCATTAAATAAGGGAATGGATCCCAGCAGGATGTGGGAGTGGGTGGGTTTGACAGATAGAGGGTGAGTGGTGGCGTCAACGCTTGATGCTGATCTGCCATCGAAAGCTGCTGCCAGACCTTGCTGTCCAACACACACTCTCTGAAAGTGTATCGCTTTGCACATATAGCCTAAAGATTTGACTGTGGTTATTGGACTGTACAGACGAGCATGCATGTGTGTGAGTGTATGTGTGTGCGTGTGTGTGTGTGTGTATGTGAGAACTGGAGAGCCCCTGAGTGCTCTTTGTGCTAATAAAACAGCAGCTCTATGGGACACTGGACACCCCTGATCAAACTCCATCACATTACTGAAATATTACACCTCCCCAAGCCAAGAGCCTGCGCCCAGCTGATGCATCTACATGTCAAAGGTGTGTGCGGGTGCATACATTATTGTGTGCGTCTTTGCATGTGTGTGTGTGCTGTGAATAGTCCTATGTGTGTTTACCCATGGTGTTGTCAGTGGCTTGACAGTCCCTTCACAATACACTGTCTCTGTCTGGTCTCTAAGTGCTGGCGTTCCTATCGATCCTGGCCACCTGACACCCTGCAGGGAGGATATTGTAATATATGAAAACTTGATATCTCTTACTTTGCCACACCATCACATAACATAGCCTTACACTGCCCAGTGAAGGTGTTTGATGGTCAGTCGTGACTGTAAAATAAAGGAAATCAGGGTAAGCTACTTGCAAGTTCTGATTATATTGTTAATGAGTGTGGACAAAGTTTTGTTTTTTGTTGTTGTTTTTAATTGCATCTGAAAATTGTCAATATTTTGTGCCAACATTAAATATTTTAAAATGACCATTTTCATACGCAGAATTTTAGGTCAGTAATATTCAATTTTGCCTCCTAGATATGTTTTATTTATTATTATTATTAGATATGTATTATTTATTATTTATTTTTTTTTTAACTTTTGGCAGAATTAGATTATTGGTGTGTACATGGAGTCACAAAGTGCTTTACACAATCAAAAAGGGGATTAAAAAGGAATATTTACATTAGTTTTTTTTCATGAGAAATATTAGTTGAATTATTTGATTGATGAGTATAGAGTAGATGAGTAACAATAGGTAAGATAGACAAAGAAAAGAAGTAACGAATTTGACAGTACTCAGATAATATAATCAGGTAGTAAAGTTATCCCAGTAAAAAGTACAAATGAAACAGACAATCCAAACACTGACTAGGAGAGTAAAAACAACATTATGTACAAGCTTGTGTACGAGCCATACTGTAGAAGTGAGTTTTGAGCAGGCCTTTTATGCACAAATTGTGTCATATTGATCATATTGTTGGTGAACGCCATTTACTGGCAGACATCCCGTTGTTATTAAGGATCAGGATCTGTGAGTACAAACCCTGGCTGATAATTTCTTTTTAAGCCCAGCAGATCCACTGGTGAGTCTAAACTGAATGTGCTGCTTGCAGGAGTAATAAATGCAGGGTCAGTACACAGTTTTAAATGAAAAACATAAGTTTGGACTTGAGTCGTCGACTTTGGACACCATGCAGAGGTACTTAGAGAGAGGAAGTGCTGTCTGTCATGTGCAGTCAGTGGCCAAAGTTTTGGGACAGTGAGCTAAAGTGAAACTTTGTCACTCATTCACAGCCTAATGTGCGTTTAACATGAAAAGATGAATAAAAGAAAAA
The DNA here is from genome assembly GCF_902150065.1 of Myripristis murdjan. Taxonomy (NCBI): domain Eukaryota; kingdom Metazoa; phylum Chordata; class Actinopteri; order Holocentriformes; family Holocentridae; genus Myripristis; species Myripristis murdjan. Next base: position 10,402,751 of record NC_043992.1, read on the forward strand.
TACACTGCTGACTTCAGGGGTCATGTGCAGGGGTCTTAAGCTTTAAGGCCAGACTGTATGTTTATTATAACCATTTGTTGGATGTATGCATTAAAACTTGTGTTGGTAGCTTTTTTTGTTCATAATTTTGACAAATTACCATTATACACAGAGGGTGAGTTCCAAAGTAAATCCAGCCCTGAGGTTGCAGTCTCATTTGTTAAAATCCAGTCGAGACATATCAAACAATGAATCACACCAAGCAAACGTTGTGATCTCAGTCCAGTCAGATCTTGTGCCGAGCCTAACTTAACTACAGTAATTTAGCGTAGCTAACTGTAGCTACATTTCGCCAGGTCACACTTCCTCAGTGTATTGGCATCAGAGCCACACACACCAGCGCTCACCAAGGTGGGACCTACACAGCACTGCTTGTCTGTCCTTACCACAGCGGCCTGGGTTCAAATCCAAGCCTAGACCTGCATGTTATCCCCTATCTCTCTCCCGTGCCTTTCCCGTCTCTCTCTACTGGAACTATCAAATAAAGCAGAAATGCCAAAAAACTTTAAAAACTTTAAAAAAAGAAACATGCTTAATATTTTTATGAAGCTTCTCTACCATGGCCAGAATAAAATTCAGGGGAAACACTGAGTACTTGCTAGATTTTCTTTTCTTTTCTTTTCTTTTCTTTTTTTTTTGTTTTTTTTTTTGTTTTTGTTTTTGTTTTGTTTTTTGTTCTACCTCCACCAAAGCAGTTGGACACAGGTTGTGTTTTTGCCCCATTCCCCTTACCCTTCTAGTAAAAGCTAGAGAAGTATGAACTGACTAATCTTGAGAATTGCATGGCGTTGGTGGAGGTGTGACCTCTAGTGAGTGTCATCTTTCTAGTTTTTGTCATGAAAATGTTTAAATATAAACAGATGTTATACCAGCTTCAATCACAAATACATTAATTAAATATTATCAGCCATCAGAGGCCTGTATCTGACAACCCGTAGTCAAAATATGCTTGACTTCTGACTCGGAGAATTACTCTCTTCTCCTCCAGCATTTCTCAAAGCAGTCATTTACAGTAGAGTAGCCATTGTCACGGCTCTTGACCCTTAAACAAGCACCCTGACTAGCGGCTGCCATAATGAAATACTTTCTTAGATCAGTATGTGTGTGTATGGATGTACTTGTGTTTGTACATCAGAGAGTAGGGAGTGGGAGCAGGGTGGTTTATGGGAGGTGCAGAGATTTAAAGCTCCTCTCCCAGTGCCTCCTCCAGGGTCAGCCCCCCCCCCCCCTCCACCCCTACCCCCTACCCCCTTTCCCCTGCTTTGATCTCTCATTAGGGGGCAACCAAAACACACAGGCCACATCAACTAGCACTACATCACCAACATGGGGAGACAGAGTGAGCGAGAGAGAGAGAGAGAGGGAGAGAGAGAGAGAGAGAGAGAGAGAGAGAGAGAGGAAGCATGCCATCCCTAAAGCTCAAACAGAACAATGTAATGAGTCACCATGAAAGCAGAGGGGACAGAGGGGAAAAGAAAAAGGCTTGTGATGGAGACAGATAAATAAGAAGGACAGGGCGGAACACAGAAATGAGACTTGGAAAGAAGTCCTGTCATGCCATCGTGAAAATGCTGCGGCACGCAGGGTAACAGGCACGACTGCAAGGAACAGCACTAAAACTGCGGAAAACAAAGTGCAGACACAAGGGCTGAGAGAGAGATGCAGATGCAAAGGCAGAGGAGAGACAGATGTACAGGCTCGGGTTAGACCAATATACAGGGTGTCCATGAAGTCTCTTTACAATTTAACAAATGTATTACAAAAGCAAATGAATAGACAAATCTGTGGAAATTATTTCAAAATGAGGAGTAGATATTGAAGTTTTTTTTGCCTCACTTAATACACCTCTATATGGGCACCATTAGTTGCACAAAGTACATCAAGACGGTACTCAATTTCTTGCCATGTTCACTGTAGCAGAGCCTCATCAATGGTGGCAATGGCATCAGTGATCTTTTGCTTCAGGTCGTTGATGTCCAGTGTGATTAAAAACTTTGATAACCACTGAGTACATAGAACAAATCTGATTAACATATCTCATCAATTGCTTTTGTAATAGATTTTTTAAATTGTAAAGAGACTTTGAGGACACCCTGTAGAGGCATGCCAGTACTTTGGATAGACCCTCTAATAAATAACTGGATGTTGGCCAATTTGTGTCACCCCAGTTGTTTGTTTGATTGATTTATTGTTTTATCTATCTGTCTATCTGTCTGTGTCTATTTAAAACCCTTTTTGTTCAAGCCCCAGTACACACAGAGGGAGAAAACAACAACAGCATCAACAGAGAGCCAAAAACAAAGATTATCACTCTTTACCAGAGGGTGTGAGTGGTGAGATTTTGTTGTGAACCAATAATGATCCAGCTTTGTGTCCCAATACCACCCAGCGCGATGAGGCCCTGAGATCCGTCCCGTCATCACAACACAAACACGACTGCATACGGCTGCGATTATCCTTGGTTTGTCCGAGCCGCAAAATAATAATAGTAGCATTGCAGGGATATTAAACAAGAATACACTGTTTCATTGTGTCAGATGAAACAAAATTACAAATAGAAACAGATAAAAGTGAATTTTGTCAAGAGGGTGACATAAAACTTTCTGGGTGTCAAAAGCCTAAAGTTTATTATTGCTTTTCAACATTACAAATTTAGAATTGTTTAATTGTGGCAAACTTTAAACAAATAGACTTTGAGTTAGACTTTTGGGTCGTAGCTCTCTGCCAGCAGAAAGCGAGTTTCCCGTCACTAAGCAGTAAACATTCAGGCTTTTTTCTCAGTCAGCATGGCATCATAGCGTTGGGATTGCAAAATACAACTTTCATCGACGTTGTGCAACACTTCTCGTCCAATCACAGTCGATGGTTGGAAACAAACGTGCTAATTATAGGACACATGAGATCATGCATTATCGGGCTGACGTCACAGCTACAGATGAAGTCACATGTACAAGCAGTCAAACTTGAAAACAAGAAAAGTGAAAAATCACAACGGTAACGCTCTGATTGGTTATGCTGTGAAAGTGAACCCCCTGTGAGTGTTTCTGCGGAGACGTTCAGGGACATTTTGGATTCCCGGCGGCGCCAGAGGAGGTTAGGCGGGTTAAGAATCTTAGCGGGCCAGCTAAAGCCTTTTGGAGCGGGTCCTTATTAATCTCTCCCACACCCCCACCAAGACATTAGCGCCAGGTTTAGGCCGATTTACCTCGCCTAATAACGCCCCGCCAGATCCGTCAAATCACACTCGCACATACAAACATACACACACACACACATGCAGAATGCACACACACCAAGCCGTTTTTTCATCTACAGACAGAGACTGGAGTGGCATTTCTATCTATCTCCTCCTCTTCCTCCTGTTTTTTTTTTTTTGTGTGTGTTTTTGCCTCTCTGTTTACCACCATACACTCATTACTAGCAGGAAGTGATCTTCCTTCCTTCCTTCCTTCCTTCCTTGCTTCCTTCCTTCCTTCATCATTCCTTCTGTCATTTGTCTCCTCCTTCCAATATGTAAGACAATCGTCTTCCTCTACTCTCCATCCTTCCATTTCTCCTTATATCCACCCATTCTTCATTTGTGTGAACCTTCCCTCATTTGTTCATATCCTCATAATGTTTTTCCTCCTTCCTCTCTGCCTAACTTCCTTCCTTCCTTACCTTCCTTTCCTTACTGTGTGAGAGTCATCCTTCTGTCCTTGCTTCCTTTGGATGAAACTGCCCTGTTTCCTTTTTTTGTCATTGTATCTTTCCTTCATTATTCCTTTATCTTGTATTTTTCCTTCCTTTCCTCCTTCCATTTTCCCCTGCTTCCCCTCTTTCATCAGCTGTCTTTCCTTACTGTCTTCCGCTCTTTCCTTATTTCCGCTCTGCCTTTGGAAGAAGAAGTCCGTGTTTTTGCGATATCTGCTGAGAGCCTTGTAGAGTTTCCTCCTGTTCTGGATGGAGTAAAAAAACATACACACAAACATGCATGAACACACTAATATTTAGCAAAGGAAGTGATAAGAGTTGGATTATATCACACTCAGTTTTGCGTGTGTGTGTGTGTGCGTGCGTGTTTAGGTGGCATTGGCAGCATAAACAGTGTGGAGAGTCGTAGGCTGTTTACATGCAGAGATGATTACAACTGGTGTGTATCTTACTGTATATCCTGCCACACACACGCGCCTCATTCAATCCTCTCTGATTATCACACCCCTCATCTGTTATAAGCTACACACGCACACACACACACTCCACTACCTCAGTGGCAGGGTACGTCATGACAGAGGGGCTTAAAGGGGTGTGTGGGTGCAGTCGGCTGCCAGGATACAGAGAGAGAGAGAGAGTGTGTGTACATGAGATTTTGGAATCCTCTTCGCACCTCTGCCTGCCCCCCCACCCAGTGACACCCTGTGTGTTGGAGGGGTGAGTTAAGACCCCCGAGCTAGCCAGGATTATCCTCCATATAAGAGTTTTAACCCTGGTGAGCACTGCAAGCCTACTGTCTGTACACACATACACACACACACACACACACACAATGCTAATCACGAGCTGACCTCACAGGAAGGGGCAGGGCAACAGGCGACAGAGGGGAGCAGCTCGGTGATGTGGAAGATAAAGTAAAGATTTGTGATTCGTACAATCACTGTGATACAGTCACTGTCAAGTAAATGATGTGTTAATGTTTTTCATTTAAATCCTTCATCTATTCAGGGAAAGTCAGTGTTTCTCTTTGACTTTCCCCTCCACATTTCCCTGATCCTGGGATTTCAGCTGTCAGGTTACAGGTCACAAGCCTGCCTGTGCCACCTCTGTGCCACTGTGCATGCTTGGTGCACAAAAAGTTAAAGTGAAGCATTTAAAGCTGCTTTTCTGACCATATATTGTATAAGGGTTACACTGAGCTTTTCTTAATTCTTTGAAACCTGTGGACATGTTTCTTTTCTTTTTTTTTTTTTTGGGAGGGGGGACATTTTCATGTAACTTTTTTTAACCAGTTTTGGGTAATTTTGTGGTATTTTTTCACAAATGTTTGGGGTGATTTTATGCTAATTTACTAAATAACATTTTTTTTCTGTTTTTTAATGAATTTATTTTTTGCCAGATTTTCTAATGCATGTATTGTATTTCTATTTATGTACTTATTTATTTATTTATTTATTTATTTATTTATGGTTGCAATGTTTGGCATATTTTGGGGTCATTTTTTTTTTTTTACTCTTTTTCTGCATATTTTCGGGTCAGCTCTTGCTAATTTACTATTCACATTTTTCCCTTGATTTTGAAAGAAATCAAGTGAATTTACTCAGGTTTCAAAAGTGATAATTTAATGTGAGGGTTTAATGTTTAATGTTCAGTTGGTTTTGTAAATGTCTGTTCTTGATATTAAACTTAAAGAAATTGCTATTACTACTACTGCAAACTCTACTACTGCTATTACCTTATACCTTACCTTATACAACTTCTACCACAACTACTACTACCACTAGTAATAATAATATTAAAAATAATAGTAATCATCACCATAATCATCATAATAATGATAAAACAGATTCATGGATACTGTGTGCAGTCTAATTAAAGTTTCTTAAAATCAAGATTAAGAGCAGTTTATTCCTTTAATTTCTGATTAATGCAGTTGCATTGGTAGAATTTGCAGTAAAGATGCATCAGTACAACAAATGAATCATGACACCTCTAATACATCCAATAAGTAAAAAGCAGTTGATCAGAACCGGTGATAGTGTGGACATGGTTTCTGGCCATCCTCAGATTTTTTTATATATATGTTTAGTGTTAAAACAGGAAACAGGATTATAATTTAAGAGGTTTTCTACAAACTGTGGCAACTGTAATCTTCTGTCTTTTATGGTGTCGTGATGAAGACATTCTGCCAGCGCAAATCTATCCGGTTTGTCGTCGGTGGTTTGGATGTTCACAACGGGCGACTGATAATCCTCAGTGCTGGAGGAGGAATTGTACAACTTCATTAAGGAAAACATCTTGGTCAGTCCAGAGAGTCACTGGGGAGGGTGTTGATTGATTCAAGCTCTCTCTCCCAGGGTGTGGATTTATAGTGTGTGTGTGTGTGTGTGTGTGTGTGTGTTAGGGGGTAGGATTAAAGGAGGCGGGGTAGCTGCTGTGTTTTGGCCAGAGCTCTATGGAGGCCAGCCCTATAAAGCAGCGCGGCCGTGAAATGCATTTTATTGTCACTTAATCCGCACACTGTGGCAGAGCCCCATTTCACACTGGATTCTGGGGGCGTGTGTGCGTGTGTGTGTCTATGTGTGTGTGTGCTCACACTCCCCGGGGGCCGTGGCTAATTGGACAAATTTGCACAGCAGGGGTGGAGGCACAGGCACGGCGGGAGATTTGATTTATGGGCACTGGGGCAGGAGACATACATCCACACACACACACTCACACACACACACACTTACCTTTAGAAACATACATAAAGATGGCACACATATATACATACACACAATGCATATATGCACATACAGTAGATGCTGTTTGCATTTCCTGTGAAACAAAGTATGAAGTATTTTTCTTAAAGGAGGAATTCTTTATCTCTGTTTCAAATACACACACACACACACACACACAAACACACACACTTCACTCACAGGACTAATCCAGTAGTGCCCTGCAACCTGGCTTACTCATTTAGTGTTAGCATGATTACTGTCATAACTTGTGGCTCAATATCTCTTCTAATTCTGATTTAGTATATCTTAGAATGTGCTAAATTGACTGACAGTCATGTGCTTGAATTGAGCTTTCCTTAAAGTGAAGATCTGTGAAGATCTATGTAAATTCCATTTACATAGATCTTAAATATTTTGTTGGACTGACGGGAGAAGAAATAATAAGAAATATGGCAAATGTTTTCATAGTTATATTGTAAAAGCCATATCTGTTAATGTTTTTGCTATAGAATAACAATGCATTCTCATTCCCGGGTCATCAAATACCAACGGTTAAGGTTAGGAAAAGGTTAGGTTAAGGCATAAAAATCACTTGGTTAAGTTTGGGCAAATTTTAGGTTTAGGCATAAAAAACACTTGGTGCTTGTTGTTAAATCCGAAGTACATCCAAGCATCAGCTTTTAAAATCACTGGCGGTGCCTTCAGTGGTGTACTCGCTCCAGCCATGTTGTTTGACTGCTGGCAGTAACAACATCTCACAAGATTTCGTGCCATGAAATGCAGTGCTAAATGCTGATCATGCAAGACTAGCTGGGTTGACTTCTTTGGATACCACAGGCTGCATCTCTGCACCGTACGTCCAAAGAAGAAAAAACTAGTGAAATTAAAAGATCGATTTTTTGATTTTATGAATCGATATCGAACCATTTAAAGAGAAATCGATTAAAATCGATTAAATTGATTTTTTTTAACCCAGCCCTAATTGCGTCCCTCATTGTGTCTCCTGATGAGGCAATGCAGGCAGCTGCCAGATGTCCTCAACCTCAGCCGCTCAGGAGATGCTGGAGCGCACACTTAAGGCTTGGCAGACCAGGGAAGACTTCTCCACCCTGCTTAGAAGCATGCCTCCCCCCAACAGGCCCAGCAGGTCCAGGGTCTCCATGTACCGACCCTCGACCTCTTCCCAAGTTCGCTTACCACCACTGACTGACTCCAGTCTTTGCCATAGTCCTCGCCGTCCCACTCAGAGGCCAGCCAGGGACTCTCACTCCACTGCCCATTGGCCCTCTGCACGACGTGGAGCTCAGGACCCTGTAAATGAGGCCTCGGGGGCCGGCTGTCAGATGTTTCTCCCATCAGCAGCTTAGTTACTGGGCTGCTCATGCTTCGGACCCCTGGGTGATTGCCACCTTAACCCACGGGTACAAGCTTCAATTCCGACGCCGGCCCTCTGCCTCCAGCCGGGTCAAAATGACCACCATCAGTGACCTGGCAAAAGCTCAAGCGCTGGACCAGGAGTTATCCACCCTCCTGGCCAAGGGTGCGATCGAGGCTGTAGACCCTCTGCAACAGCCCGGAGTATTCTCCTCAACATACTTCCTTGTTACAAAGAAGACCAGTGGATTCCGTCCAATTCTAGACTTAAAAGGGCTCAACAAATATATGAAGGCAATAAAATTTCATATGCTGACCACAGCACATGTGTTACAAACTGTCGCCCAAGGAGAATGGTTTACATCTGTGGACCTGAAAGATGCTTATTTTCACGTCCCCATTGCTCCTCACCACAGGAAATTCCTACGGTTTACCTATCAAGGCCGCCACAGTTCAGGGTCCTCCCTTTCGGACTCTTCCTCTCCCCAAGGGTGTTCACCAGGTGCGTGGCAGCGGCCCTGACACCCCTGCAGTCTCGAGGTGTAAAGGTTCTGCCGTACTTGGACGACTGGCTGGTCTGTCGGTCATGCAGAGCTTGAGTGGCTCAAGACACGGATCAGCTTCTCTTTCACATTACCCAACTGTGCCTGAAGGTAAACACAGAAAAGAGTTGCCTGGAGCCCTCTCAGTCTATGGTCTTCATCGGTGTGGCGTTACACACTGACCATACAGGTGTCACGGGAGCTGCTGACATGGGCGGCCCCCCAACTGACCAGTCTGCGGGCAGTATATTTACCAGGGGAGCAAAACTTGTTGGCGGATTTCCTGTCACATCACAAGCCTCCACCTGGAGAGTGGCGCCTTCATCAAGAGGTGGTACACACTCTCTGGGGCCTCTTCGGCAGTGCAGAGGTGCATGTCTTTGCATCAGAAGCAACGACCCACTGTCCCCTCTGGTTTTCTCTGACGGAGACAACCAACCCTTTTGGCCAGGATGTACTGGCTCACCCCTGGCCAACAACCCTCTTATATGCATTCCCCCCGCTTCCTCTGATTTGGCCAACACTTCAGAGGGTCCTTCAGGATGCTCACAGACTATTACTGGTGGCCCCTTTCTGGCCAGCAAGGACATGGTTTCCTCTCATTCATGGACTGTGCTGCAGTACACCCTGGCGCCTCCCCTACAGGAATGACCTGCTGTCTCAATTGGGGGGGCAGATTTGGCATCCCAGTCCTCAGAACCTCCAGCTGTGGTATGGCCACTGGAGGGCCCTAGTCACTGCTGAGCAGCTGTCCGGATCCTGTTCGAGAAACCATCTCGAATACCAGAGCATCATCCACCGTTCTGCAGTATGGCAATAGGTGGAAGCTATTCTGTAACTTGTGTGCAGGTCGGAAAGTGGACCCGGTTCTTCGATACCGAAGGTCCTGGAGTTCCTGCAGTCTCTCTTGGACAAGGGCAGGTCCCCTTCTACTCTTAAGGTGTAATGTAGCTGCTATTTTGTGTCACCATACCAGGGTGGACAATAACACTGTGGGGAGTCACAGTCTGTTGTCCCTTTTTATGAAGGGGGCCTGGAGGATGCATCCCCCAATATCCCCCCAGCATGGGACCTGTCTCTGGTGCTGCATGCCTTATGCCAGCCTCTGTTTGAGCCCCTGGCTCAAGTGGAGTTGAAGTGGGTGGCTTACAAGACTGCATTCTTGCTGGCTATCACGTCAGTGAAGTGCGTTGGTCAGTAAGCGCTTCATGTCTAGCGTGACTCTTTGGCCGAATATGGCATTATTTAATAATATTAAATGTAACATGATTTTACATACTGTTATATAATTCTAAATACTGTTTTCTTCCTCATTTGCAGCACATGCTGTTGCAAATGAATATTTCCCTTCTATCAAGAATTCTTGTTGTCAGCAAATTTGTGTATTTAAAACGATTCCAGAACTGTTGGACTGTGTCACTTATGTGTATGGCTGTGAAATGGGTGTTAAATTGCATTCTAAGCAGCATTCGAAATGTCTTAAAAAGTTTTGAATTTCACATGTTGAAAGCTCCAGATACCCTGTTCCTCTATAATCATTCAACAGCATTTGTATTTCAAACAAATAATCCTAGTTTTGGTATTATACAGTTTCAGTGGGGAGTTTTAGTTGTCTCATGATTGCCTTAAATGTTGCTTCAGAGGTTTTTCTGCCCAGGGGGAAACAATTACTATTCATCATGTTGTTTTTTAGCCTGAAAATGCTGTGTTGAATATCGGCACAAAATATCAACATCTGAAGCCATATCGGGTTGACTGTAGCAAAACCCTCCCACTAAGAGCCACTGCAGTCCTCATTCATTTCAGTGGCTGAGAACAAATAAGCTAAATTTTCCAATACCCTCGCCCCATCATTCCCCACCTAAACATACATTCACACACACAATGCTATTATCCCCCACCCCCACCCCCCAGTCATCTCCCCAGTGCAGTGAACTGGTCAGAGGAATATTTTCCCAGTGTTTTGGACTGGTGTGAGCTGTCTTGTTGACTGGTTTTGCTCTGCTCTCTCATTATCCTGCTTTGATGCTTTCACTGACACTTTGGTCAGAGTTTCCAACACCACAGCCATGTTGTTTAAGGACAACACTCTGTCTGTGTGTGTGTGTGTGTGTGTGCGCGTGTGTGTGTGTGTGTGTGTGTGTGAGTGAGTGTTTGTGCGTGCGTGCGTGCGTGCATGCGTGTGTATGTATGTGCGTGTGCGTGCGTGTGTGTGTGTGTGTGTGTGTGTGTGTGTGTGTTCCATCGTAGGTTGAGACCATGAACTGAACAACCTAGTGGCCACAGCAGCATCTGGGTCCCAGCCTTTAAACTCATGGTGTCAGGGCTGTAAACATACACACACATGCGCACACATGCGCATGCATACACACACACACACACACACACACACACACACACACACACACACACACACGTACACACAGACAGGCACACGCACACAAGAGAAAATCAGTGTCACATTTAGCCTGGCTCTATCCCAGTCCTTCCCTGTCATTTACTGTATTAGCTGTGGTCTTGGTGCTGAAATGGCCCATTATGTGGGCTGTGTGTGTGTGTGTGTGTGTGTGTGTGTGTGTGTGTGTGCATGTGTATGTGTGTGAGTGTGTGTGTCTGTCTGTGTGTGTCTGTATGTGTGTGTGTGTGCATGCAAATTTGTGTGGCTGAATGCGAATGAGTTCTATATGTGTCTCTGCATGTGTGTGTGCTTAAATTTGAGATTTTCTGTGTGTGAATGTAAGAATGAGAATACATATTTGTCTCTTAATGTGTGTGTATATGGAAGAGGGTTGAGTGTGTGTGTCTGTGTGTGATGCTGTTGTTTGTCTCCTCACACTGCCACAGTGCTGGAACGGCCCTGGCCACACTCTTTGATGTGTGTGTGTGTGTGTGTGTGTGTGTGCACGTATGTGTGTGTCTTGATGTTGTGGCCACAGTGGATGACAAGACGTCCTGCTCTTTCTCAGCAGGATCCTTCCTGCAGCTGTCTGCACACACACATATACACTCATGCGAGCACGCACACACACATACACACTCTCTCTCTCTATCTCACACATGCACACACACACAGGGTCCATCTGCACATGGTTACCTCACCCTGTTGGCCTTTTTCATCTTCTGTTGTCTCTTCATTTTCTCTCTCTCTCTCTCAGACAGGAAGTGACATCACTCCCTCTGACTTCTTTGTCCTCAGCACAAAACCTCTAATCCGTCAGATCCGATCACTGGACGCTGTTTAGACTGGAAGTAGCATTTGGAGCATGTTCAGATGCATCCTTAAATCACACACACACACACACACACACACACACACACTAATATAATAACTGACACTGTGAAAAAAAGCCTCCTACCCACAGGATAGGGGTATTATTTGAAGCTTAGTAGCTAATATTTTGCACCAATAAGCAGCATCTAAATTTGGCGTTTTTCATGCCAGTAAAATTCATATATTCATTGCTTCCCCTCATAATTTTATTCTCATCAGGGTGAAAAGTCTTTGAAACAGCATTTAGACCATCATGGGACGCTAAAACTTTCCACTGAAACCCAGGCTGCTGACATTACTCGAGGGTTAGCAGCTCTTAAAGGTGGGGTTTTGGTAAAGGAAAATATAAAGCATGTGTATTCAGTCATTCATTCATACTCAAGCACATCAACATTATTCATGTGTTAAACACACAAGTTCACAGAAACACTTTTAAAGCTGCCATGAGCAGTTTTTTGGCCTCACATGAAATAACAATAATTAAATTGTACATAATGTGCTTGATCCATTTGTGATGCTGTGTTTTCAGATCTTAATCCCCTCATTGTCTGAAGCTGGCTTTTCTGAGGTGTTGGGATGTTTTGGGACGTATACTGTTTCCTGTGGGTGTGTTGTGTGGGCGTGGCCAGCTGTGACTTGGATATGGCTATCAAGGAGAGACTAAACTGACATACTGGACGTGCATATCTGCCCTGCCTGCCTCTGATTGGCTAATAATTGTTGCCTATTGTTGGTTAGGTTGGTTAAGATTAGGGTCAACCAATCAGAGGCAGCGTGGGGGCGGGGCTTCCCAGTATGTCAGTAAAGTCTCTCCCATAGCTATCAAGCTGTGGCCAGCAGCAAACATTAACCCAATGGAGGAAAAAAAAAAAAAAAAAAAACAAATCAAGTTGTTCAAAAGCACAAGAGCATCAACTTGGGTTTTCCACATTTGCGCCACCTACAAGAGAGGAGTCAGAGGAGTAGGATGCTAGCCTGCTATTTGCTGTTTCTATGTAGCAAGCTAGCAGTGCTGGACTTTCCATAGAGCTTATCAGAGATGTCATCAAGATGAATGACCAACTGAGTGGAAGAAGGCAGGACTAATATTAGACTTCCTGTCTCAGGGCTTGTTTATTGTAGACACATTTAGACTTAAATTCCCCATAGAAACCCATAGTAACAATAATAAAATATTTAGGCATACTTGTGTCGTCGATATAACTCATAAAAGTAACTTCACCTGTAGATCTTCCCGTGGGCAAGTGGTTGTCAATGGGTGGGTTGTGGTCCAAAAGTGGAGCGCAAGCATGCAGGTCCACTTTGGCAAAATACCTGTTTACCGTACAAGAGTAAGAAAAAGCATGTATGTATAAATGTATAAATACTATGAAAGTATAACCATTATTTTATGTATAATGTATAATGAATGTATAAAAAATATATGCATAATTTGAGTATGTATAAAATGTACATCTTCATCGGCCAAAGCAGCAGAGTTTTTTTTTTTTTTAACCCTCCTGTTATGTTCAAATTTACGAACATCTTTTATGTTTGGAGTCAGTTTGACCCCTGCAGTTTAAACCTCCACAAAATTATTATAACTAAAATTGTTACCAAAGTTTATGTGTCAGTTACTTTATGTTTCTTTGTTGACGACCTAAAAAGCCCTTTAAATAAAACATAAACCCCCACCCCCACCTATACATCCAGTATTCCTATTACGCGACTATGGAAAAATATGCAAATCACCATGAAATCTCACTGATTGACCTAAAATTGGAAATAATATTAATGTTAATATTAATTTTTGGTGTTTTAATGGCTTTATATTATTTCTAAGTACAGATTTTTGTTATTTATAACCAATGCGTTTCAAAGTGTGTTCAGGACATTGAAAACATATCATCATGTGAATTTCATGTTTACTCGGTAGTACCCATCACATTAGGTAACATCATTAAATATGAAGCGAAAAAAATGTTAATCATTTATTTAGAGACGTTAAACATTGGCTGGGGTCAAATTGACCCCAAACATAATAGGGGTGTTAAATAAATAACTACAAAGAATTTCCATTAGATTAGAAAATGGATGTCTCCTGCACAGCAAAAAATCGTACCTGCTTTCTTAGGCTGTGGTTCAAACGCTGCGAATTCAAATATGCTCACATCAAAAAAAACAAAAAATAATTTCTCGCCACCAACCAACAAATAGCTAGACCTACACTTTTTTCACATATTTACTTGACAAAGAAAGTAGAAATAACCAGCACGTTGATCAAGCGGGTCTAGAGCTTTGTTGGTGTGCAGCAGGATTTTTTGACTTGATCATATTAGAATTTTATTTAGCTTTAAGACGGCAAACGGTGCATGACAGCGTTGTTGACTGTGACTCATGAGGCACATGAGGCTCGGCAAGCTGAGATGCACTGCTAGCCAATCAGTGCAATATCAGTATCGGTCAATTCAATTAACATGTGACCAAATAAACTGCAGCACATCCATTGGTCAGTGGTAGGATCTCATATCAGTATCTGATTTTTACGAAAGCTCAATATCAGCCCCATATATCGGTCTAACCCTAGATTAAATTTCTCTTAAGCGTGCACACACACACACACACACACGCACACGCACACACACACCGCAGTACCACCTGACGCTGTAAAGTTTTCACTCTATTTAGCGTCTATGGAGGGAGGTAAACATGATGAATCTGCACTGAGCTGCTGGCCGATCTGCTCTGCCAGCACGGCCTCACAGCTCTGTCACAGCCACTGGCTTCCACTCAGATGCTGTCAGTGATAGCACTATACCGTGTGTGTGTGTGTGTGTGTGTGTGTGTGCGTGCGCGTGTGTGTTTGTGCGTGTGTGTGTGTTTCAGTCTCAGGAGAGGCACAGTTCGTTGGTTTTCTCAATGGAGGCTGTCTCCTGCACTTGGCCGGCTGTGTGCGTGCATGTGTGTGTGTGTGTGTGTGTGTGTGTGTGTGTGTGTGAGTGTGAGAGCAAGAACGCAGACGCACTTTGAAAACAACCTGTCGGTGGGTTGCATTATATTTTGGCTTTCAACTCTGTGCAGTTTCCTATCGGCTCAATCTATCTAGCTTCCTTTTCCAGATCACTACACGTGCACATGAACAAACATGCACTCTTGTGTGTATGTGTGTGTGTGTGTGTGTGTGTGTGTGTGTGTGTGTGTGTATGGATTTATTGTTGTTCAGCATTGTGGCCCAAAGTAAATGAATGACGTATCAACCTTGTTTTCTCCTCTCCTATTGTCTGAGGATCATCTGGAACCGTTTTAGCCGACGATGGCTCTCTGGTGCGGGACGCTTTGAATTGTTCGGCAACTCCCAAAAACAATATTTCCATTGTTTATTTGTTTTCTCTATCTCAGTGTTTTCCCCCCTGTCTGGTTAAAAAAATAAAAAAAAGTAAAGCAAGAGAAGCTGTGCACAAAAATAAAACTCCTGGAGAAGCTGTCCAGTGTTCCTGGAGTTTCTGGAATACCTTTTCAAAGTTGATTCCAGACAGGGAAAGTCAGGGAGGTTGATAAATTCTTCGGGGGAGTCGGGGAATATCAGGAAATTTTTACGAAAGGGTAGTTTTGTGCTGCGGAATGCATTTTCCAACTTGTTTTACACATCCCATCGCGTTACATGCTCTCCGGCCCAGATGGAGTGGAAACCAGACTGAACAACAACAGTTACAAACCAGGAAGGAAGACCGTTTTAGACCAATGAATCACCACGACAGTGGGTTATGGAAAGTCATGGAAAAGTCATGGAATTTTACAACAAACTGTGCTTTCTGTGCGCAACAACCGCGTGAGTTTATATGTTTATGTGTATTGTATAATGTATGCCTGTGTATATGTGTGTATGAATCCAGCCACTCCCCTATAAATGGGTGTGCGTCTGCGGGTGTGTGCATTTGCCTGCCCTTCCCTGTGTGTGTGTGTGTGTGTGTGTGTGTGTGTGTGTGTGTGTGTGTGTGTGTATGTGTGTGTGTGTTTGTGTTGGCTGTGGCCAGCGGAGATCGATGGTCTGTAAAGTGGATTCCTTATTGGCCTGTTTGCTTTGGCAGCTCTTAAAAGAAGCCCACTGATTACACTCCCAGATGTCACACACACACGCCACCGTTCATTTCTGCTTGCTTTCGTGTGTGTGTGTGTGTGTGTGTGTGTGTGTCAAAGGAGGGGGCTACATACATACTTACCATCCTTTAACCTTTTGTGCTTTGGCAGATCATGTCCCCTCAAGGACACTCTCTCTCTCTCTCTCTACCTCTCTCTCTCTCTCTACCTCCCTCTTTCTCTCTCTACCTCTCTCTCTCTCTACCTCCCTCTTTCTCTCTCTACCTCTCTCTCTCTCTCTCTACCTCCCTCTTTCTCTCTCTACCTCTCTCTACCTCTCTCTCCATTCAGTTCAATACAAAATGTGCTTCACTGGCATGGCAAATGTTCCCCCACAGGTCTGGAAGTGTGCGCAAAAAGACTTTGTTCATTTCCAGGTCTTGATAGGTTGAGGAATTGCACAAAAAGTTTGCAAAAGTACAGACAACTAAGGCTTTATTGTTCCAGTGCACATGCAGCTATACCTTTGCTGTGGTTTTAGACCTCCGTCGCCAAGCATATTCTGGCAGTAGTTGTTGTGAACAGTGGCCTTTATCTACGACGACATACCAGGGCCACTGTAGGAAGAAAAAAAAATATCAAGCCAGGGGGGTAATATTCCAAGAATATCCTCTATTTCCATTTTTTTTTTACTATTTCCAAGATTAAAGTTGTAAATTAATGAGAAACTCACAAATTTATGAGAAGAAAACTCAAAAATTCTGTGATTATAAATCACAAATATACAGGAAGAAACTCTAAAAATACTTCTTCTTTCACCTGTCTTTCTTATACTCTTGTAAAGGAAGCACATGGCCTGGATCAGCCACACTCTGCAGACGCTGCCGCTCGCCGTGTGTCAGGCCTGCAGCTGATGACCTCATCAGATTCTGCTTCGCAATGGGATGTAGGAACAGGGAAATCCTGCTGATTTTAGCCCAGAATCACAAGATTGTTTTCCTCTGAATCGGCCCAAGTCACGGCAATGTCTCCTCACAGTCCGGATCCTGATCCGGACTGTGAGGAAAAACAATGTGTGTTTTTCCTCATAAACTTGTGACTTGATAATCTCAGTATTTTCCTTTTTTTTTCTTATAAATTTGGGAGTTTTTTCTCATAAATTTATGATTTCCATCTCAGAGTTTCCAATTTTTTTCTCATATGTTTGTGTCTTTGAATCTTCCCACCTCCCCGAGCTCCGTCATTTTTTTCCCCCTCCTGCCGTGGCCTTAGTATGCCATTGGATTTATCTGTAGGGTAGTACGGCAAAGATAGTCGGGTCAAGGTGACTGTCAACCTAAATCACACTGAACAAACCACTCTGTGGAAAAAGCCTGAAATTTTCACATTGAAACTGTGTAGGATGCCGAGGTAAAATGTGTTTGCATTTCCAAAACACATGGAAGACAGCAGACCTCTTAACTAAGAAGACAGATATGAAGTGTAATTCTGTTTCCACCTCATTTTATTTCATTTTACCTCAACTCGTCTCTCTCTCAGACAGAGAGACAGAGTGGCTGTGACAGGCTCTATGTGGCTAACATTGTTAGCATAGAGTCCCCCGCTCCCATCAGCATGTCATGTCAATAGCAATGTAAAACAGCCTGACTGCTATGGAAGATGGCAAGATAGACAGGGAGGACAGGCTTTGCCGTGTGTATTTAGAAGAGTAAGGGGGTGTGTGTTCAGCGACTTCTGAGTCAGTTTCGTGTGTGTGTGTGTGTGTGGCCCAATAAAAGCCTTGCCCCTGACATTTTTACTGCAGGTAAGTGGAGGGTGAATTTATGGTGCTTGTTTAGAGGCCTGAGGAGGCTTGGCTGGCCATGCGCTGGAGACACACACACACTCATGCATACATGTTGTTGTTTTTTTTAAGTTAACATTACTTTGTAGCTCCACCCTGTTTCACATTCATACAGTTCCACACGTTCACAGTCGGAGTGACCCTGTGCAACCGCAGGTTTCTGCTTTGGGCCGCTGAGCTGCACAAGTGGAGCAGTTGGGGGTTCAGTGCCTGAACACATCGTGGCTGTAGGCCCTAAAAAAGCCTTAAAATGTCTTAAATTAATTTTAAGACAATAGTTAACAGTCTTAAAGTTGAATTCATCATGTCTTAATTTCCATATAAACATTGCATCAAATTTAATTCATCCATCCTTTAAATTCTTTTGTCAAAATCGGTTTACATTTCTGATGTTACAAATTTTAAACCTACCACTGAACTGAATACTTTCGTTATATTTATGTGCCACACTTAACCTGTTAGGAAAGTGTCTGTTGTTAATTAGCCTAACTCACTTATACTTACCCTCATATACTACATTCACATGCACACATGAAACCAGACTTTTCCCTATAGCATTTGTTGAGAGAAATTCACAAAAACCCCTCAACCTACATGTCCCAAGTTCTATGTAAAAAACAAAATAAATAAATTGGTTTGATGTATTTCAGGTTTAGCCAATAGCGGACCGAGAACAAATTTATAGTACTTACCTTTACACTTAACTTCCAAAAATCGCTTAAATTTTGTTAAGTCTGATACCTGTAGAAACCCTGTAAAAGTAATCAGCAAAGGAGATGACAGTGTCACTTTACACCAGCTTGTAGCGATTGAGCTGGCATTATACCTCTGCAAAGTTTTCCCTGTAAACATCCCAGTGGAGCTACGTAGAGAGGGGTGTTATGGGTAACTGTAGCTTGCAGAGGATCGCACAGAGCTGACATGCACACCTCCCAAATCTCAGTTTCTTTTATGTTTCATAAAGTTTCATAAAATAATTTGTGTATTTTATGGTTTACTATTATGTGACACTTACCTCGAGTGGACACACCAACACTTACCTCAAGCAGGCACATTCGTTATACAAGTATGAAAGAAAATAGTGATGCAAACCTCTCCAGGCGACACCCGTGCATGTTCACTAACATGCAGACGGAGAAGTAGGTCCCAGCCTTTACAATGACGCTTGTGCTCTCAAATATGAGGAGTTGATGAATCCCTCCAGCATCACGCCACAGCAAGTCCCCAATCACCATCTCAGCTGCAGCTCAGTGGAGAGACACTTAAACGGACAGAGAGAGCGGTGGAGGAAGAGCGGTGCCCAGCCAGGGATGGACAGAGCAGATAAATGGCTTTGGAGAGGGGCGAAAAACAAGTAGATGAGAGGAAAGAAGAGTGGAGGCGATTCCCAGGTGGCCACTTGGTTTCCGATGCAATTCTCCCCAAAGTTGACGAGGAGATGAAATGGGCTTTTTTCCCCTCCCGTCCAATGCGATTAATTCCCCATAAGATGCTTGCTTTTAGACCCAAGAGAGATGCGCGATAATGGAGGATTTAGTTGCCTAGAATGAAGAGGATAGTGGAATAGTGTTGCTTGTTTCGTAATGCTTTTCTCTCCTCCTTGGCTGTGTGTTCGCCCCTTCCTTTTCCTCACCCCACTCATTTTTGTTGCTGATGCTGATGTACCTGCTGTCCACATCTGAGCTCATTGTAGAACTGGTTTGATGTATCAGTCAGTATCAGTCTGCTGTCTGAGGCACAGGGAATGTGGCATATCTTGACCTGCTAGAAATGCAACTGCACATCTCTGACTCTATCTCTCTCTGTGTCTCTATGCCCCCCTCCCCCCTTTTCCCTCTCAGCCCACTGTATGGTGTGATAAGGCCAGCTTAGGGACACATTAGGCGGGGTAGGCGTTAATATCAAATGGGATTGGGGAGGATTTCCAGGAACACAGGGTCGTAGCTTTGCTCCGTGCTGGGAATCCCCCCCTCCTCCCGGAGGCAGCATGGCACGCAGGCCACACCACACCACACCACATCGCCACACAGTACACTTCAAGCAGGCTTTCTCTACCTTTATCATCTCAAAGTCCACTTCCTTCTCTCAAGGCCTGAAATATTTTCTCTTCGATGAAAATGTGTCAGTGCCAACACTTGCCCGGCTGTTGGTATAAAGAAGAAATTGTTCTTAAAGGAGCATACCAGTGCTTTTGAATGTTTGGCCCATTTACTACAATTTCCTTAAATTTTGCATTGCACCAAGCGATTTTGCAAATCATGTAGTGGTACTAAAGATTTCAAAACATCCCTGTTTTCCCCCTGTAATGTTACGTGGCAATCAGTCGTCACCATTCATCAACCACACAATTGATAACTGGCTGTGTAAAGCAAGCCTTTCCCTGCGGACTATTTTCTGGCGGAGAGACCGTTTCACTCTGCCCAATTTGAAGTCATTGTAACACAACAGTGCAGCTGCTTTTAGGAAAACTAACGTCAACTTTGTTACAGTGATGGAATACTTCTGTGAAGAAAGATTGAAGTCTCTGGAAGAGCTTTGGGATAAGCAAGCTGGGCTCAAACGCCAAGTATATATATTTTGTAGATATTAAGCTAAACATGCAAAATCTCTTGGATGACCCTTTAAAGTTTCATAAAATAATTCAACAAAAGCCATCCACCTTAACTACACAAATGATATTTCTGTATAAAAGATAAAAATCCATTTACCATAGCATAGCTTTCTCTCCAAGTCACTTTAATAATGAGCATCATCACCTCCCTTGGTTTATCCATACTTGATATAATCTGCATTATATCTCCGGACATTTTTTGATGTTTTCTGAGGTGTACGAGCCTGATCATATTTTGTTTTGCATTGGAGAACATGCTCCATTTGTAAACAGGGGTTTGCCTTATGTTTTTATGAGGTGCATCATGAGATTTGATTGACCTTTGCGAGACACACCATGTCCATACACGGTGATAGAAATATTATTATAGCAGTTTTATCCCCATATCTCCTCATAAATATTCAAATAGTTTGTTTTGTTGAAACACTCAAAAGAATTACTTGTAACCACCGGCCACACCACGACATGCCACCCGGCAACAGGGTGCAACATGCCATGCTGCACTAATGCTACCTCTGCCACCGAAGCTTTCTGTAATATTACTGCTATTCCACGACCTCTGCTTTTCCATTCCTCTGCCTCCCCCACAAGGAAGGTGGGGAGAGTCTATTGTATATAGTATGTCTGTTTTGTAAATAGCACAGACATATTTATTTGTGCTGTGTCGCAACACCAGTAAACAGTGGACAGAACCAGTTTAGATTTGGACTGGACCACTTCCCAGAAAAAGGGGTTAGGGGAGGGGAGGCTGCTGAGGGAAGAGAGAGAGGGAGAGAAACAGAGACAGAGACATAGAGGATGAGACTGAACAGGTTATGTGTGATTGATAAAGGCCCGTGACCCTTTCACACAGCTAGCTAGCACACACACACACACACACATGCACACATACACATGCATACACAAGAGCTGACACGCACCCAAACCGTGTAATTGAAATACCGTGCAAAAAGCAAACACTCTCCTGTAAACATATCATCTGTCACCTCTATAGCTTAATCCACATCCCTTATGCCAAATGGAGAAATGCACAGACACACACATATGCACACACACACACACACACACACACACACACACACACACACACACACCACTGCAGCCTGTCACACAAACAAATGAGGCTGGAGTCCCTGTGAAAGTCATCACCATGACCATCCCAGCTTCATCATCACGTTAGCCTGCTCCATTACACAGCAACATGATCCGGCCTGAAATCAATTAGCCGGCCATGCTAGCACCGTGAAGTGTACACTCCCAAACTTTGTTTTGGTTTGATGGAAAACAATGTCTAGCGCCCAGAGTGGAGCTTTAGGTGTGTGGGCGCCACGACTCAGACCAGATGAGAGATTCTTTGCACCAATGTTGTGGCGGGTTTGCAAGCGGGGAGGTCACGCCGCTGACTTTGATAATAATATTTCCTCTAACAGTTTGTTTGTCAGAGTTTTATTTTTGGAATTAATGAAACATTCCAGATGCAGTCTAATGAATGGACTGCACAGAAAAAAATATGATTTGTTGTCTGGTATGACATCATGTAGCCAACAGATTTTAAAAAAAAAATGAGGAATGAAAATCAGATTTAGTCTTAACAGCTAGCTTAAGCAGTTACTTTCAGATAGAACTTTTTTTTAGCCGCGGAAGGGTGGGCTGGAGCATTGTCCTGGTGAAGGAGCACCTCTCTGGTCAGCTTTCCATGCTGAATCTTCTCGATTTTCTCCCACAGCTGTCAGTGTTGTCACCCCTAGGGATAGTGTGACACTTTACCATGTCATCCACCAGCAGCATTCTTTCTGAATCCCAGAAAATGGTGGCCATCATCTCTCCTGCATACATCATTGTCTTGCTTTCCTTGGTCCGATAAAACCTGAGTGTTTCCACTGCTGTGATTGTTCTTTCCTCTCTGATTGGAAGTGATGGACCCAGGTCTTAATCATGGTCATGAATCACCAGAGAAAACTCTTTGGATCCCCCTGTAAAAGGCCACATTGTGGCTTGACATGTTGTGCCGAGGTCGTCTCTGATCAGGTCCAAGAAGCTGCGGGACCCAAAAGGCTTACACCTCGGACATTTGTTCAGCTTCTTTGCGGATGATTGCAAGGACCTGTTCCAGGGATACGCCCAGCTCAGTGGTAATGTCTCACTTGGTTACTTGCCGATCTACCTCAATTATATCTTTTACCGGTGGTCTCCTGTGAGGTGACAGTGACTGGTGTCATCTTTCTGGTTTGAACTCAGGAGCCCATGCTGTCCGAAGGGGCATCCTCCCTTTCTTGGGTGTTTGAGATGAAGGTAGCTGATGTTTTCCATTTTCTCAGGACTTTCAAGGCCTAATGATCCATAACAAGAAAAGATAATAACGTCAAACCTCGTGTGTGTTAATACCACAAGTTGAACAAATGCAAATTCAGAGAAAACTGACATCTTATCTCTTTTTACCACAAACTTATCAATCACCCTTCATACAGTTCACCTCAGCTCAGATGTTCAGTTTTACATGGGAACTCGGGTTTTAACGATGGACACGATTTCTCTGACTTGTTGAATTCTCACAACACCAACAAGAAAATACCTGCAGTCAAGTGCCAGGAATGACAGTCAGTTTCAGATGAAAACCAACAAAATGAAGTATTTTCATCAAAAGAGTAATTTAGTGATCACAATTCTTAAAATACCATGGTAAGACGCAGCTGTTTATTGGATTTTTGGTTTGTGGTGGTTTGCTGTAAACTCAAATGCATCAATTTGCTGAGTTAATGCGTGTTGGATGTTGCTATTTGAGAGCGAGCTCGGGTTAAGGCGTCGCACCAAGCAGAACGCCCAGGATTTGACCCCCGCCAGATTCAACCACAGGGCGGTACATGTGTGCAAAAGCTCACACAGCACGCACATGAACAAGATCATACACACACCACACTGGTACAAATATAACACACAGACACACATACAAGCTGTCAGTGCACGCCTGGCCGTTTGTCAGCAAACACACCCTTTCAAGAGGTCTGCTCAGTGTCAAACGTATGGTTTCCTTCTAATCAGGGTCCCCTTCAGACCATTATTAACGCCCTTTGGAAACCAAGTACGGGACCAGGGAAAGGTCTCTTCCAAGGCAACCCTCATTTCCCCTCGCTTTTCAACCCCCCCGATCCACACACACACATACACACACACGCCTTTCTTTTCCTGTGGTGTTCATTAGTGTAACAGAGCCATCATCAAAAGACATTTAGAGCTGAGGGACAAACCAATGTTCAGTTACCTGCTGAGACAAAAACCTGTTTACAGCCAGTTTCAAATGATTAAGTGGAGGCTGTGCAGGATTTACTCTAAATGTGCCATTGTCAAAACAACTGTGACACTACAGTATGTTCCATAACCGCTGTCAGCTGTTTTCCATCAGCATATTGAATTATTTCCCTCTTCCACTAATGTGTAAGTTAGCGACCTGAATGAGCGCCGTTCTCTCGTGTGTGGAGAGAACGTCCAGCCAAACTACGTCTGACTCGCCTGTCTTTGTACCGAGTCCGTTTTCATTGTAATTTCCTCGTCACACATCCCTCAAGGCCTTTCTGATTTAGTAACATCATCACCATGCCGTTTCTATTTTAATAAAATTTCAACTTGTGTCACTGTAAATTCCATTGCGCTAAAGGAAAAAATGCTCCCTATCACCCCACCTATATGGTCTGTTTATAGGTTTATAAGGCCAGATAAACAAGGTGAATTAGCTCTTTCACTAAAACAACAGAGCCTTGTAAACACTTTGTGACCTGGAGAAATTCTCTTGATTTCTGTCAAAAACACAAGAATTTTTTTTTTTTTTTTTTTTTTTTTTACAAAATTTTAAGTTAAAAAAGAAAACAAAAAATTAATGGCAATAATGATTTCAAGAAAATTACCATAAAATAAGCAAAGAAATTTAGCACAAAAAATACCTAAACATTAACAAAAAATATTTTAAAAAACTAGAACACCTATATATTTATAGTTGCAATTATATATTTAACCCCTTGTAGACTATTGTCGTGAATTCGCCTCAAACCACTTCCAGTCTTAATGCAGCCGAGGTGGTGTATGTATCCCACTGATGCTGTTGATGCATATTTCACACATACCAAGAATTGTATTGAAAGCACTGTACCACCAATAATGTAGCATCTGCTTGAAGGCAAAAAAAAAACAAAAAAAAAAAAAAACAGTTTATTTTTGTAGATAATTGTAAATAAATTCAGGCAGTAAGGGGTTAAACCTCAGATCTGGATCAATATTAGATTTCTTAATTAAAAGTTAGATCAAGAGGAAATGACAAGATAATTACAGTGGTCCCTCGCTATAACGTGGTTCACCTTTCGCGGCCTCACAGTTTCGCGGATTTTTTTTTAGTGCAATTTTGCATGCTTTATTTATTTATTTAACAGCGCATTGTGTTCTGCGTCCTGATTGGCTAAGGGAGAGCCCGCGCATTGGCTAAGGGACTGTAGACCATTGTCAATCAATCTCCTCCGTGCCGTGTCTCCTGTACAGTACAGAATGCGTTCATTCTATAATACTGGACTTATTTTTCTACGAAGGTTTGAACTTTGAGAGTGTTTAAACAAGAAAAGTGAGAAAATATTAATGCCTGTCTGAAAAAAGTGTATAAAGTGTGTAGTGAGGGGTTTTACAGCCTTAAAACATCTATAATAATTGTAAAAAATAAAGCTGACTACTTCGCGGATTTCGCCTATTGCGGGTTATTTTTAGAACGTAATCCCCGCGATAAACGAGGGACCACTGTACCACAAAACTGTCAAAAATGCACCAGAAGAATTTTCAGAATAGAAATTATAATTTAAAAAAAAAGTATTTCATAATTATTAACTTTATTTAAAGTAAATTATCAAAAATAAAAAGAAATCAAGTGAAAGTGGGTGAAATAAAACCTTTTTAAATTAAATCTGGCCCACAAGCTCCCGGGTTTCAGTTAAAGAATAGTTAAGTGACAAGATTATCATGTCAAATTTTATTAATTTATTATCTCACATTTATTAAAAGTGTAACACAAAGTGCTTTATAAATACGGATATAGAAAGTTTAAGGTCATTACTGATAAATTCAATAAACCACATTGAGCCATCACAACAAATTTCCAAGCAATGTTTATTAATTTTTTTTTATTCACTTTAATGCGTTTTTCACTAACTGTCATTTTGCAAAAGTGCCCCCCAGGCAAAGCCAGCTGAGTATCCCTGTCCTACATGTTGCATCCTAATAGGCGGTTGGAGAAGCAGTTGTTTTACCCTGCCAGATCTTAATAGCCTCAAAAACAGAAGCCCAGCTTGAAGGATGACATCAAAGGATAAGATTTCCTCCATTTTCCTCCAGTGCAGCCCTGTGGATTCAGAGTGTGCTGAGTTTTTCTTGGCTTTGCGAGGACTTTGAGATGCCGCACTTGTTTGGGCCAGGACTCCCAGGAAGCACTCCAGTTCAGTGATCACCTCCATTAAAGCAAACGGATTTTCTATTAGTGTAAAGGCAGCGTTTGAAAGCAGCCTGCGTCGATGTGAGCCAGAGTTTGAAATCAGCAGTTTGTCAGTTGTCTTTGAAGCGTTGTATGTATAGAGCAAGCTGCTTTCATCCTCTGGCAGGAACAAATAAATGTTTGGATCTGTAGATTGGAAAGACCTCAGTCTGTGCCAGTGCATTTCATGCTTCTGCTGACTTTCTGTCGCGATCGGGGATCTGTGTGCGTGTGTGTGTGTGTGTGTATGTGTGTGTGTGTGTGTGTGTGTGTGTGTGTGCGTGTGTGTGTGCGTGCATGCAAGCCCTCTCAATCTGTCTCAGGTGCCCACATCACTGTGTGTTTGCACGCCACTCGATCTGACAAGCCAGCATAATCAGTGCTCAAGGAAGCACACACACACACACACACACACACACACACACACACACACACACACACACACACACACACACACACAGTTCCCAGTATTGTATGTTTACCCAATCTGTGTGTAAACATGAACATGTATGCGCTGCACCATCATTATTCAAGTTTGTGGCACGCAAGCATATGGCACAAAAGTCCTTGTATGACAATATAGTGCAGAGGAGCACACATGTAATGTACATACACACACACACACACAAACACACACACACACAAAGGTTGTTATCTGTCTGTTTTACTACTAGGCCCTCTAGCACTGTCAGGGTGTCCAGTACTGACGGTGTGCTCACTGGTTTGATCACACTCCCTGTCCCAACACAGTGGTTTTCACAGGTTAGATGGGCCCTGATGTGTTCAGTAAATATCTGAGTCCCGACGCAGTGATTTTCATGTCTGTCTACCACTAACCTCACATTTCAGTATATCATTTTAATAAATAAAAATATAGATTCTTGTCTTTTTAAATATTTTTTTCATATTTTTGAGTTGTTTTCCTTGTTTTTTTGCTTATTTATGCAAATTTTATTTATTATTATTATTAGTAGTAGTAGTAGTCGTAGTCGTAGTCGTAGTCGTAGTAGTAGTAGTCGTAGTAGTAGTAGTGTGTGTGTGTGTGTGTGTTGCTTTCTTTCTTTTTAGTTTGATGTTCATCTGTCACAGGCATAACACACTTGGCAAACATGTAGATTCTTCCAGCATTAGCTCTCTTGTTAACCAATCCTGTGAGAGGCAGCAGCGCTCGCTGTGTGCCGTTGTCAGGCTGATAGTGACTGTGAAAAAACTTAAAAACGCTGCTGTGTGAGGACACAATGGATTCCAGGCCCCGGGAATATGTGTGGTCCATTTCAGGGTTTAAGGGTTTAGTGTAAATGTTGAGGTTAGGCTTAGGGGTTAGGGATACCTGTGTGTGTGTGTGTGTGTGTGTGTGTGAGAGAGAGAGAGAGAGAGAGAGAGAGAGAGAGAGTGAATCAGGGCTGACATGGTGCTGAGACACACACATGCAAGCCATAGCATGCTGTTACAGTGTTAAGCCTAATAGTAAGCAAACCACTGTTGCTGTCTACTTTGACACACCTTACAATGGCTTAGATGGTGGTAAAGTGTGTGTGTGTGTGTGTGTGTGTGTGTGTGTGTGTGTGTGTGTGTGTGTGTGTGTGTGTGTGTGTGTGTGCGTGTCAGTCAGTCAGTCTATCTGAGTGTCAGCTTGTGGATTGCACCAGTCTGCAATTAACTGTGTACGGGTTAATGCGTTTGTATGTGAATGACACTGTGTTTTGTATATGTGTGTGTGTGTGTGTGTGTCTGTGTGTCTGTGTGTGTGTGTGTGTGTGTGTGTGTGTGTGTGTGTGTGTGTGTGTGTGTGTGTGTGTGTGTGTGTGTGTGGTAGTGAGTAAAGTGCCCTGGGGCAGGCCCCGGTATTGATGGAGATTACTAACACTTAGCTGACACCACTGAGACTGCAAAGGGAGTAAATGATTTAGAAGTATTGGCCTTAATGTAATGAAAGAAAGGCCCTGCCTGTCAAGAATACACACACACACACACACACACACACACACACATACACACACACAGATATACACACATGCCTACCTATGGGTGCTAATCCTGTGAGCTTACATCTCCATTAACACTCACCCTGCACCATGAAACTACTCCGCCAGCTAGCTAGCACTCTCACTGTCTCCCTAAGGATCTCAGGGCCACACACACACACACACACACACACTCATACTCACTCACTGCCTGTAGGGATGTCAGTCTGAGTTCACAGCACAGTCATAAGTGTGTGCGAGAAAGTGTATTAAAAGTGTGTTTTGTGATCTTGTCTGTAAAATGCGAATAGTGTCGTGTACATGTACTTTACCTTAATACCACACAGGAACATGCATAAAGTATAAGATTAGACTGATACACCCGGCCAATATTGGCCTTTTACTATAAATTATGTAGTGGCCAGTTAATGTCATCCACTTCTGATGTGATGGAGCTTCCTCCCAGACCACAGCTACAGAAAAACAGCTTTTAAAACCAGACATAACATTTTTATTTGCACAATTTATGGATCCAGTTGTTCAATAATGTCTTTGTAGATTAATTATTTGTTGCAAAAAGCAATACATCCGAGTTTCCCTGCCATTGAATCATTTGGGCGGGTGACACCTTGCTTTAAAGATGTAGTTCACCCATTTTGAAAAATGTCATATTTCTCATCTTTTATTCAATTCAGGTGGTTATTTTTAAGAATGTTAGCTTGGGGGAAGTCCACCTCAATGGCAGGAGGCTAACAGTTAGCATTTTGAGCATCCAGCCAGTATCCAGCACTCAGTAACAATGAGAGGAGGATTGCACCACTACTGTCCTACAGAACAGCCGGGGGGAGGGAGTGAAATAATATCAAAGTTTTTCAAAATGGTTTGGCTATCACTTTAAAGAGCCACTAAGTCAAAAAGAATTTCCTTCATCGGTTCAAACCAAAAGGCACATTAGCAAAGAAAACAAAGGGCTGCTTTGGCTCGGGCCTCCGCAGTGTGAACAGGCTTCCTGGCCAGACGAGCTGAATTCTTCACACACCAGCCTCCAAGTCTGATCATCTGCAGTCGGTCTAAAATATCACACAACCGCTCGTGTTGCCCCGCGGGAAAAGATTTGCATTTCCCTTTCTGGTTCATTGCTTTTGTTGACCTCTCCTTGTTAACATGTCGTGGTCACCGCTATTTCTAGCTTCTTTACACTACAGTTGTCCCTTTCACCTCTATGCACCCCCGCTGGTCAAGAGCTCTAGTCAATGAATGATATGAAGCTGCAGCGAGTATGAGGTCGGCTTGTTCAACTGTGGTTTGATTTTCATGCACATTCACCTGCGTTATGAGTGCACAGTGGACTTACAGGTGCCCAGTGTACCTGTGTGACCACACGTGACGCTGTACGGTGGAAGGAAAACCGGCTTCCCGTCTTGTTTCTGTTTTCTTTACACACACCACTGTAAGTAATGCAGCTTTCAAAATATTTCAGTATAAGACTTTGCAAATGTCTTTTTAGGTAGGAAATGCATTATTTGTGCTCAATAGAGCATAAGGACACAAACAATATGTTGTGGTGACAGATTTTCGGTGCAAACAAAACCAAGGAAAACTGTATTGTGTCATGGTCCAAAACACTAAATATGTGAGAGGTTTAACGGTTGGGAGCATTTTTGACATGAAAACAAGACAGACTTTAAGATATTGATTATTGCCGCAAAATATCAGCTACAGCTTAAAATGATTTGTGTCAGTATTCAAAAAAGTACTCCCCACAGTAACAGAGTAATAATAACCTTAAATAACCATAACCCTGGCCATTATTATGCTGTACAAGGGAAAAATATTGATTTCATTTTGCCCATTTTCTTGCATATGCACATACACACACACACACACACACACACACACACACACACACACCCCTAAGCTCACATCTATCAACTGATTTACAATCTGTTTGTTAGTAACAGAAGGTGTCTGTTTTCCCAGGACTGCATTTACACCCCTTTACACCCCTTCAGCACTCACACACACACACACATGCACACACATGTACGCAGCACCCATAATAGCTTGGAAAAGCTTTGTTAGCTTGATCAGGTCACTTGCACTAAAACCTAATTGAATTAGCACTAACCAGGCATTAGCATCTTCATTGCACAAGTAACCCAGAAACAGTGGCATGGCGCCTTAAGCACTATGCGTGCTTGTGTGTGTGTGTGTGTGTGTGTGTGTGTGTGTGTGTGTGTGTGTGTGTGTGTGCGCGCGTGTGCGCGCGCTCATTGTTCTAGTGAAGGCACTGTGTCTGGTCCTCACTTCTACAAGGGCATAGTTTAGAATTAGAACTAGGATTTAGTTGCTGTGTCTATCAGTATCATTTAAGCATTATAGCCACATTAGTTTTGTAATCTTTGAAACATTTGTGTAATTACCATGAATAAAGTGTGTTAAACATCAGAGTGTGTTTAAAGTGTGTTTGCAGCTTAAACACAAAAATCAACATTGCTCTTATTTGGGTCACGTTTGGTGGGAAATCTGCTGGATCGTTTCACCGCACAAAACAGGAACCATTTTAGTTTTGTGACGTTGAGCTTTATTCCATTTCCACCATAGCAAGTGGCAAAATCCTCTTTGCAACAGGAAGCTGCAGAGCTTATGGCAAATGTGGTCTTAACAGAACACACTTTTCATCTGTCTTACTGTGATTCAGATGACACAAAAGACACCAGCCTGCAACAGCAAGCCGCATGCTAACAAGATTAGCACAATGCTAGGATGGCTGGAAAAAACGACTAGCTTAATCAGCTCATGTGGAACGAGGGAATCACTCATCTCCAACATCAAGTCCTTCAGCTGATACATTTTATGTATTTATCATGAGAAAAAATGGGAGTATCCAAACAACTGGCAGCCCATAACTTGAGCGCTGAGAAAAGCTGTCACAGATTAACTGGGATGAATAAATGGTTATTCATTGAAGATAGTTCACAATGTGTCTGCTGTTAAAACAACTTTTAACTTGTTTTTATATTTTCATTTTTACTCATTATAAATATGCGAGTTGTGCTGGTTAAAGGACTACTTTGTCTCCTTCATTCCACAGTGGCTGGGCTAGTCGCTTTCATACACATCGAAGTAACGTGCTAATCCCGTTATCATGTAGCCAATTGCTATCAGTGTGGTGGACACACTGAAAATGAAAGGAGAGCGTATCTGTACTTCCAGGGTCCAGAGTTCCAAGGGCCCTAAATTACTACGGCCCTATGTTCCCTTGGTCCTATGTTCCTGTTGTCCTAATTTCCTAAGGCCCTATGTTTCCAGGGTTCTATGTTTGTAGGGTCATAAATTCCTAAGGACCTATGTTCCATGGGTCCTATGTTCCTATTGTCCTAAATTCCTAAGACCCTATTGTTACAATTGGCCGTATAGTTCAATGTTTCTTGCATTATCCAATGTATTACATAGTTCAGGGCAGCTTGGCTGCTAAGCAGAGGACAGACACAGCAGGAGCCAGATGTACTTTCTCTATCTTGTTATTTAGGTCTGTTGCATTAGATACACGCCCAGTCAACATTCACACACATAGCATCACACATTCCGGGAGCAAGGCATGGACAGTGGTTGGCCTGTCCATGTCCGGGTAACTGGCCAATTATTCTCGGTTGCGTTTAAGTCCAACCTATGTACGGGGCAGGCCCAAGCCCAAGAACATAAATGTGTATCATTTCCTGATATCGACGCTCTTTCTGACTGAGATCCTGCGGGAGCTCTGTCACACTGAGACCAGCGCTGCCTTGCTTTATATGTGACCATAATAAATGTTGCATCAGAAAATGGAAGACTGACTCCGGTCTGTTCTTGGGCTTTCAACAAAAGAATCGGGAGCTAACACTATGTTCCCAGGGCCCTATGTTCCCAGGGCCCTATGTTCCAAAGGCCCCATGTTCCCAGGGTCCTATGTTCCCAGGGTTTTATGTTCCTAAGGCCCTATGTTCCCAGGGTCCTATGTTCCCAGGGCCTTATGTTCCTAAGGCCCCATGTTCCTAAGGCACTATGTTCCTAAGGCACTATGTTCCCAGAGTCCTATGTTCCCAGGGTCTTATGTTCCTAAGGCACTATGTTTCCAGAGTCCTATGTTCCCAGGGCCTTATGTTCCTAAGGCACTATGTTCCCAGAGTCCTATGTTCCCAGGGTCTTATGTTCCTAAGGCCCTATGTTCCCTGGGTCTGATGATTCCAGGGTCTTATGTTTCTAAGGCCCTATGTTCCCAGGGTCCTATGTTGCTAAGGCCCTATGTTCCAAGCATTCTATGTTCTTAAGGCACTATGTTCCCAGGGTCCTATGTTTCCAGGCTCTTAAATTCCTAAGGCCCTATCTTCCCAGTGACCAAACTTTCTGAGGCCCTGTGTTGCCAGTGACCTATGGATCCCAGTTCACTATGTCAACACATATTAACCGTAAATCCCCGAATACAGAGCTGGAGAACATGTTTTTCAGGTTCCCAGTACGTGCTATATAGAGCAGGGGAACATAGGAGCTTAGGAAGATAGGAGCCTTTGTTATGTTGTCATTATGTACCATATAAATCTGGGTAACATAGGAATGACTTTGAATGAAACCTGATTCAGATAAGACTTGTCTTATCTGAATCATGGTAAGAAGAAAAAGCAATTACCTTGATTTTTTGAGAAATACAGTGAGCCATATGTTGCACTTTTAAAATCAGAGTGAGGTTGAACTCAGAGTAATGGGAATAAATTCACTCAGTACTCACTAGCATAGTAACACATGTATGCGAGTTTGTTGGCGAGGCGATTCTGATGGGCAAGTGTGGTGTGTGTGTGTTCTTTTCCAACTGTGCCATCCTAAGCCCCTGCTGTAAAGGTATACGTGCACGTAAACACATATTCACATGCACGCATAACCACAACCACACACACACACAAACACACACAGCGGCAGTGTGATTAAATCTTTAAGGAAGCTAGCGCTGGCTGGAGGGATAAGTAGGGCCAGTATGTGGAGGCTAACAGCTGGGTGGAGAGTGGCTTTTAATCCCTCTGGGTTTTAACATGATGGAGGGGGGGAAAAAACAATCCAGGACGCTTTTTTTTTTTTTAAACTCCCCCCACTTCACCTCCTCCTCCCACCACCACATCCTCACAACTCCAACACCCCCGGAGAAGATTTACAGGCATAAATTAGAGAAATAGTAGGAGTCCGAGCCGGTAAGCTGCACACATCTGAATGCCAGTGAGAGACGTGTGTATGCACACACACACATATACACAAACACACACTAGGGTCAGGATTGATCATGACCTTTTATTAAAAGTCTGACATTTTGCAACCTTTTAAATAATCCAGTAAAAATTGGATCAGATTACATGTAAGTATGCATCCATATTATTGTTAGTAGTAGTAGTAGTAGTTGTAGCAGCAGCAATAGTAGTAACAACAGTATTATTATTATTAGAATAGAATAGAATAGAATAGAATAGAATAGAATAGAAGATACTTTATTCATCCCACATGGAAATTATTATGTTTTATTAGTAATAGTATTAGAATTATTATCTGTATTTTTAGCAGTATTATTTCCAGCGATACTAAACACTGAATCTATGATTTTTCTTAGTTTGTTTTTGACATGAAAATGGCCAGACGTACAGTATATCGATACAGAATATCAGCTATTTGCAGCTTCACATCAAACTGGCCATTATCGACCTTCAAATACCTATATTGGTCAAACCCTGGTCTGATAAACCTGAAGCTCTTCCTAACCTGCTGCCAAGCTCTTATCATCCTGACAAGCCACCACAGTCGAAACCTTTGATCTTCCTGGCTCACCAGTTATCAGGAACCAGACTACTGTGTGTGTGTGTGTGTGTGTGTGTGTGTGTGTGTGTGTGTGTGTGGAGGCCTGGCCAGTCTCAGCCACGCTGCAGGCCAGTGACAGGTGCTAATGCCAGGGCGAGAGGCTGCACGGGCCTCCCTGCTCCCTACTGTGATAACACTGACCACCACTACACACACACACACACACATACACACACACAAACACAGGGGCTTAGCTTGCTGATAACTTTGCTGCACTTCAGAAACAGGCCCCGTGTGTGTGTTGGATTGATTTTTCAAAGGATTCCCCTTTAGTGCCAGCAGGCCTTCCATCAAAGCCAGGCCTGAGAGCATGTTAGGTGTGTGTCTTGTTTGTGTGTGTGTGTTTGTGTGTGGCAAACAATAACCCTGTGTGTTGCCTTAGAGGTGATATGATGTTATTATGTGCTGCAAGTTGGTTGATTTAATGTTGGATAACTTGGTTGTGTGTTTGTGTGTGTGTGTGCGTTGTGTATATACATGCGTGTGTGTCTTTGTAAAGCCAGAATTGAATTTTCTAGCTGTAACAGCCCATCTGGACAAGACAGCTTAGTGTTATTGAGTGAAGTGTGGCCCGCCAGTTATAAAGGCACAACTTGCTAAAATCTCTTGCTGACCATTTGGCTCAGATTTAGCAAGCTTGTGTGTTTATGTATTTTAAATGTCATTGAATCAATCTTTGTAAGGCTGTCTGTTTAGTCAAAGTGTGTATGTGGGTGTGGGTGTGTGTGTATGTGTGTGTATGCTTGTAAATACGTCATAGTCAGGACCAGGATGTGTTTTTAACCAATCGAGTGGGGACATTTTTGGGAAGTGTGGCCGGGCCTCACAACTACAAAAGCAAAATTGTGTCTTTATCAGTAACGGTTAGGGTTAAGGTGAGAATTAGGGTTAGGTCAAGGTAGATGTTAGGAATCATACACTGGATATCTCACACCTACACCATCTCCAATTTCTCTAGTACTGGTGGCTCGCAAGGTGAGTTTTCAAGAGAAAAGGCACTGGCCCACATCCATGACTTACCTGCCACAACCCTGAAGAGCAACACACCTCGACACGTTAGCGGTTCCCAGTTAAGGTGAAACCATGTGGCGGCCCCTGATGCCCGGGACTGGGTGTCAGGAGCTGTCAGACATGGTCCAGCCTAAAAGAATCACCATGTCCCCTTAGTCTTTACGTTTTGCAACAAATTGGGGCTCTATGTCCGGTCATATAAGCTACACGTATTGCCGGTAGTCACTTTGTTAGGAAGATCAGCCTGTTGTGAGGGTTCTGTCTGGATCACAAAACCCTGCCACCCCTCCCCTGCAGCCTCAAGGCTATGGCAACAGTGGATGACTGTTTGTTGTTACTAATTTATTATTAGTGAAATGAATAAGAAGGAGCTGTTCTCCCTCATGCTAACTGCACCACGTGGGATTGACTTTTATATTCACTGCTTTGTGAATTGTGTTCCTGAAGCACAGTACAGTCAGTTTGGCATTGAGTTAATGGGAGTCCATGTGGCCGTCCTGATGCCCGGTGCTGGGTGGCAGAGACAGTCTTATGGACACGCACCCTCACCTTTTGTCCTTTGTGCAGCGCAACAACATGGGACTCCAATTTTGTTTCTAAAAATATATGGAGCGGTAATTATTTCAGAAGTTTGGTTAAGGTTAGAGTCAGGTTATGTTATGTTGAGCATGTGTTATTTTAATCTTATTCTGAATGGTTAAGTTTAGAGTTTAAATTGGTTTCATTCTAGTTTAAGTATTAATGGTCTGAGTTTGGCTAAGGTGAGGGTCAGGTTAGGGGTAGGGTCTAAAATTCTACTCTGAAAGGGTTAAGGTTTGGGTTTGGGCTGGTTTGGGCCTCTTTTAAGAATAATGTAGGATCTAAGTTTGTTCAAGGTTAGTGCCAAGTTATGTTTTGGGCCTAATATATTATAGTAAACATATTTTGAGATAGTTATGATTAGGGTTTGGATTGCTTTTGGTCTGGTTTAGTTTAAAGGTGACTTATACCAAACTTAAATTGATGGATTTGACAGGGAAAGTGAAACAATGGTGTTTTTTCAATAAGGCAGTTAGAGAAGGGTTAGGGTCAGGTATTTGTTATTTTATCTGTAAAATTAGGGATACGCTGTAGAAAGCTGTAAAAAGAATGAATGAAAGTCAACATAATGTGCTCAAAAAGATGGAAGTACAAGAATTTGTGTGTGCTTCTGTGCGTATGTTTGGTCATTTGTTGATATTCTTTAGCCTTTAGCCAAATACAGTGGTAACATTCATGATTTATGAGCACAGATTCAGTGCAGTCCCAGTGTCACGTCATCCCATCTGGGATGACGTGGTATGAATTAGACTTGGCCACTGCCTATGTACCATAATAAATGAAAACGTGTTCATATAAACTAGAAAATCAGCATTTCCTGAAGAAAATGCGTGTGATTGCTGTCAGCTGACACGCTAATTAGTTTGAATATGTGAAAAAATTTTCCAGAAGCTGAAATTATAAGCATTTGAAAAGGTCAATGTAGTGTAACATTTGGCTGAGTTATATCTGTGTACCGTGAATGAATCTCATTGTCTTTAATGCATCTTATGATTCAGACTATAACTTTGACCATTATGTGGCCCATCACAGTTGATTAGCTTGCCGAAGGGAACATTTGGAAACTCGAATGAAGGTTCTGCTGTAAATTATGGCAATGAAAGTGAAAGTATCTCATTGGCTTGCATACATACTATTAATATTACCATTATGAGGTCATGACCAGGTGATGAGCAGGTTGAAATGAACATTTTTGAAAATCAATGGAGTTTACTATAACAATGAAAAAAAAAAGGACAATGACACTACAGTGTCACTGACCACCATATAAGTCATAAACTAGCCTATATAACATGTCATTATTAGCTCACACACAGCTGAAGATAAAAGAGCTTCTGTTATATCCAGTGGCTGAATGGTAAATAAATAGTAGCGACCAAAGCTAAATGACT
Organism: Myripristis murdjan; assembly: GCF_902150065.1. Taxonomy (NCBI): domain Eukaryota; kingdom Metazoa; phylum Chordata; class Actinopteri; order Holocentriformes; family Holocentridae; genus Myripristis; species Myripristis murdjan. Next base: position 10,439,225 of record NC_043992.1, read on the forward strand.
TAATTGTATTTTATAACTTGTGTTATCATTAATGAGGTTGTTTTTGTAAATGAGTTAAAATACAATGGCACTGATTGAAGCTCATTGATCTCCATGTGGATTACAACTTAAAAAACAGAGCTGCTGCTGCCTATAATGAATGAATGTTAATGGATATGATCATCATGTCAACATTTTGACATTCATAATGTGGTTTATAACTCAGAAATTGTACATGCCATCAATTGTAAGCTCACTTTTTTCCCATAAAAAGCATCAATAATAATTAAACTCATAGCACACATCTACAAAAAGTTTTGCAGAGCTTGATTTATGGAATGTCTTTGTGGCATAAAAGGAGATACACGACAAAAAGGTACAAAAAATTATCCAGTGCAGTAACTCATCCAGTATGTAAGTTTGTGCAAGTTACTTATTCAGCCTATGTGTCACATTTCTGTTCAACCCAGCAGTCAGTATGTCCTTTGTCCACCCTCTATATTTACCATTCACCTTCTCTCACCTCAACTTTGCTTCCTCCTGCACGCAGACATGCACCCGCACACACACACACACTCACACACACACGCACGCACACACTGATTATCCGGAAGCTGGCCTTTCCAGGAAAAGAGGATCTCCTCTGTCCTCATCTCCGCTGATTCCTTTGAGGTCATCCTGTTTGCCTCTTCACTGGGGTCTTTCTGATACCCACTAGGCTACCAGAGAAACATTTTTCTGTGTTGTGTCTATGAGTCAGTGTGCATGTGTGTGAGACAGAAAAGGAAAAAAAAAAACTAGACCTTCAAATCTGTCAGACCTTTACTAAACTGACTTGTATTTGTGTAGTTTGTCACTAAAGAGGTGTTTTCACACTCCTCTACTGAAGGTGGAGGTGTGCATGCACGCCCGTACAAACCTGAGATTTAGTCATTCCCTGGGCCAACGAGATTTGGTACGTCACAAATCCAGCAGCCAATCAGCTGTCAACTGACACAGTAATGCTTTGCATATCATTAGTGCTAGCCCTGCTGTTCACAGTGCTGGACTGCTGGTCAAAAAACAGCCAAAACTAACTTGAAATGGCTCCTGCACATGAACAAAATTAATATAATATCAGATCACTCCCTTTAGGTTTGGATTCCTCACTTCCTGTGTGGAGAATATTTTCCACCAGTGACCATACTGACACTAAAATTTAATTAGGTCAAACATGGTGAATTTCTGTGTGTCATTTTCTACTTTCTCTTCTTATTTTCTTTTTCCCATTTTGAGATAAAAATCTAACCAAGTGCAGCTTTAATGTGAAAATATTGAGTTTCGTGCTTGTCTGGGTTGACACTGAATCTGGCAACTTCCTGCACACCACGGCACATCCAAATGTTGGCTGGTTGTTTATAAGGAGAAAGGCGATGACATGCGACAAATGTAACAAGCTGGAATTGAAGCGCTGACGTCATGTGTGTGTGGTGTTCTTGAGCCTGCTGAGTCACCAAGACGCTCCAGCACCATTCAGACCTTTATCACCTCTCAGTGCTGGCAGGCAGAGTGACCAGGCCCAATGAACACACTAATAGAATAAACCAGTTGTTTTAGTGTCTGCCTGCCTGCCTGTCTGACTGGCTGAACACACACACACACACACACACACACACACACAAACAGAAACAGGTTGCAGACTTTCTGGCTCCAAAGCGAAAGATCTCTCTGATTGCAGAAATTACAGCAGGCAGATAGAAAGGAGAAAAGATTAAGGTGCAGTGTCGGGTGTGTGGATTTGGTTTGACAGGCATGAAGATTGCATTGTGGGCAGAAGTTGTTTGTGGTCAAGTTTGTTTGTTAGGTGTATGATTTTGTTGCTCCAAACCACCTGATCTCCTGGACTTGAGTGGAGCGAGTGTGTAGCCTTGGGGAATTTGTTTAGTTTGCGGTGAGGTAGGAAAATTTGGCTGACTTATTTAACACAGATAAAAGAGGATATGCATTTTAAAAGATTTGCCTTATAAACCCTTTACCACAAAAAATTACATAAGTGAAGCCTAATCACCTGCAAACCAGCTGTGAGCATCTTAGTAAATAATGTAATAGTGCAACAACAAGGTTATATCCTCAACAAAGAATTAAGACACACTGAGCATGGAACAAGTCCACAGCAAGCAATATGGAGAACTTAAAAATTCTTGGTATATTTTATGTCATATTTTTCATTTCCATTTCAATCTGTCAATCATATAAGCATTACTTTGTTGAAATTGTCGGTTGCATACAATTAACCCTTTGAAACCTGAGCAAATTCACATGATTTCTTTCAAAAACATTGTTGAAATTAGCAAGAACCCCCCCCCCCCCCCCCCCCCCCCCCCCCCCCCCCCCAAAAAAAAACATCATAACATTAGCATTAGCTAAATAAATTAATTAATTAATAATATAAAATTAGAATAAAATTAGCACAAAAAAAATTATATAAAAACAAAACTCTGTGAACTGAATGCAAGTCATGCTGCTCAGAATTTGAAGTGCTAAGATTTTGAGCTCTGAAAATATCCAAACTGGTCCGGCCACTTTGATTTGTTTGACAGTGAATCCTCTTCCCCCGCTTTCCAACACACACACACACACACACACACACATAGCCAGGCTGATGACAGCTTTGTGGAGCAGCAGGTCTGGTGTTAAAAGGCTAACACACGCACATGTCCAGCTGCTGAAGGCCCAGACCTGTTCACTCAATCTGGAATAACATTATCATTGTAAACTCACTGCATTTGTGCAACTATTGGCTCGATATTTCATTTGCCATATAGGTAAGCAACGTATGCTGTGTGCTAGCTAAGTTCAAATCACTAAACCAAGCCAGAAACAAACCAAAAGCCTCGTAAGTCAGAAATGTAGTGACAAACAATTCATTCAGAACTTACCTTGTAGCTGAGTTCAGGCTCAGTAGAACATACTCTATGCTGTGTGTGTGTGTGTGTGTGTGTGTGTGTGTGTGTGTGTGTGTGTGTGTGTGTGTGTGTGTGTGTGTGTGTGTGTGTGTGTGTGTGTGCGTGCAGTTTGTGTGTTTTCAGAGTTTGTATTGACAACATCACCTACTGGTTTTAATTGCATGTTGCACCTTTTTTCAAAAAGAGTTAGTCAGTCACTCAGTCCACTACATCAAGAGATCTTGAGCCGGTACGCTTACATAGCACAGCTTCAGAATACAAAAAAACGATTTATAATTATTATGCCTATACGTTTAAATTTTAAATTACAAGAAAATAAGCGTAAAATGTTACAAAAACAATACATAATAACAAAAAGAAATAAAGTGAATTTGTTAAAAGGGTCAAATAAAACCTTTCAAAACAGAAGCCCACCCACGGTCTTCTGGAATTCAAAAGATTTAATAACACCCGTTTTGTTCTGTCTGTGTTATTGACCGAGTTTTCTTTGCTGCGCTCGGTTGCTTATTTTCCTGTTGCAATCCCTGTGGTTGCAATGGAAACCATTAAAGTTATTAAAGTTTAATTGACTTAACCAATTTCCTCTTCATCAGTGATGCGCCAGTATCATAACATCATCACAAACACCATTTCAGAGCACTAGTGGCAACCTGACCCATACCTTTTACCTTTTACTAAACAGTTCGAACCCAAACCATTAACCTGCAGTCACTGACACAAATTACCAAAAAGACTGGGTAACACTTTTTGGGCATCATTAGTCACACACTCATTATAAGTGCATGATAATTATTAGAATCCAATAATAATAAACAATGTGCAAAAGCTTTTGGGGATTGGATACTTAATAAACTGAGTGCACTGTGTGTGTGTGTGTGTGTGTGTGTGTGTGTGTGTGTGTGTGTGTGTGTGTGTGTGTGTGTGTGTGTTTCAGGGCCGTTTGACGGGCGTGGCGTGACACTGCTGGAAGTGTGCGGCAGCTGGCCGGAGAGTTTCGGTGTGCCGCGGCACAACATGGGCTCAGCGGACGCCGGCGACGAGGGCCTTCGAGAGAGACTGGCCGACGCCATGTCCGAGTCTCCCTCAAGGGACATCGTGGGATCTGCCACAGGTCAGTGCACCATGGACAACACACACACACGCATAAACACACTCTCTCAGGTAGGTAACCACACTGACACTGGATGCAAAGTCGTGGGATATCATGTAGTGTAGTATATCCATATGTTAATTTACACAAAGACACAGGTAATTGACACACACATATGCTCATACACACACGTACACACATACACTACACACGCACACACAATTTGGCATCACCCAGCATACACTGCTGCCTCTCCAGGATGGATTAGCTCACCACCAGTAGGAAACTGTACATGAGTGCATGTGTGGACTTGGCTTTTGCTGTATTTTTTTGCACACCCCGCCTGACTTTGAGTGTCTGCATCTGTGTGTATCTTTGTGTCTTTGTGCCAGCGTCTGTGTGTGTGTGTGTGTGTGTGTGTGTGTGTGTGTGTAGCAGACATGCTGTTGGCCCTGACAGTCCAAATGGTTAACTCGTTTAGGAAGCGGCAGTGCTCTCTCTCTCTCTATCTCTCTCTCTCGCTCTCTCTTCCCCCTCCTTAAGTGAACAAGAGTTCCTTTGATTTAAATGGGGTTGGGGGGGTTATAGCTGTATGGAGAAGTCCAGGGCTAGCCACAGGGGTGGGGGGTGGGGGTATTGGGGGGGGGGGGTCACAAGGCCCTAATGGATTTAGCATCGACTACCCCCCCTCCTCCCCCACCCATCCCTATAGCCATCTCCAGTCCTCTCTCTCTCTTTCTCTCTCTGTTACGACTTAACCTCATTTGTCGCCGTTCATTTACAGCGGCTAAGGTCTCTCTACCTCTTCCTCTCTCTCTCTTCTCATCACTCTTTTCTTTTTACTGCCCATTGCTCACCCCCACCCCTCCCGCACACACACAAGTGACACACACACACACACACACACACACACTTTGTGTCTTCATTAGATTAGCTGCTGGAGACTCCCAGCCACTGGTAGTCGGTCGCCTCTTGTTCCTCTCCTCGCCCCCCTGCCCCGCCCTAGTGGCATCGCAACTCGGCCCCGCAACCCTCCCTCACCATTTTAATGCAATGCAAAATTCATTACTGATCACATTACATCGCCGTACCACCACGCCCTCCACCCCACCCCCCGTACATGCACATTTCCTGCACCTTGGGCCTCTGCTGAAGACATGGTCCGTAGGGAGTGAGAAGGACTGAGCTGTGGTGCTGCTGGTTGGTCGGGTGGTTCCTCCATCCATCCATACAGACCGACGCGCTGTAGGTCAGGTGGGCTAATCTAATCGCACAGCACTTCTGCAGTGTAACATGAAGGAAATGTGTGTGCTGTGGGAATGATGGTAATGTGGAGATCAGTGCCGTCCGCCTCTGATGGGATGGATATGATGCAGTATGAGTTCAGATTTATTACAGAATTGATCGGTCGTACACATGTTGTATGTGAGAACTTAAGAGTAGAATAGAGTTTTCAGATCCCATGGATACTTTTTTTTAAACTTCTACGGCACATATTTTTCTATTTCTTATATATTTTTCAATTTCTTCTAATGCAAATTCTTCTCTTGAGAATTTGAGCTACTGCAACTGACCCAATTTCCCCTCAGGGATCAATAAAGTCTTTCTGATTGTGATCAACCACTTCAGCCCATAAATATTGGCATCTATATCTCTTTACCTGTCTACATCTATCTATCTATTTATATATAAACACATAGATAGACAGATAGATAGATTCCTCTGTGTTTCTTTGGAACTAAAGTGAAACAGAAGAAAGACAGAGTAAGTGGTATATAATAATAGAGAAGCTTAAACTATGGGACAGAATAGTGGAAGAGAAGGAAATGGTTTCGAGGGATGGGTGTTTTTAATTGGCGCTTGCACACACTGGGGATATTATTCCAGAGTGTGGCTAAACCGATGAAAGAATGTGTTTTTGCAAAATTTGTGGCATTCAATTAATTATTCACAGTTGTTGGGATTTCCATGTTAAGACATGCACTTAAAGCGTTTCCGTTGAAAATAAGACTGTACATGGTGTGTTAAAAAGTGGTGTGTGTGTGTGTGTGTGTGTGTGTGTGTGTGTCTTGGCGTGACACTGAGATGGGCAGAGGCAGATGGTATCTTGCTCAGTTTATCCATTTGCTGGGAGCTATGGCCCCAGTCCTTAGACATACAGTGGGAGCTGTTAACATAGACCTTGAACCTGATTTTACACACACACACACACACACTCTCTCTCTCTCTCTCTCTCTCTCTCTCTCTCTCTCTCTCTCTCTCCCTCTCTCGCTCTCTCTCTTCTAAGTTGTTTTCATGCAACTGTCAAGCAATTTTATGCAAACTTTGGAAATGTTACACTCAAAAAAAAAAAAAAAAACAGAAACGTGAATTTGGTTGTTTCCATCAGCTGGGATGAAGTCAACATACAGGTTTCCTGAATGTAAGGGAAAAAAACGTCTTTTACTTTTTTTAAAAAAAAAAAAAAGTAAAAGACATTTTTAAGAGCTGGTTAGTCCAGGTCAAGTTGTTTTTGTTCTTAAATGTCAGGTAATGACACTGTGGCAGGCAGATATTTTACAGGCAGCATTTGGGAGCATCTGATGCCACAAACTGTGGTGCAAAGACATGGAGCCAAGCCTGCTGTTATTTATGAGTCACTGTATAAATGAACACAAACATTTAGTTTTGATATCAGGGAAATGATTATCAGTTTTGCTGTTTCCAATTTGCTTATCCAGGCTGATACATTATAATGCGCCAAAAACAAATACTTGGATGGAAACCCAGCTAGGGACACACTTTGCTCTCTCTCTCTCCCTCTCTGTGTGTGTTTCAACACACACTTGGAGGATCTCAGAGCTGGAATGCTGGCTGATGTAACAAATCACCGTTTCTGACATTCTCCTCCAGCACACACACACACACACACACATGCATACACACACACACACACACACTCTTGCAGATTCACAGGGAAAACAAAGCCTCCAGTCAGGGTGATGGGGCTCTCACGCTAAGGCCGAGACCCAGCGTCGCCAACTCGGAGAGGGCAGGTGACACTCACATAGAGAGATGGATGGATGGATGGAGGCAGAGAAAAAACAGACAAGAAGATAAAGAAGAGGAGGGGAGAGAGAGACAGAGAGTCACTGACGACTAAAACACACTGGGGCTTAAATTAGATTTGGCCCCAATGATATAATGTTGCTAACTGGATTTGGCTTATTGGTGCCTGCCCAACATAAATTCCATTGAAGCCATATGGCTAGTGGACCACTCCTCAACACAACCTGGCTTATCTCAGCTGAGACCAGCCTGAGGAACACTGGCACTCAGATCAGTTTCCTACTTGTATTGTTATTTCACAATGTGCAGTTTTTTTTTCAAGCAGTCTTCTTTTTAGCCTAGAGACGTATAGCTAGTAGAAGTTACTCTGTCAGTGCAAGAAAGTGTAAAAAAGATTTGGTGTGCATGTGCTATTTCAGCTACACCGACTCCCTGGGCCAGAGTTTAGTTGGTTGGTACTGTTTGCCATGCCAGAGATGCCAGACTCAGGGCCCGCCAGACACACCAGCATTTAGACGTGTGTGTGTTTGTGTGTATGTGTGACCTAGGCTGTGTTATCCAAGTATCCATGGATATGGTGCATGAGACAATCAGGAGTGGCAATGACGTTTTCAGGAGCCCCTGGGTGTTTTGATTTTTTTGTTTGTTTGTTTGTTTGTTTGTTTTGTTTTGTTTTGTTTATTGTTTTTTGTTTTTTTGTTAAAGTTTTATTTCTCCCTCTTAACAAAATTCATGTTATTTCTTTTTATTTTATTTATTTAGTGAATTAGTTAGTTATTTAGTTATTTATTTATCTGTGGTAATTTTGTGGTACTTTTCTTGTAATTTAAATATGTATTGATAATTATTAGAACTAGTTTTTTGCATTTTTTTTTCACCTAATTTTCTGAAAATATTTTACAAAATTTCTGGTAAATTTTTTGCTAAATTTTTGATTACTTTATATATATATATATATATATATATATATATATATATATATATATATATATATATATTAAAATGAACATCTTGCTCATTTTCAGGTCATTTTTTTGTTATTTTCTCGTATGTTTTGAAAGAAATCAAGCAAATTACACAGATTTTAAAGGGGCGTTCAAATGCCTTTCACAACCAATTAAACAAACAAGAAATTTAAAAAGAAATTTGACCTTGAGTCAGATCACTTCGGTATTTAATTGTAATAATTATCTTTTTTTTTTTTTTTTTGATATTTTAAATATATTTTTGCCATCTTTTATGTAATATTTTTAGCTTTTGTTTTTGTTCTCTAGATTCTCCTGACCAAAAACATGGAATATGAAGCATGAAATCTGAATGTTGAGACTACATGGTTCTGGTGAATTATGTGCTTATGCCATTTGTTTCTGTCAGTTGAAGCGTAGTTTATCGGTCTTGTAAATGAATATATAGCCCTAAAGTAATCTTCTCATTGTGACAGGAGTTCACTTTCATGATTGAAGCCACAGACTGAAACCTAAAAAAAAAAAAAGAAGAAGTGATGGGATGTGATCATCACGCCTTCTCAAAGCGCAAAGCTGATCTCAGCTTATCACAAATTACGTACTTGTTTATTTTGTCTCCATCTGTGCTACTAAGTGCTCATTCCCTCACTGTTTTGTTGTTTTTCCACTCTATTTTTGGTGTTAAGCTGATTGGGGATTTTTCAGGATTGCAAAACATTCAAGATCTTTAAATTTGAATTTTCATGCCAAAAAGTTACAAAACAAACAAATTAACAAAAAAAATCACAAGGATTAAGTGTTTCGATCTACAGTTTTTGTTAGAGTGGGAAAGCCACCAAGGTGAATCAAAGGACTCTGAATTGAAAGCCACACTAATGAAATTCTTTTCGATGGGCCAGCAGATAAGTTAAGACATGGTGAGGCAAGCTTTATTGCAGGAGTTACAGACCCCTGAAGCAATAATAATCTTAAATATATCTTGCTGATAACTGATTTTTAATAAAAGACCAATATCGGTCCACAGTAATTACAAACCAATATATATCCGCTACCTGTGGCTCCTTTTACAATGCTTCAAATAAATGTACCAAATGTAATGTATTAAGATGTATTAAAATGTCTAAAGTCCAGTTATTAGAGAGCTTATTTTTCCACCATGCAATGCTAGGTTTCTTTGCGCTTTACTTTCATGCTTAGAATAATCCAAAGCAGGGTTAGTAATACAGTCTCATGGGCTTTACTAAACACTCTTGGACTTTATATCCCTTAATATAATTTCCTGGCATCCTTTTTTCTTATACTGCCCCTTTACAGTTTCTATTTTAAATCTGAAATAGACTGCTTTGATCTGCCACAACTTTTCCTCTTTACTTTTGTTGTTAAATTGGGTTTAAGTCAAACTCCAGATTAACTAAAGCGTCTGACCTTCTGAAACTTGCAAATACCCTGATATCAATCTAGTGTCTTATGACTTGCAACAGCATCAGAAGTCTTGGAGGGAAACTGGATAAAAGTCGGGGCTAAGTTGTGCTCGTGTTTCCACCAACGCTCAGTTTGTTTTTCACATTGCTGCATGTATGTGTTGGGTTTAGTTCGTTCAGGTGATTGATTAAGTCGGGGCGGTGCGTGCTGCGGACCACCCACGCCCACTGGGTCGTATCCATCTCTGTTTGTTGGGGTCCTGCTCGGGGAAACTGGGAATAATAGTAATAATAGAGCTGTCTGGACCGCCACAACACTCAACCCGCTCTCTCAGCACCCGACTCAAGGCAAATATTTAGGAGCCTTATCAGCACCAAAAGAGCTGGCAGCTATTCTGTGTGTGTGTGTGTGTGTGTGTGTGTGTGTGTGTACATGCCTTGAGCGAGTGAGCGACAGTGCATGTGGACGTACATACATTTGGGTTTATGTATGTATGGGTGTCTGCATTTATATGTGAGTGTACATATGCATGTATGTGTGTGTTAGTGTGTTTATGTGTGTGTGTGTGTGTGTGTGTGTGTGTGTGTGCATACATCTATGTGCTGGTGTCCATTTGTGGATGTGCACAGTGCATGCGTGCCATAAATCGACCAGTTTGCGTGTGTTTGTACTATATATTTGTTTGCTTGTATATATATACATATTGGTGTGTTTTAATGTGTATGCCTATATGTGTGTGTGTGTGTGTGTGTGTGTGTGTCCAAGTGTGTATGTGCATTTTCCAACAGCAGTACCCATGTCACTGGCCTGCACTACTCCTTATAATGTCCTGATTATTTATGAAGTAGCAGGCAGAGGTCCAAACAGGCCTCTGATTGGCTTCATTATTGGCCGTTTGCTGTTGAAACCCGGTGTGTAGGCTTTTGGCTGGGTTGACACACTGTATGTAGGCTTTGGGAGGCTTCCACTACACGTCTGATGTTATCGCCTCACCGAAAACATTACCTCCGCGGCCATATGTTGCTCTTTGTGTGTACAGTATGTGTGAGAGGGAGAGCAAGTTTGAAATAGGAAATATCTGTTGATGTAATTTGTTGGTGTAGATTGAGGGTTTCCTCAGACACAGGACCGTGTGTGTGTGTGTGTGTGTGTGTGTGTGTGTGTGTGTTCATGCGTATGTATTTGTGAACATGTGTGTGCATGTTGGTTTTAGAGCTTTGCCTAAAACTTTCTTGGAGAGAGAACAGCTCCATGCTGCTTATCTCCCTCACCCCATTTACTAATCAATATTATACTAGACAGCGTTGCACTTCACTAATAGCATGCCATTTCTCCATTTGGCCAAATGTTCTTTTTCCATTTGATAAATGTGTTTATTAAAATAACTTATCAAATATGATACTTTGTTGTTTCAGTGCCACTGGCAACCGCTAAGAGCCTGTACTCTATGCAGCTAAACAGTGCCGGACTCTTGACTCAGTAAAAGCAACATATTACTCATTACTGCTGGTGTTTTCAAAAGAAATTTTGTTGCTCTAGGTATTACCCCCCAGGACGGTACTTCATTACACTGCTTGTTATATAAGTTTTCTGTTGCACTTCTTCAAAAGGAAATTATTTACAACTTCTGTATGTGTGCATATGCATCATTAGGATACAGTGTCGCTGTTCAGTGTTCTTGTCATTTTTTGCTCAGTAAAATTATGAAAGTGAGTGAACATTTCTCCCATTTCCCATCAAAAGCATACTCATACCCAGAGAAAGTCAGCTTTGGATGTCTGTGGGAATAGACTTTTAAACGGTAGAGTTAACATGCCATGGGGTTCAGTACTTACAGGGATAGTTTTTTGTTCTTGTTTTTTTTTTTTTTTTCTGAGTATGCTACCTGGGCGGAAGTCCACCTCAATGTCAGGAGGCTAACAGTTAGCATTTGGAGCATCCAGCCAGTATGCAGCACTCAGTAACAATGAGAGGAAGATAGCACCACTACTGTCCTGCATTACAGCTAGGAGGAGGGAAGAGAAATAATATCAAGGTTTGGCCAAACTATCCCTTTAAATGAACCAGTGTGTTATATCTGCCAAGGATCCATCACACACCCTGTATAAAAAAATATATACACCAGGTTTTTGGGTAATTTCCCTGACAACATAGACCGTCTGTGCCAGTCACTTTAGCATACATTATGTTGAGTGACGCTTGGCTCCATGCTAACACTTTAGCATGCACTGGGTTCAGTGACAGTCAGACACTGGCACTGTCCAGAGTGAAACTGGTAATAAAATATTGTTACTGTTTTTGCATACAGCCTCTAGATTACTTTTTTTTTTTTTTTTTTTTTTTTTTTTTTGAAAATTAATTATTGTGCAGTCAAGTTACAATTAAGTTGACCAATACGACAGTCTACAAAAACACACCAAAACTTGGTGTATTCTCTTAACGACAGCTATAAAGTGCTGCTTCTGTCATTATACCATGCCACTTTGCCAGTGTACCATATAATAGCAAATCCATGTCTGTATGAGCAGTCTTGCAGTCTGAGGTCATGCAAACAAACTATACACAGAAAAAAACACTGGATAATTTTGCCATTATATGAAAATGAATAGGCCCTTTAGTTTTGGCATTATGTAAATCATTCCATAAAAAACTTCATTAATTGGGCTATTAAGGAAACATGGAAACTCGACTGCTCGCCTGTTGCTCATTCAAACAACTGTGATTTAATGGCTATGAAGTGCACTCTGTATTTGAATTGGCTGCTGACTCCATTCACACAAAGCCGGGCTATTATCTTGCCGACTGACTGGTTTCTTTGCTATTCAGGCTTGTTTTAATACACTGATACCCATCGTAAGAGCAACAACACACAGGGAGGGGCGGGGTGGGGTGTGGGGTGTACAGGCCTGGAGGTCCTTCCTTTGCTATCAATCAGTACAGACCATCTGCTGGCTGCAGCACTGCACACACACACAGACACACACACAGTGACACTGACACACACACAAACACGTACACCATTGTGCATGTACATGTGCATGAAGCCTTGCAGGCAAAATGGGAGGCAATCAGCTTCCAGTGTGAGTTAGCTTTATTTTTGGTCCTCTGCATATGTCTTTTTTCATATTTTTCCATGAAATGGGGGGAAAAAGAACTTACAAAAAATGTAATTTTTTTTTTTTTTTTTTTTTAGCAAAATGCAGCTCAATGCTCGCTCGCTTCTGTTTAGGATATTTCGGAGACCCAGGATTTTGTTCTTGTGGAGCTTTTCATTGAAATTGGAACTAGGATAAATCTGAAACGCCAGTTACATCAGAACAAGTTGGAATTACACAGAAGATCCGAAAGCTCTGAAGTGCCACTAAAAAATGGCAGACAACACAGTCAACTGTGAAGAACTGCTTTTCTCTAACTGGATTTTTATTTGAAGAAATGTTCAAATGCAATTTAGCGTTGTGTAGTTTTTACGATGGTATATTTGATGAACAGACCCAGCACAGGCGGTGAAGGTGACCAGCTGTAGCTAGGCTAGCTAACGTTAGCAGCTAATAGCTAATGGCATTGACTCTCGTTAGCAAACCATTTGCCGTCAGTGGACAGATCAATGTTTTTCCGTCTTCCTGTGGGCGTCCAGAACGATGCAACACTCTCTGGAGGAGAGGGAGACTCCAACAGTCAAAGGAAAACTCCATTAATTTTGTATTCGTCTCTTCCTGCCTGGAGAGGGTTTCCCACCAGTCTGTATAACTGAGACCAGAATTCTATTTGGGTGAATAGAATAGCAGAAAATAGACAGGATCTCACTTAGGCCTGGACAATATATCAGTATTATATGAGTATGATCCAATGATATGACCTAAATATTGTCTTTTCCTGATTTTAAAGTCTGCATTGCAGTAAAGAAATGCTATTTTCTGGATATATTAGACTGCCATAGCTGTTTTGTTATCTGCCTCTACCTGCTTGGACATCATATCCACATTAGTGATGATTATTCATGAAACTGTGCAAATATTTGGTGAAAGCATCAACAGTCGTCACTATAGTTTGTCACAATATCAAGATATTCCTGCAGAAGTATTGTGATATTTGAATTTGTCCATAGTACCCAGCCCTAGTCTCTATTAGGGTGGATGAGACACTTCACTCTGTTGCGGCCCCACTCTCTTTTCAGCTGGAAAGACAGAATTTTGATATAAAAAGTTTGTCTTGTGCAGCTTTAGTCACTGACAACAGTTCATATCTATTTAAAGTGTAAATTATTCAGTGGCATAGGTCCACCTGCAAGTTAACCTGCTAACCACCTGACCAAACAGCAGCCAGCCAACAGGTTTATTAATTCTCCAGTTAGGGAATCCAGGAATAATGGCTTCATTGAAACTGATGGGCTGCTATTTACTTTCTCGTGCTGCTGTTCTGTTTGCGTGCTAATTTGCAGCGCTGTATGTCAGGACCTGGTGATGCTCTTCGTCACACGCACATTCAGTGACTCCTCTCTCTGTGTCACACACTTGCAATCACAATCCCACAGAGCCCATACGAACCAGGGAGCAGCTCTCTAGCAGGGCCACTGGCCTGTTGAGGTCTAACATGTCTGCAGCTGCTAGACACTCCAGCCGTGAACTCGCAGGGCATCAGTGAGGAAAGGCCAGCCAGTGGAAGACAAGGAAAAGCCATTCGAGGACTGTCTGCTTTTGGTTTTCGAAAGTTACTTAAATGGGACAGTTTAGGTTTTCAGCATGCCTGTCCGATTTGTCACGCACTCTAAGTCCTTTCAGTCTGTCCAAAGACCAGACTGGATAGATGATGAATCAGACAGGCCTCCTCAAATATGACCCCTCTGCTGAGGTCTTTCAGTGTATACCGTTTCAATTGGCATAAACATGGCCAGTGTTTAGCCACCGGGTCAGTTGCAGCTTTCATGTATGTACAATTGTATGTGTATTGTACATGACATAATAACGACTGTGGTCTCAGTAGCTAGCCTAATGTACAGGCCGTGAAGTACTCATGCAATGGATCCAACACACAGGCACACACACACACACACACACCATTTGGATACTTGACTAACTAAAAACTATTAGTTAATCATTTTGTGACATGCCCACAGGGCCTTGTTGTCCCCTTTGCTTTAACCAAAGAGAGAGAAGAAAGTGAGATAGAGAGCAAATGAGTGCACTCACTCCCTGAAAGCTACTCAGCAGAGTTGTGAAAGAATGAAAGAAGAAATGGATGGAGGTAAGGGAGAGAAAAAATAGAAGACGGGGAACCCTGTGAAAGAATAGAAAAGGGAACGCGAGGCTGGCTGAGGCCGGAGAGTATGGCGCTGAGAAAAGAGAGTGTGAAAGCAGAGTGTGGTCATTATATCTGCCCTTCAGCGCTCCCTGCTCTCTCTGAACCTCTCTCGCCCTCTCTCTCTACGTCGCCAGGCGAGAGTTTGAGAGTAATGCGCGGTGACAGTGTGAGACGAGGAAGAATAATTCCTGTATTCAGAGCCGCCACCGCTTTGCCCCTCCTCCTCCTCTTCATCCTGCTCTTCATCCTCCCTCCCTGCCCCTGACAAGTCAGGCCTGGATATCATTGTATCATTTATCCCAGCCTCGCCTCTGCCACTCTGCCTTGTTTGCCCAAAGGGGAGTGTGAGAGGTGTGTGTTTGAGAGAGAGGGAGAGAGTGTGTATGTGTACATGTATGTGTGTCTGATGAAGGGTCTTAGTGTACGTGTTCTAGAAATGTGGGTGCGAGTGTGGGAGAGAGAATGTAAGTGTGTGTATATTTGTCTATGCGTGTTAGTGTCAGTCTGTACAAGTGTGTCCCTGCAAGTGTGTGTGTGTGTGTGTGTGTGTGTGTGGCCCTAGCTGACTGCAAATGGGCTTTTTGTGGACTTTTTTGGAGACTGCACTTAACAGCTCGCTCAAGGGAGAGGCACACAGGGCTGTGAGGGTTCACAGAAAAGGAGGGCGAGCGAGGCAGAGTGAGAGGGAGAATTAGGGCGAAAGAGCGAGGGGGTAGAGAGATGGTTAGAGTGGTGGGAAGCACTTTTTAAAGCCCCCGTCCTGCGTATGTCTTGGGTCGTCTAGACAAGAGGCTGGAAACTCACTTTGTGCAGAGTATCAGAAATGGACTCATGGCTCCAGGCGATCCACTTCGCCCAATCTGCTTCACCACCACCAGCGGCGGAGGCACACAGCGAAACACTCCGCTGCTTCTTCTGAACTCTGGTTTCTAACACGGTCCTCGCCTCGCTGTGAAGTGACCCGTCGCTCAAACTGCACCCAGGCTGTTTTCTCCAACCTGTCATACAAACTGATACCGGTGACTTCCACCGTGTGGTAGTCCTGTAGCTTGGAGTTGCGACTATCTGGAATCAACCTATGAAACAGACACACACAAACAGGCATATACAAGCTGATAATGTGCACAGCAGCTAAAAAATCACATTGGACTCACACGATACGAGCTTTTAAACGTTGATATATTTGGACTGAAGCTCCGTGTCGCCATCAGAGATACTTTACCATTAGTGCTTGTCTCGCCTATGGGCCAAGACCATTGGTCAGCATTAAACCAATCATAGTATGTTAACAGACTGCATCATCAGGCATCGCTGCAACAACAGCAACTTCTAGACCGGACAATTATTCGTCTTTTAATTTATCAGTGCCATAACAATTCTCGAGAACAGAAGAATGCATCTCGCACTGATACCTTTCAGTTATACCCTCAGGAATGAGAGCAGTTCCATACTTAAGGAATTTCCATGTAGTTAAAAAAAAACAACATGACAAAAATGTGGATAAGGCAGCTCATGAAGGCTGGATCGAGACTAGATTTGGCTATTTTCTTGCCAAAAAATATTAGACCATCGGAGACGAAGAGGAGATTCATGCATGCATGTGTTATTTTGGATGAGGGACCAATGTCAGCAAACTAATATATTTATCCAGACTCCCTTTTGGCAACATATACACTCTTGCTGAGGTACCTGTATTCACACACCTGTAGCCGTTAGGGTCCACTCACCAGATCCTGTATAAAGAGTGTTTTTCACAAGTGCATACAGTGAAACACACATACGTACACAAACACTATGCTAACATTCAGTCACACTGACGTCCACGCATATGCATACACACACGCATAACTTCTCATAACATGCACCTACATACGGATGTGTGTATATCAATAAAATATGGTGGTATGAATAAGTGATAGGATACATAATGGAGAGGCAGCAGAGCTGAACAGAGCCGGGCCTGCCTGCCAGAACACTGTAACTTCCTGTTAACAGCCAACCCAGTCCAGCTCAGGACATACTCTGAGTGGGTATGTGTGTTTAGAGCTACCAATCCTCTTTCTAAGAATGAGATGGAGAGGGAATAAGAGGAGGAGATGGTGAAGAGGACGGATCGATGCACAAGCTCTGAAAGGGTAGAAGCAATTGACAGAGAAGTGGTGGATATTAAGGGAGTTTCAACCCTCATAGCTTTGCAGGCTTTGGTAGATATAACACTATACACTGATTACAGTTACCATCCAACAGATACAACAAATGTAGCATTTAACTGTTTAATAAGAAGAAGGCAAAGGAACAGAATTTCCTTATCAGAAACCACAAAACACCTTTTCCCATGATCCTTCAATGCGACGGTGGCCTGAAAGGCGTGTGCTAAGCTCCCACCCTGCCTGTCCTTCCCCTCCACCCCCCTATAGTCTCTTAGATTCTGCTTCCACAGAAATATGTCGTTAGAATTCTGGCACGCTAAGAGGAGCTTATGTTGTAGGAAAACAACAAAACAGCACCACCACGGCAAGATGAAACTGTTATATTTGTGTTTGAACAGGGTTAATGTGTTTTACGGTTGGAGTTTCCTTTAGGGTTCTGATATCTAAGTGGCTAGAGACGGTAGATTTAGGAGGAGTGCAAGCTGAGATTCTGTAGTTTGATTTCCAAAATTCAACACAGCTGTCAACTTACTGTGGCTTGGCTGTTGCAGCCATGGAGATAGTTTAAGGTGGGGACGGTAAGGGTGTGTCCCTACCACTTTTTCGATGACCTAAAATTGTCCCTACCACTTATTCCATATTAATTAACACGGGTTTGGATTAAATGATGCTCTCGGGTGCACATACATAAAAAAGAGGGACATATGGTCTTATTTTCTGGTGACTGTAAGTAGTGAAATTAAAGGCTGAAGTGGCTTACTTGATTTACATCTGTTAGCAAACAGTTGCCAGTAAGCACAGGATTGGTGAGTTAACTAATGTATTTAAATCAGAAGTTCCCTTATAAAACTTTTATGACAAATTAGGAATTCCATTCACTTTCATTCAGCTTTTTTGTTAATGCAGATATCAGAGAGAGAGACAGAGACAGACAGAGAAAAAGACAGAGAGAAGACCAAGGCCAGGCAGAGAAAGAAACCAAAACTCAACAGGCAAGAATTTGCAGTATGATATATGATCTCAAAGAGCACGTCCTCATGGCTTGAACATTGTTTTGAACTAGTTTCCTCATTGCTTTTCATTGTGAGTGCATTAACAGAGGGATAAAAGCTCAGATGTATCACTTAGTGGTTGTTAATACAGGTATCAAAGAGAGGGAGTAAGAGCTTAGCCAGACAGGGTGAGGGCAGAGGAACTGTGACCTGTAATGTTATCTCATTGAAAATGAAAACGAATTTATCCCGTTTGCAAGAACAAAACTAGATAATGCTCTCACTTGACAGTGTATTATATGAGCTAGTTCTTGATACAGACATCAAACATTGAGTTTACATGCACTTTAATATTCGGGTTATTCACCACGAATAGCAGTTATCAAATTTCTGAAATGCCATATAAACAACAAAGCTTATTTTTATAAGAGGGCAAAGGGATTAAGAGAAACCCAGTTAACTTAGCTAGATTTCTGTTGGAGAAACCTGGTTATTGGGCCGTGTAAACCAATACTCTGATTTCTGAATGACTTTTTACATGTGTGAAAGTGGAGGGAGAGAGAGCAGATAAAGAAGCTGACAGAATAAACACAACAAACAGACAAGGTACAACACTCCAGATAGTAAAGACTTTATGTCCTGCATGGTCGTTGAAGAATACTCAGTAATTTCACATTTGGGTCCAAACCACCTTCCAAATCAAACCTACGCCCTTGGTTGAAGTGATAAAGAATAGCTAGACAGGTTCCATTGCAGGTTCAACTGACTGTCATCCCTAAAGCGGTTGAGTAAAACAACCTCCATCATATCAGTGGTGGTTGACATTGATTGGCCAGTATCTAATCTTTGTCGCCCCAAGATCAAAGATCAGGGGAGGGACTATGGATTGGGCTTTGTTCGTTCATGTGACTGTCCATCTCACGAGTCTCTGATGAAACTTGGGCAAATAATGGTTTTTGACAGTGGGGTCCAGTGCTAGCATTTTGAATACCAACTGACTGACCACAGCACCACTGGTCCAAAAGGGCCCTCAGCTTCATACTCAGCCACCCACCGTTATCTCGGATAACACTGGGTAAAAATTTGATGAACCTTTAGGATGCATTTTTAAATTGCTATCCACAAAATGAAACTGCTTGACCCGCCACAGTGCCACCAACAGGCCAAAAAGTCCCTAAGCTTCAAGCAGTAATTTCTGCTAATTGTCGGGGACGTCATGGTCACTGTTAACTTGATAATAAAAAGCCAAGGCAAGGCTGGAGAGATAATTTTAGTTTTTCTTTCCTGCCCCCTGAAACTTAAATGCAGACAATGGAATATAGGACCTTTTACTTAAGAATTTAGTCAGAATGGTCTCCAGTGATAAATAGAAGAATCTTCACAGAGTTTTTGACTCTGGCAAACCCATGGATTTCTTTAACTCTTTGAAACCCATCAAACCACGGATGGGCTATTATTTTGAAATATCTTATTTGATCTAATCCCCTGACAAAAAAAGGGTTACGGAATAAATCTGACGAAAAATGACTCTAACCCTAAAATAAAAATGAAGCAACAAAAATAAGTGTGAGCAAGGAGAATTTTTTACAGGACAAAAGTGAAAAGAAAAAATAGATTAATAGAATAAAGGAAGGGGTTAAGAGGCTTGATCACAGCCATTTGAAAAGAATATTCACAGTACTATCTGCTTTTGGTCACTAAATGATGAATACAGTTTGCTCTGGTGGAGTTAGGAATTGAAAACATGGTATCCATCTAAAGTTATGCCTTAGGGTATGGTAGTGATTGCTTATCTGTTTGTCTAATTATAGCATCGTGAACCCTTGTGATTTGTCTGTGGACTGATTAATGTATCTCTACTTGCTACGTCATTTTCAGTATATAAGCCTTTCTTGTGTGCTTTTTGTGCACCAGGGCATCCTGGCAGGTTGTTCACCTTTGCTACTCTTACTATACTGTAAATTGTTTCTGTCATCCATGTAAACCTTTTTTTCCCTCTGCTCTTTTGACCCTGATCCAACATGTTCACAGAAAGTGCAAGTGCTTTGTATAAAAGAAGATAAAAGGAAATAATGCTTGTCAGAGGTTAAACCATAGGTTAAAAGCTTACCTTTTTCTACCCAACAAGAAGCTTGGCCTTTTTTGAGCCCAGAGCCTATAAGAGTGCTAGAAAACTTGTCCCCTGAAAGACAGCTATTCTACTGTATATAAAAGCAGCCCATAGGTAATGGAGGCTCCTCTTTGTATCCAGCCTTTGGTCCTGAAGCAGCCTTTCAATGGCCTGCCTATGTCCCTTTATGGAGAACAGATGAACTTTTCCCCTTTTGACCTTTGGCTGACTGCTCCACTGACTGTTTGTCAGTATGTGTGTTTGTGTGTGTCTCATCTCTCCCAGGGTTAACCTGTACACAAGTACCCATAGTATGTCGATGCTGCGCTTAATGGAGCACCAGGCGAGCCTTGTTCTCCTCCTTACCAGCTCTGTAGTCCTACATGAATTTGCTTTCATTTGCTGTTGCTGTGGTTTAGCACTTCTTCCGGGAGAAAAGCGCTGAGTCCTGGAGAGCCCAGTGTCTGTCTGTGTGTGTGTGTCTGTGTGTGTGTGTGTGTGTGTGTGTGTGTGTGTGTGTGTGTGTGTGTGTGTGTGTGTGTGTGTGTGTGTGTGTGCATGTGCACATACTTGGGTGTGTGTGTTTGATCTCTGTGTATCACACAGTGAGGCTGCGTAAACCACCACTCTAACTCCAGTGTGACTCGGTTTAGGCAGATGTGTTGGTGTGTCGATACCGGCCTTTCATTAAAAATGAATATTATCCATCCACTGCCATCTAACTCTGATATAGTGGATACAATGCAGTTTGTGTAAATACATACATATTTCAAATGTTTCCTTGTAGATTCCTTTTTTTTTTTTTTTTACATAAAAAACTTATGTTGAATCCTTTTCTTATCATCTAACATCAGCTTGCCTCTAGTGCCATCAGTGATCGCAAACTACTTTTGGTACTTTTAATAAATTTTAAAAAAAAATCTTTCAGTGGGTTTTATTGCCCCAAAACGCTGTTTGAACATATATATATGTATATATCTATATAGATATATACATATATATATCTATATAGATATCTATATAGATATAGATATATATAGATATATATAGATATATATATCTATAGATATATCTATAGATATATATATACATATATATATCTATAGATATAAATATATATATTTTTTTTTTTTTTTAACCTTGACAAGAAACAAATTTAGTGCCAAACACTGAGTACTTGTCTGTTTTGGCAAGTGTTCAAATTTAAAGATGCTGATGATTGACACAAGCTATCATCTGTCTGCAGCTTCAGTCCATCAGCACTGGCTTTGAAAAACATGTGTCGGTTTAACCCAAGTGAACGCCCTTTCCGTCGTAATGTCTGGTTAACACGCTGAGGGAACAACACATGCATGCACATGCATGTGTTCTACAAAAGGCATGCGCTTGAGGTTGTATGTGCCAGCATGAACCACACACACAGACACACAGTGATCAGCAGCAGCTTTATCTGGCCGTTAGCTTGGCATGGTGCCAGGGCAGGTGGCAAACATGACGTGATGATGAGCGACAGCCTCCTGACGCTGTGCTGTCTGTCAGTCTCCTCTGCAGATACTAAAACCAGCAGCCATTTTCAGCTGAGCCCAGCCCTCCTGTCCAAAACCATAGACCAGGTTCTCCCAACACTCAGCTTGTCTTGGACGTCAGACCACATGTGCATGAGTCTGTGAGCATGATGAGCTTAGGATATTTCACAGAGCTACAGAGAGGAGGAAGAGGGCACTGGTGGGGGTGGAGTGCCTGTACAGTTGCCTTGTTCCTGTCTACCTCTCTGTTGTCCTACATAGTTACTTTGTTTTCTTTGGGAAGTGCTTACCCGTGTAAAACCATTTGAATGCATTGCCCTTTGGTTGTCTCTCTGGAAAACCTTGCATGCTCCAAACCTTTCTTGATATGTACAGGGTAGACCTAGAGTCACCACAAATACCCACCATGCCACTGCACGCAGGAAACTACACTGCTTTTGCCTCACCTGCCAGCCAAACCATACACATGGGATTTCATGGGACCTTGCATCTTGAATGTATAGGCCTCTGTGGTGGTGTCGGTGTGGAAATGTATCTGTATTTCCTCAGGAGTGGAGTTCATACGGGAAATTAAAATGTTAGGAAAAGGGTTTAACTGATATGGGATTTTTAAAGCTCAAAGCTATTTTAACAGATTTTGTGATGACATTCACTATCTTTAACATTTGCTGTTTTATATTTATGAAAATATTAGATTTAGTTCAGATTAAGGTCTTCCTGTAGACAACCAATGTAGTGCTAATCAGTTCTGTAATAAGCACCGTAAGTAATCAATAAAGCTGTCGGCGCACCGGTGGTGGCTTAGTCCCGATTGCAGCGACTGGGGTTTGAATCCGACCTCAGGTCCTTTGCTGCACGTCATCTCCTCTCTCCCCCCGCCTTTCCTCTCTATCTCCACTGTGACTGTCAAATAAAGCAGAAATGCCAAAAAAAAAATAATCTTTAAAAAAAAAATTAAATCAATAAAGCTGTCATACCAAACAAACTAGAAAGATGGCACTCAGCCATACCTCCGCCAGTATTATGCAGTTCTCAAGAAATGCCATTTCCATATCACATAATCAACCAATATACTTTAGCCAATTCATAGTTTTCATAATTTTAATTGAAGATTCTGTTTTTTGTGGAATATCTTTAAACAGTTAATTAAACAGTTATGTGTGTATAGTTTATTTAGGGAGTGTTTCTGCTGCAAGAATTATGCACCTTTTTGTGATAGGCCACACCCACCACTACACTTTTTGGCCAGTCACCGTGAATGGTTAATCAGCTCTTCCTTGCCCCATGACCAGGCTTTCCACAAAATTTTTTTCATGTTACATGAATCCGTTTGGAAGTTATATGTGTTTTTGTCAGTGTCTTCACCAACCGCCATGGCCCCTTTTGACCAATCAGTATGAAAAGTTAATCAGCTCTTTCTTTGCCCATAACCAGCCTCCTCACAAAGTTTCATAATCTAACAAACAAACAGACACACAAAAAATAAAATGACAGAATGGAACAAAAACATGTCGATGGAGGTAAATATTGGGTCAATACTTAAACAGAACAACTAGAACTGTAGTTAAGAATTATGAAACTCTTGAGACTCCTTAGCAAGGCTTATTCACTACATAAATTGTGAGCATCCAGGCCTCCTCTCGACATGATCTAATATACAGTTTAAATAGTTTTAGGTGCATCTACAGACAAAGAATCCCCACAATTTTTAGCTCTACAAAGTCAATAAAACAGTCTTCTCCATATTTGCTGCTCCTTTGGTTCTTTTGTTGCTCTGTTTTGGCCCATATCTGAGCACAGCAGTAGGTCTATAAAATCAGTTCCATAGGAGTGTCCAGTTTTAGGCGGCTGTTGGTCTACTCTGGCTTAGTAGCCAGTTAAGGTCTGGGTTACCACTAGGTTTTCATTAAAGGCCTAATTCAAAGCGGCCCACGTTGAGTGTCAGGAGTATCCCGGCCTGTTGTTGGCACCCCTTATAACACACTCTAATGAGCAGCCGCAGGGATAGTTGTGGTTAGGTTTTTGTATGGGACTTACAGTGTACATTTTGAGATGAGGGGGAGAAAGTCTCAGTTCAAGGGCCTGAATTAGCCCCATGAATCATTTATTTTCTTTTTCACTTGTTCTTTAATCACACGTCCTTTTGAATATCATGCTTCATGGGACTGGCTGTGGTTTTCTCTGTAAGGTTCAAGCATACAGGCTGTCATGCACTCTGATTGGGCTCACTAGTTTGTAGCTGGACAGTATTAGCCTGTGTGTAAATGTGTATAAAGCATCTCTTTGCCGCTGCAGTTGGTCAGGAAAGATCCAGGCTGAGGAATGAAATATCACCATTCAATATGACAATGAATTCAGGACATCAGCATCAATGCAGGCCGCATCAGTTCCACAAATCACAAATTCATTGTCACAGGATTAGCAAACAAATGTAAGTGAATGATTCATAGGGCTTGATCCAGTCTGGAAAAAGTACATGGAATGAAATCGAAAGTCAGTTAAAAAGACTGATTATTTGGTGGGTCGCTGGAGGTAGAATTGTTTATGAAAAGATACTATGTAGTTGGCGAGTCCTATCCACTCTCTACCAAAGAGTATGGGAAGCAACTTCAATGGCGCCAGCAGCTAACAGTCAGTGATGAAGACATTGGTTTTGCTGTGATTGGAGTATCCCCTTTGCAAACCGAGCAATAATTGCATTCATTTGATGTTTAGCTGTATCACTCCCTCTGATGAGCTAATGAAATAATAACCATTTCTGTTTGCGTCTAGTTTTTCTCTGACAACAAATCTGTGGGTTCCAGCTTTCAGCAGAATGTGACTCACTTAAAAAAAAAACTTGAGTTTAACTTGAGTCACTTTGTGAGGTTCTGTTATGGCTGAGGTCTCACTGGCCAACCTAACTTTGTACAATAACAAAATACTAAAAAGTCATTTCAACATGTTCACAAGTGCAAGCAATCTTCAATATGTGTCACCATTAGAACCGTGCACATGTTGTCCATCCTACAATACTTGATGTGATGTGTGTGTTAGCGTCCACAGCCTTTACACAGGGGGTGTGTTAAGCCTGGCTTTTAAGTCCATCAGGATGATCTCCAGTAGATGTTAATGAGCTTTCCCACTAATGTGGGTTCAGTTGTTGGACGGTACAGCTTTCTAAGAATCATACAGACGGGGCCACACAGTGATGCTGACACACATTTATGTGCAATACATCTTTCAGTCCCTATTCTGAATGCTATTTTGGCATATGTTATTGCCATATAGCTCAATATCACAGTGCTACATGCGGGTGCTCTGGAGGGAGGAATCATGATACAAACTTTGATTTACTTTGCTATGCGTTTTGTATTGCAGGCTTCCCATAACCACAAACAATTCGCAGACTTTATTTCCATTTGAGCCCTTAAGAAACCAGAGTGTTAATCGTGCAGTCTTAGGTAGCCTGCTGATTAGCATCCAACCTAAAGAAACCCCTTTTGGTTCATGCTAAAGTGGAAGGAGATTGGCCATTGTTTCAGCATACTTAATTTTATGTACCTCTTCAGGAGTAATTTAAAGAGGAGGCAGTAAGAAAGGATTTAGCAGTAGGTGTCACTGGTCAATTATATCTTCTTCGGAAAAGGGAAAATATGTTACAGCAAGATTTAAATCCACACAATGTGCAGCGTGATACAAATGTGACTATATCTGGCCAGCGTTATGATTGAACTCATGCAATCCATGCATCAGTGTGTTGGCTTTGGTCAGAATCAGGGCTGACCCACATCAGCACCCACCCATCCACCCACAGTGAGATATAACACCATCACTCGTACTAGCCACCTTGACGGGTGGCATTTCCCTTAAAAAAAAAAAAAGAAAGAAAAGAAAAAAAAGAAACTATAGTTTACAAAAGGCACCTAAACTAATGATATAATTTCAGTGTTATACCACATGATACTACTACTCCCACACTGTGTGTCCGTCCCATTGCTCCAGTGACATTATCATCCCACCAGTGAAAGCCAAACAAAAGGAAGCAATTAAGTAAATACAGTAGCCTTGACAGGTGCAAGCCTCACTACTGTGGATTGAAATACCATCATCGTGGATTTTCTTTTCTATAACCTTTGGGCCTGTAGAGCCATTAGAGACTGTAACATTGACAGTGTAACAGTTTTTCTACCCCTCTAATACAACCCAGAGGACAGTTTTCCTGGACAAGCCTCTAAAAATACTTGGTTCAGGTTAGGAAAAGGTTCTTGTTGAGGTAGGTAGGGAAAGGTTTGCTAGGAAAAGGTCAGGATTATAGTTACGAAACATTTGCTAATATTAGTTAGCTGACGTTAGCTGTGTCTAGTTCTTGTAACTATTGTGTCAACTCAAGGTGGATTTCTACACCAGCTCATTTCACTTCATCCTCCGGATGCTCATCCTACATTTAGTCAATTGGATTGACCGGCCATGCGGTTGTAGTATGCTTAAGCTGATTGTTGCAGCCATCAATAGAGGGATCTGAAGTTTCACCTGGTTGATCTATTTAAAGAAAAGAGGAAGTGACAGTAAGATCATCATCCACTCACCAAGTGCATCCTGGGTTTCAGAGGACAGTTACAGTGTCCCATGGTCTAATTGTTGTTTAAGAGACTTTTCCACCCTGATAAGAAAACAGCTCTGGAGGAAACATTGAATACTTGTCTTTTTTTTTTTTCTTTTTTTTTTTTTTTTGGTGGGGGAGCATATTGAATGGTAGCACAAACAGCTACTGTTGGCAAAATACTAGTACCAGCATTCAGAAACCCATATTGGTCAAGCATAGTATGTATGTGAATAAGTGTGAGTGTACAGATGTGTGTGTATCTGTTTGTGAGACTGTTGGGGGTTGGAATGTGACGTGAGAGCACTAATCAGAGCCAGCTGGGGCCAACGGTGAGATTAAAGTTAAAACACAAAAACAATCAGCCGGGATAAGTATAGTATCGCTATGGGTTACTGCCCCCATCCCAGCCTCTCACAGGGAGAGAGACATAGGCAGAGAGAGAGAGAGGGAGGGAGGGAGGGAGGCAGTGGATGGGACTCTACCCGGGGCCTGGCTGGCACAGACCCTCTGATTAAGAGCTCCTTTGTATTCTCTTTGATCCCTCGCTCTCTCCCCACCACTCTAGTCCCACCACCACAACACACACATGACACACACCACCAACAGGCTGCCAATCAGGGCCACAGGGAGGGATGTGTGCATGTGGCTGAGTGTGTGTCCTTTACACACATAAGGGCCAAATGTCCTCACAAGAATGAAAAGATGTGGAAAATCTACCACCAGGACACTTTGCCAGGCCTCACTTCTACCAGGAGATGGATCATGGTTAGGACTTGAGTTTAACGTTTAGATGAGAGGTAGGACTAGGTTTAGCTTAGGGTTGAGGTTACTTTACAATGACGACTTGGATGTAGGTAAAACATTGTGTGTTGTTAACATTTTCCTAGCAGTTTTTCAGTTTTTATTTTGACCATTTCAGCAACTACAGAGCTTTTCTATTTGCATGTGAGAGTGGATTTTATGTGTGTGTTCATGCACTATATGAACATGAGTGTGTGTTTGTGTGTGTGAGAGAGAGAATGTAAGAGGATTAAGGCCCGTTCACAGTTCAGGGTGCAGACTAGACCATTTCTAACCATTCCCTCTGTACAATGGACTGGCTGATGAGGTATTAGCCGGTGGCTGCGATAGTCTGTTTTTACTTTATCTCTGCCGGATTGTGTGATTACATATTAAGTTAAAAAACAAAAAGAAAAGGTTCGCCATGTTGTCGAACACCCTCAAACCCACCACCCAACACTGAAAACCAGCCCGCTTTATCTCCAGCTGTGGCATCCAATGCTTTTTTAGCGATAGCTTTGTTGACTCTGTATCTTGTGCTGGCTTGCATTGTCTTTTGAAGTCCAGCCGCTGGTGTCATCCCAGAATAGAGCTTCAGTCCCTTTGGCCTTTAGCCAATATTCATTTTGTTAAAAATCGGCCCATCGGCGTCATACACCAGTGATATAATGAGTACCATACAGTTTGCACGAGTACATACTTTTTGTACAATTGATTAATATGACATTGGTTGTCTGTGAAAAGAATCTCGCCTTAAGTGACTAGTGAGATATTTTCATCAGATGTCAAGGAGGCATGAATAGGTCCTTGGTGATTTTAATTAATTTCTTTACCTTTTTTAGTCATTAAATGAATTTAAAAACAGTTCAGCATTTTGGTTTCATTGAATAACTAAGTGGGCGGAGGAGCTGCTAACCCTACAATAATTTCAAAAGTCTGGAGAGTTTCAGTGTCTTATAATGGTCTAACGGTTTCAGAGGCTTTTCCACTCGGACAAGAACAAAATTATGACAGAAACACTGAATGCTTGTAACTTTTTGGTCTTGCATATGTGATTTTGAAAAACATTGCATTTTAGGAAATAGCGCTTGGCAGCTTTAATCAGTCAGGCCATATCTGTCAAACCCTACAGTAGTTCACACTGCTACACTGGCGTCTTTCCAAAACGGCATTATCTACACGTGACTCTGGATAAAAGCACCTTGTAAATATCCATATTACTTTACCTAGTGACATCAGTCCCAAAGGAAAAGATCCCCAACATTAGATCGCCGGGGGATTGTGTTCAGGGCGTGAGAGGTTAAGACTTGTTGAATGGCTGGTAGGCGTTGCACAATGAGGTGGATTAGGCAGCACTAGAAAGGCCTTTAGAGCTTTACTGGGGTGTTCAGCAGCTTACAGCGCCTACAATAACACTGCAACACCACAGCTCCGGACGGGCAAGCAATTGGCAAAAAGGCTAGCTGGGAGGTTACGTGTCGGGGATTATGGTCAAAGTGTGGTAGGAAGCAACAGCGATATGATGAGCTTACAGCGACACAGGGATGGCAGAGACATTAGGTAAGGCTTGTAATTATACTGATTGAGAGCAGGTAAAATGTTTGGAAGGAGTCTATTGGATCAAATCAAGCTAAGGGTAAGACAGAAGCTTTGGCTGTGGCTGGTAGGCAGTGTTGTTCAGGCATTTGAATCATTCTCACACCTTGGATCCCCAGCAGGACACGCATTGTGCCACAGACACCCATTTGATAAGATTTAACTCTGGGGATCCATATGGAAAGATTTTACTTGATGTTGAGTAAGAACTGAATTTATGTAACTATCTGCACTCTATATTGGCAGATAATACCTGTAGCTGTGAGACTGAAACACTGGATTGCAGTAGATTATTTTTTAGTCTTTTTTTCTGAGGGCCCCAAGGAAACCATTCAGATACCCCTGGTATCTGGTTCCGTTTGGGATTCTTGGACCCAATGTGCTAACGAGTGAACCGGTCTACATTTTCACCGGTCCTGAAAGGAGCCGTTGAGACGGAGGTGTCGTCTGTTGTTTTGCTGGTCAATGACTCAGCTCAACTCCTCAGTGGCGTCATTTAGGAGTTCATAATCCTCCCCCATATACCCCGTCCAGCATCACTAAGTCTTTTTCAAGTCTCAGTTCTCCTTTTTCTTAACTTCTTGATTATTTGGTCTTGGGTTCTAACAAATAGTCTTCGCCAACTCTTTAGCAAGATATAATTTACCTTTTCTTGTGCTACCATCCATCTTTTCCTGAAATTAAGGAGATGTCCAAATTGAAAGCAGTAGTTTTGTCTCTTCAGCAAACCACTGAATGGTTTTTAATTTCTCCGTCATTTCCATCTTTCCCTTTAGAATAATACACGCATACTCTTGTTGTCATTCTGGTTCCCACTTCAGGTTGGACTATTTTTTTGGTTCCAGCTGGGAAACAAATTACCAAACCAAATTATTTTCAGTGGAAATTCTCTGAACATGCTCTCGAACTGGAACGGAACCAGTTCCTTGCTGACCTAAAAGCCGACCTCACTTTGAGAACCGCTGGTATAAAGGTTAGGACTTAACCGTCAGCCTAAAGAGCAGTAAACAGCTGATGAGGAGAGGGAATGCTCAACCTGCTTAGACCTCAGGCTGGGAAAAATTATAACCTCTGCACAGTACATGGTACATGCATGTGTGTGTGTGTGTGTGTGTGTGTGTGTGCATGTCTAACTACGTTTATTTGGGCAAGTATGTGAACAATAAACTGTCAGAAACAAATTGTTAGAGATGGTGTTTGAGTGTGCATGCAGCTTTGACCTTTACAGCCAGTGTCTCATACTAGAGTTAGATTGATGTATCAGCTTTCCAATAATTGAGCTTTTATCAAAAACTGGAGATCAGCCAGTCAGTAGTTTCCACTCTCTCATGTGATGGATATGATGCATTGTAAGTACTAATAGTAATTGTAATAGCACCAGTAATATTGTTGTCCAGGGTCTCACCGGGCATTTGATCTAATTGCTGTTTCCTATGAGAATGAAACATCCATACACTGAATGCTTAGAATTTTGGAACTTTTTTTGCTTGAAAAATGTATGCCTGTATTGTAGAGCAGTGTGAAACAGCAGTTGTCACTTCGCCTTGGGATTAGTGCAGCATTTCTGCCCCATGTAACGCTGGAGAATTAAATAGGAGGGCAGGCGGCTGGCCAGGGTAACACAGCAGAGTGGCATGTTGCATGTTAGCCAGGATAATAACACTGTGGCGTGTATTAGTGTGCCTGAACCACAGTCAGCAGCTCCTGCTTCCCACATGGCCACTGTACCCAGGATATCTATATTAGAATGTAAACATCTGCAGGAGGTAAAGCAGGCACGTTGTGGTTTCATGTCACTACTGTACTTTACATTTGAAGACAGTGTTTTATATAATGAACACTAATCAGCTGTGCCGGTCATCCTAAGGTCATTGTTGTCTTCCGGCAAGCATTAAGCAGTTGTCAGAGTTTGTCAACCCAAACAAACACTACATTTGCACAATATGATGTTATGTCATGGTGTTTACATTAAATCAGTGTTTTGAACCAATCTCAGGCAGCTATTAAGGTCCTGATTTCACACAACTACTGATGTCGGGTCAACTTTCACTTTGGTGCTATACATATTTACATAGGTCACAACTGTTCCACATGTAAATGTCTCCTGGGAGGCTTTAGGAACGTACAGTACTATCCTCCTTCTTTGTTGTGTATGTTTTTCTTTTGTATGTTATTCCAGTGGCTCTCAAAGTACAGTCTGGGAACCTCTGTTTTGAACAACTAGGAACTGGTTCTATTCTACTTCGCAATCTGATTTTGAAGTGTTCTTAGTATTTCAACTGAGAAAAGTTGGTTCACAGCTGGAATAAGAAAATACTAGGACCGGAAGTGGGAAACGTGATGACAACTGAGTGAAAGTGTGTGTTACTGTATTTTGGACAGGCAAAGATGGAGACAATGAAGAGATCAAAGGGCATGCACTGGTCTGCTGAAGAAATAAAACTATTGCTTTGAAGGTGGACATCTCCTGAATTTCAGGCAAAGAGTATTGTAATGTTTTCTCCAGAACTGTATTCTTGTTACCTTGGAAAAGCCTCTGAAACAGCATTTAGACCATGGGGCACGGTAACTGTCCTTTGAAACCCAAGATAATGACTGTACACCTGGTCCATGGAAAAAGTAAAAAGTAAAGTGTATCTTGAAATTGCCAAGGAGTATGGAGTCCAAATTATCAACAATTTATAAAACTGAAGAAGGACTACGAAGACTCTGAAGAGAACTTGACGAAAAGACCCGGTGAAAACTTTATTGCAATTTAAATGTGGGTCAGTTTGCAAGGTAGCACCTTGCCAAATTTTTAGACTTGGGTGATGTATAAGAATGACTATTGTAATGTTAGGTTTCACTCTCACCACTATTATTTCTTCATGTACAATGAATGTATTTCTAAATTTGATATTAAATAAGCAATCAAAATCACATGGGACTCCCTCGGACAAAATCTTACCAAATGGGTGTCCGCAGCAATAACGCCTGTCTATTTGAGGGTCCATGACTAAACCCCATGATATTCAAGCCTGCATGCACATAGAAACCATGTGCATTCAAACAGAGTGTTTCTCAGCTATCCATGGAAATGCATTATCAAATCCTGCTCTCAATTTGTCGATGACAGTCATACTCGGTCATGGACGTACACCACTGTTCATTTGTTCTAAAAGTGAGAGCAGGGCATGGACCACTGTCAGCAAACCAGCAAGCCAGCACCAGCAGATAAAATACAGCCACTATATTAGGACAGCTCTACGCCTGATGGACGTCAAAATACACCACATGCATCACAGCCTTAATACTACGCTGCCACTTACGCGCATGCCATTCCGTGCGCATATCGACGGATATGGTTTACAGCATGTAATAATAGTAATAGGTTCCTTATGGAGAGTTCCTCATCAGAGCGCCTCGGCCGTCCCATTGCGAGGGATGTTGGCTGAGGGGCTGTCGAGCAGCGTGGCATGTCAGAGAAATGCTCTATGTCATCCATAGCATGTCTAGTGTGTGTGTGTGTGTTTGGGAGGTGGTGGTGGTGAGGGACGAGGAGGGGGTCAGTTTGGCTGTGTCCCAGGGTGACTGATGTCCACTGCTGGTGTTGGTTAATCCCACAGATTCATGGGAGATGTGGATTTCCTCTGCTTAACACTCACATGCAGATGCAGGGTTCCACTCTGGCCTGATGCTGGGTGAAGTCATGGTCCAACAACGAGAGGGGAAATCAGTTGTGTCATCTTTATCAACCCCTGACCCCCTTTACCTCACGATCCCAGTGTCTTTAAAACCCAGCAGTGATGCTACCACATCGCTGGACTGAGAGTGTTGCAGCAGGTCCAAAGTAAAGAAAAAAATGATGGTAACAATCAGGTGCTCTCTATAAACGAGGGTAAACAACACAAGATAATAAAAGCGGCTTTGGAGCTACCTTGCGAATGAAGTCCTGAATATGAAAAGCAGCCCCTTTACGTTTGTGAAAAAGTAAAAGTTCTTTATTCAACAAGGAATAAACGACCAACACGTTTTAGTTACATCCTCATCATGGTTTGACACGCATCATGGACTTCATTCACAAAGCAGCTTGGCAGTCATTTTTATTATCCTGCTTAGATTATTTATTCATTCTTGTCAATACCGCAGACTACAGAGGGCTTCAAAAGTAGATATGCTCCTACACTGCAATGATTTTAAAGCAATATCTCCCATTTGCATCTGCTTTTTACGATCTAAATCCATGTGTGTTGCTGGAATTTGTGGCAGAATTGTATTTCCGTTATTCTAATGAGTGATTACTGGTTTTATTGTAAGGTCTCATGATGAGGAGAGTTCATTTTCAGTGTGACTACCTGATTAAATCAGGGATAAATAATAAATGAAATTGCTTTAAATGTCTGGCACGGGCATACAGTTAACAGTTAACCATCTGGGGTCTATGCCAGTTTTTGTATAGAATAAAATTGGCACTTGCGTAGCACTGAAAGCTATTTTCACTCCCTTTCAGTACCAACCCATTTTCATATCTTATTGTAATTTCAGTTCAAGTCGCTATAAAGTTGCTCAGAAGCCCTCAAGGCAATAACGCAGTGGTTTAGAAAATATGCAGAAATGTATTGAATGTACACTAACAAAAGCAGCATTTTTTGGATCGTTTCATGAGTGGCGTATTTTTCTTAATAACCTTTGTTCACTCTGTGTCTGTGTGTCTCTGTCGTCCCTCCAGAGCTGCAGAGGGAGGGCAGCATCGAGACCCTCAGCAACAGCTCCGGCTCCACCAGCGGCAGCATCCCCCGTAACTTCGAGGGCTACCGATCCCCCCTGCCCACCAACGAGAGCCAGCCGCTCAGCCTCTTCCCGTCTGCCTTCCCCTAGACAGCCAGCCACCTCCAACCCCCGACCCCCAAACTCCCCCCCGCCCCTCCACCAGGAAGAACCACCACGGCCGTCCAGCCCACCTACCAACCTACCATCCATCCAGAAAGAGCATGTAAACTCCCAGTGTCACACTGGCACACGGCCGTGTTGAGCAGGAGCCAGCACCGTGTCTGCCGCTGGTATTTCTCAGTACGGCGTGTTGCTGCTGTTCCTGTCTAGCTGAGCAATGGCCAGAGGTCATTACAGCTACACATTAGCATTTAGTTACCAGGGTTTGATCGATATAGGTTTTAAAAGCTGCTACTGATATTTTTTAATTGAAGCTGACGATATTTTATGTCCAGTATCTTAAAAAATAGTTTTCCCCTCAGAGTTTCTTTCTTGTCAGGGCAGGAAAGCCACTGAAACAGCATTTACACCTTGACAGGACATTAAAACAACCCTGACCCCTGTCAAGGCTACATAGAAACTACCGAAAACTCTGCAACACATTAAGCATTCATGAAAAAGAAAATATTTCCACAAGATTATTGAACAGCTAAATAAATAACCAGATGCAGTACAGATGCAGCTCCATCTTATCAATAGGGCGTAACACTTTTGAAACCCATGATTATAATAAAAGTAATACTAATACAAATCAACAAGGCTCATTAGAATCAGCTCAGGTTAACAGACCGTACCAGTCATTTTGCATGTTGACATAATATCGACAAAATGTATAAACATGTTGCTGCTACTCTTTTTCCAAAGCAAGCAGATGTTTTTTGTTTTTGTTTTTTTTTTTTTGTTTTTTTTTGTTTTAATTCCGATATCACTTTGCTTATGAAAATGAACTTTGAGAGACTTTGGTCTTTCTTCACACCAGTACTCCATCACTGTGATAAAGTCGTCCAAATTAGTTTTCCAAAAAGCAGCAACACCGTTGGGTTTTGATGATTTAAAATTGCAGGCAGAGTGAAACGCTGCCTCCTCCGCCAGGGAAAAAATAGACCCTGCAGCAACATTTGCTTCCCACAGCCATTTATCAGTTCTGTGGTTTATGAATGGTGACGACTTTGTCAGCCACAGAAGCAAAACATTACAAGGTGAAAATGGGGGGTTTGATTATATGTTGTGAAATCTTAAATGCGCCGGCATAAATGTTTTGTTGTGGGGAAAATGTACATTCAAGATCACTGGTACGGTTCCAAATGACAGAACTCATCACGTCTGTCGTGTCAGAAGTGAGTGGATCCCATCAGGTTTTTAATAAAAGCCCGGTATCGGCCTCGTATGTCGGTCTAACCCTGGTTATCATCATCCTGTTTCCCAAAGCAGCAGTTGTGTTGGGAATCACCTGCTGGCAGCCAGTTGATAAAGGCATTGTGGGAAACCCGCCACCATCCTGTCTCCTCCCCGCTCTGATGCTGGCAGCCCCCCACCCCCCTCCACCTCGCCATCACGACATGTCCGTCTGTGTCTGACTGACGTTTTACGGTGTGCCTACTGTCCGGATGAGCCATACAAAAGGGAGACCAGGCTGTGAAGGAGCGTTTATTCCAGTCAGCGACGTGTAGCACCTCCCTACCCCCCCCCCCCCCCCCCCACACACACACACACACACACACACACATACACACCCACCTTGTGTGTTTGTATGATCCCATTTCAATGTGCTCTCATCACCTCTTCAACTATTTTTGATTCTCCTCCTTTTATGCCTTTAACTTCAGTTTTTTGTTTTTTGTTTTTTTACAAGTGACAAAAAAAGAGATGGCATAGATGAGTTCCTGTTTTGCTGAAGTTATTTAGAAGTTTCCAGTGTAATTGAGATGAAATTGTTTAGATATATATTCCCTACTCAGCCTTTCCACATAGTAAATTTTAATTGACCTGAGTGATAATAGTGGCTTGGTGGCGACCTCGTGCAGCCATCATGCTGTATTGTTTATATTACGACCAAAATTCTCTTTCCATGTATAGTTGTAGATCTCTCTAAAACTTAAAAAAAAAACTATATATTCTTTAAATGTATGTATACTAATATTTCCCATAGGAAATTCTCTCTCTCTCTCTTGCTTAGACGTTTGCCATCTGATTATCAGAAAGCTGCAGGTTTGTGCTTTGAGGTTAAAGGTCATCCCTCTAATAAACAAAATTTGCGAATTTGCTTTTCCAAACCGAAGCAGAATGTCTGGCTTTGTGAAAAAAAATCAAATGCACTATTCACCAAAAAGGAGGAAAAAAAACAAAAAGAAAAACGGGTTCTTAATGTTTCCTCGCTGAAGATTCAGTGTTAATCGAAGCGAGATTTATTAAAAAATATATATATACTATCTAAATCCAATGTTTTCTGTTTGAGTGTCGGACTTGCTGCATGTCTGGCTGAGCTTGGCCTGCCGCTGCTTGGTCACTGGACGATGGGACTGAAAAGGGCATGAATTTATTCCCCCTAATTCAGAACACATGCTTGTTATTGACTGTAATATTTGTTTTGTAAAATACAGAGTTGTTCTTTGCCCTGCATTCATGCAACTGAAATATAATAAAACTTGAGGAAATAAAACTGTCCAACTCTCTCTCTCTCTCTTTCTCTGTCTTACTTTCTTTCTTTCTTTCATTTTTTATTTTTTTTTAAAAAAGAATAATTCTGACCGTTTAGTGGTTTTCCTTAAAGTGCGATTCAAATTTCGAGTCGGTGACTGTCAGTACTCAGTACCAGTGGTGGTGCTAAATTTTTTTACCAGGCAGTAAAGCATTGTTAAAGAGATTTTTTATGAGCGGCTCTGGCTCTTTGGTCTGAGAAAGTTAAATAAATAAATAAATAAAAATAAAAAGGCATGTTTGTGTCTTTGAAAATCAACAACAACAAACTGAAGCTAAATGAATGAAGCACATGTACAACTGTTGCAACTGTATTGTCATTATGGATTCACTTGATTTAAATCAGCAACACTTTTTTTTAAAACACATATTTTTATTAAATTGACCACAGCACTGGAATACACACATTACAAATTGGTGGTTGATTACTGGCAGTGATTGCATCTCATCGGTTAATACAGATATTATCATCTGGACTTCAACATCACCAGGAAACGATCGGCTGCTCGTCATAAAGTTAATAGGGATCTTTGCCTCGTTACAATGAAACACATCCCAACTACAGGAAATGGCTGCAATAAGTTTGGCGCTTACAAAATAAAAAGGGCAAAACAAGTCAACGTGCCAAAATTACGCCTCCATATGTTTTCAGAACAGCAAAAGTCATTAAACTGAGCCTTTTAACCTTGTTTTAACAAAAACAGTATTCATTCTCATTACTTTAAAATTAATTTAACGACGAGCCGCTTCGGTTGCGTCTCGGGGGAAACAGATTGAATGCATAAAAAAAAACCCAGATCCGATGTAAAAATGTGTTTAATTTGGCTGGTATGAGCGACTCCGTTATTAATAAAATAGAAATGACCTTTAACGAGGCGCGTTTGCCTCCAGAGGAACATTCAGAAAGCTGACGACATTATGCAACAGGAAGGAAAAAAATACTGCATTTTATTTTTTTCAACTTGATTTTTTTATCATTACTATTATTATTTAATCCCACATCATATTATTACATACATTATTAGATGTGTAATACCTGGAAAAGCATTGAAGGAATGGAAAAAATCATTTTCTCCCGGATCTTCAGTTTTTCTGCTGAAACAGTAAAGACATTAGTTTTTTCTTCATATGTAATAATTAACAATATGATTCATTTTCAGTCACCATAGCTCATGCTGAATAAATACACACTGCTGTAAAATGTGTGTTAAAAAATTTAGATTCAAAAGAAAAGTGGGCAGAGCTCACAGCAGATAATTCTTTATTTACCTTTAATCATCGCAGTTTATTGTGGATTTGGTTGATTTTTCTACAACGTGGAGCTGGAGGGGGTCGGGCTCGATCCCAGCAGCAGCCATGGAGCTCAGCCTCAGTGCCTTTCAGCAAGACGCCGGAACCCATCCCTGCTCTCTCTCACACACACACACACACACACTCACACACTCACAGAGTCAGCTCATGTAAAAGCAAACTGAAGACAGAAGTTGCGATGCCACACGCAGGACTGTAACACACACGCTGGCGGTCTGATCTAGCAGAACGTCACTTTGGTCAGCTTCGCCATTAAATGATGAGAACAAGACACTGAAAAAGATCCAGTAGATCACCGTCTCTGACGCTCAGTGCCAGCAGCTGTAGCATACACCATGAGTTAACTGATTAAAACCCCACTAGCATTAAGAATACAAGCCTTTTATCAATACTTTTTTTTTTAATGAAATACTTGGAAGTTTCATGAATTTTAAACATGATTCAGTCATGTTTACAGGTTCAGGTCCTGTCGCCCATCACTAACTGAGCTGCTTCATCACCAGATTTAACAACTTTTCACACCACCCTCGCAAATTTATCTCTCAAACGCAACCGGCAACAAATCCATTGACTGTTTCAGACCACGAGGATCAGCATCATGTTGATGTCCAAAGTCTTTGGCAACAAATCAGTCACTTTCACAGATCAGATCACACCATCACGCAAACTAGACCCTCCCTCTGCTCAGAGTGTGAGGTTGTGGCAAAATACAAACATCCACATCAGCAAATGACATCAAGTGGCAGCTGCCTTCCTTCCTTAGAAGTAAGCTGGTGACGCTGCACCTACCATCCTCTCCTGCGTAAACAGGGAAAGTCAAAAGTTCAGAATGCGCATTTCCTCGCATTTCATGTTGGGGAGACCAGGAACAGGCGTAACACCTTGAATTCCTCCAGTCAGAAACAAGCTAGAATGATTACACACTTGCTTACAACAAAAACATCAAAGACTCCCTGAGAAAGTCCCAACCAAAGTGTTTTTGGAGGTAAAAATGTAACTTTTCTATTCAATTAAATGTCAGTTAAGTGTATTTTTTTCCTGAGACCAGATGTCCGGCAATCCAGACCAGTGTTACTAGAATCACCGCTCTCTTTTTATGAGCTAAAAATAGAAATGACCAATGTTAGTTCACATGAGGTGAAACCACATTGGCTTACACTGTTGGATGGTTTTATTAAATCTGGCCAAAGTTTCACATGTTGAGGTAAATGTGTGTCAAAGTAACCCGTGAGAGAAAACACTCAGGCTTCAGCCTCTGAACATTTCCAAGTGCAAAAAAAGTTGACAAGTGTTAAAATTCCTGATGTGTTAAAAAAAAAAAGTTGACAAGCATTAAACATGTTTTTAATCACACAGTAATCAATATATTCATTCATATATTCATAAGTTCTACCCAGTAAATCATTTTCAGGTAATTTAATTTGGCATTTATCATGTAGTGTGACAAAAGGTTATCATTTAAAAAAAAAAAAAAAAAAAAAAAAAAAAAAAAAAAGAAATTAATAGGGTTAGGGTTATCGTCACAATTACATGAATGATAAATAATCTTTTTCATTTGGAGTATTTGATCGATTAATTTGGATTATTTCAGACATGTTACAACCATTCCTGTCAATTGTTGCCACCATCCTTGTACAATCACATTTTGCAACCTGTGAATATTTCATAAAACCACTTGATTACTTGTTTCACTAGTTCACACATTGAAGTTGATAATTTAGCAAATTAACTATTCTGGTGTAAATTGTTTTTGATTTATTGAGAAAGTTGCAAAAAGTGTTACAGCCGTCCCTGGTCTCCGCTACATTTTTACCATCTGTAGGACAAACTCATTTGTGTATAATTAAAATAATTGCTCCTTTAGCTTTAGAGGCCCTACGAGGTCACAGTCCCTCAGTTTAGAGATGATGCTGGTGGGTGACCATCTCTCAGCAGGGTGCTGTATGCTAACCTGTAGGTGTGGAGCCCCGGGGCCCACAGTCTGACAGGGGCCACACTGGAGGATTAGGACGTCTGTGCTGGGCCAATCTACCAAAATATGTGTGTCCTGTCCAGCTGCTGGTTTCCTTCCGGCCCAACACGGCCTCTGTGTCAGCTTACCTTGGACACTTCAACCCAGCCGGACTGCCGCCGATACACCCACCTGAGCAACGTACCAGCATCCCCAACGGTGATGGGGGGTAGTGGGAGGGAGGGGGAGGTGGGGGGCGGGGCCGCCGGGGGGGGGTGATGTGGCACCACCAACACATCTCACCGTCCTGTCTTCACCCGGGTCTTAATCTCCATCCACTGTTCCCTGAGAATAGAGAGAAAGCTCAGAATTTCTTCACATCACTGAGGCAGGCGAGTGAGCTGAGCTGTGTGTGGACTGATAACTGTGTGTGTGTGTGTGTGTGTGTGTGTGTGTGTGTGTGTGTGTGTGTGAGAGAGAGAGAGAGAGAGAGAGAGAGAGAGAGAGAGAGAGAGAGAGAGAGAGAGACGGAGACACAGAGAGAGTAAAAACCAAGGATTAGAATAGCAATGATGACATTTTTATATAGCATCCTTCCAAACAAAATATGTCAAATTATCAGTGAGTATTGTACCACTCATTTTCACGGATTCACTGATGGGGGAAACTGTAAGGAGAGGAATGAGCCGGGACGTCCCGATGTGATTCGATTCATGATAACATGGTGCTGATCCAATATGTATTGTGATTCTATAATTATTCTGATTAGATATGACAATTTCCTCTGATTTTGGATCACTTTGTTTTTTGTTTGTTTATTTGTTTGTTTTGTTTTGTTTTGTTTTTTTTTATCACACTCCTGACGACAATCACAAGCAAGTCGTTCAAATTCACTTTGAGCTTTTTAACGTTTCCAAAGCTCTGCTGTGTCGGCCGAGCGCTGTAGGTTTTTTTTTTTTTTTTTTTGTCTTTTATCTTGAGGATCTGTGCGATTCCCACAATGCCACGGGAAGCAGATCTACGTTTGGGCCGTAATATCAACAACATTTATCTCCACTCCCAATAAAATCAAAATATGCCTTAAAATAAAAGACAAAAAAATCAATTCAAGTTCACCGTGGCAATATAAAAAATCAGCAAAGGTGAAAAAAAAAAAACACAATTTGAAACTGAATCAATTTCATTTGCCATGGTACCTCTTTACAACAAGACTACCACTGTAAAGGCTTTATGAATGGTTTATAATTAGGTTGTAAACGCTTTATAAATCATTAATAATCAGTTAATAAACAGTTATAACGCAAATTTGGCAAGAACAAGTTTCTGCCACACTACATCTATTCTGTTAACCTTCAGATCTTTCTATTTGGTTAGCTGACTTTACTTGATCTTGCCAAATAGTGAGCCTGAATCATCTTCTGAAAACTATGTTAT
This sequence comes from Myripristis murdjan, assembly GCF_902150065.1. Lineage (NCBI taxonomy): Eukaryota > Metazoa > Chordata > Actinopteri > Holocentriformes > Holocentridae > Myripristis > Myripristis murdjan. The sequence continues at coordinate 10,479,853 of NC_043992.1, forward strand.
TACTTGTTTATTAATGATTTATAAAGTGTTTACAAGCTAATTATAAAACATTCATAAAGCCTTTATAGGGGCAGTCTTAGGGTCAACCTGAAGATATTGTGGTGATTTTAGTTATGATGAAATTTAGCACATATGTAAAGGAAAATGTTCATATTTTAGCCCCCGTTGTGCCGCAGCCGCCTGTCACTCTGGGAACCCTGGGGGGAAATTTAACTGCTGCTCATTTAGTTTTGAATGAAGCGACTACACTTAGCAAGGAGGTAACAGTGCTGAGAGTAAAGCCTATAGGATTACAATCGACACTCTTATATCTTCTCTAATTGGGACAGCTTCTAGTGAATCAAATGATGGTTAAACAGGCCTCATGTTGCTGGGAACCCATTCAAGGACCCCTGAAGGCCCCTGGAGGCCCTGCTTTGAGAGCCACTGGCACAGAGAGAGCTCAGCCTCTTTCAGACGGTGTCATCAGTGTGCAGGAAAGGCTTGGGCTCGCAGTCAGAGCTCCGCATGTGTCCAGGACGAGAGCTGGAAATCTACTCAGAAACCTGCGAGCGCTCTGATCCCCACTCAGGCCGCTCTCTCCTGTCACATCGGATGCAGATTAGATGTGAATCAAGAGGATGACCGGGGAGGGAGGGTTCTGGATCAGCCTCGGTTTTTAAGTCTTGGCCATATTTAGTAGCACGATTTATCAGTGTCAGTTTTCAAACATGATGTGAGGCTCTTCTTCTTCTGGGCTCCATGTGAACCTGCCAGAGGATAATGACCTCTGCAGGACTGAGGCTGAATCCTGGGGAAGGTTTACCTTGTTTTACAGGCCAACATCAATCTTGATCAGATGAAATTCTAACAGCAAATAGCGTAAAATATACACATAATGTCAATTTGTGTCATTTGAGGGTGAAAATTCATAAATTAAAGGCTTTTCTCTACTTTTTTCTCAACATTGATGGCTGTGGTTGCATGCCACAGACTTGTTATCTAGGCTACCGGGCCTACTTTACATCACACTGACAAAATATATGATGTGATATTATCCATAGCATATAAATGGCAGCTTTGCAGGAATATTACACCAGAGCATCTTGAAAATCGTTTAAAAATTATAGTTTCTGACAGGAGGCTTCAGCTCCTCTGTGTGTGATCGCGGCCGAAATTTGAACAAATTTCCCTCTCTTCAAAATCTTGAAAATAAAAAACAATCGACAATGATTTTTTTTTTTTTTTTTTTTGGCCCAGGCTGTAATCAGAGCATCAGTGAAATTACAGACCCACGTTTTCAAGCCGTTTTTTGTTGAACCTTCGGCTGATGATGAAGTGTGGAGTCTCGCTGCAAAGTAATGAGCGTGTTGCGGAGTGAGCTGCTGTAATGTGGTTACAGTTGAACAGGGCTCTGTGTGTGTGTGTGTGTGTGTGTGTGTGTGTGTGTGTGTGTGTGTGGCCCTCCGCTCCTCACGCACTGACAGCATCATGTGATGGAAGAAGCCAAAGGAGAGGCTCTCTCTCTCTCTTCAATGAATTACAGCAGAGGAGTAAAAAGCTTTTTTCTTTTTTCTTTTTTTTTTACCCTCCGGCCTTCAGGTATGGCTGCTGCTCCTCTCCTGCTCTCTGTAATATGATTCAATGTTCCCGTCGCAGGCAGCTGCAAATTGAATTTCTCGCCGCTGTCAACAGATCTGCAAAATAAAGATGTTTTGGCTGGTTAAAAAAAAGCAGGAAAAAGACGATCCGAAAGTGTCAGAAAATAACCTGACCGGCCTAATTCATCTATTGATGACCCGATGCCTCCTTGTATTTATTTATTTATCTGATTATCTAATTATCCAATTGCCTGTAGACGAGTAGGAGGCTGTTCTGACCTACTGGCATGGGACAAATTATAACAGCTTTCTTGTGTGCAAAATCGTTTTCCCCCACATAGGTATCTTTATTTTATTTTAATTTTAAAAGACTACCTCAATCGATTTTAAGTGTAATTTAAGGACACAACAGGAAGGCGATCCCAAAAGCGCCCAATACGAGATCTTTTTAAAAATATATACACACTCAGTGGCCACTTTATTAGGTCCACCTGCACAATCTAATCCAAATCCAATCCAACTGTTGTGCATTAAAGTTTCCTTTCCTGCTGCCTGTAATGCTCAGGTTGTCTTGTTGTCACAGTAATAGAGGTGTTCATTCACTTCTATGTTCGGCATTGAGCTCATAGTTAGTGCTGCTGTTGTACAGGACTGCATTTTACTGAGAGCTGTTTCCAATATTCTGTCCCCCCATTATTGTATATAAATAGGGAGGACAAAAAATTAGAAACACCTCTCAATATAATGTAGTCCAGTGCAAGACCTCTGCAAACTACAACCTCAATAATAAACACAGAATTAAATTGACACATTCTCCACAATGTCAACAAAAACTGAACATTATAAACTTTGTTAAAAGGTAGAATTTATGGTAGAGCTGCTGATCTGAACTGCATTAGACTGGACAGGTGGAGCTGAGAAAGTGGACACTGAGTGTACATATACATATAATGCTATGCTGTATAATTTGTGTTTCTTTTTTTTAGGGCGTGAAGCGGAGAGAAAGAAAATGGACGTGCTGTGTAACGAAACGAAGAAATAAATACGTCAAAATGTCATGACATTCATGAATAAACACAGAATAAATGAGAACTACGTGAAAGGCTACTTCTGGGCTACAATGAATAAGTAATCATTTTTCCACGAATGATCACTCACTCGCTTTATTAATTTTAAATAAGAATAATGAGAATAAGAATTAGAATAAGAATAAGAATACGAATAAGAAAGTGGCAAAATGTTGAGAAATTTTCCAAGCCAAAGGCATCACAACCTGTTCCTTCACATCTCTGCTGCAGCCGAAGTCGAAGGTGTTAATAGAAAAAAAAGAAAGAAAAAAAAAAAAGCTATTGCCATACCTTGTTAGTGGCTCATAATCACACTGCGCGCGCGTGCTGCAATAAACGCCTTATCAGCTTTGAATGCACCCGTCAGCCTTTTATAATAATTATTATTATTACTATTAGCCTTTTAGTCCATATTCATGACTCGCAGCAAATATCCACCAGCCTGGCAAATCCCCTGAAACAAATCCGGTTAGAAAACTTTTTTTTTTTTTTTTTTTTTTTTCAAATATCATTTACAGAAAATTAACTTGATAATTTAATAGATCCAAAATTTAAAAATTAGTTATGGAATAAAACGCATTTTCTTTGATTCACAAACTTGAAACAGCTAGAAAAATCATGCTCTAAATATGATGTTTTGATTTTTTATTTTTTTTTAACACTCGTGTTGTTGGAGCCACGGGGGCCTAACAGGGGCCCGTGGATTCCGGACAGGCCGTGGTACCGGCAGCCAAGATGCTCAAAGGCACAAGGGAGGGAAGAAGGGAGAGGGGGAGGGGGGGCTGTCAGCTCCCAGCGGAGCAGCGGAGCAGGAGGGGAAATATTTATTAATGCAAACCGTGATGATGTAGGGGGGGAGGGAGTTGGACGGTAATGACACTCTTGAATGTTATTAGGGGATAATTGGAGGCCCTCATCACGGTAAGTGAAGGAGTCAGTGGGGTTTGTCAGCGCTATTATCACTGGACACACACAAAGTTTTGTTGTGCGTCATGGACTCTCCCTGGTAACAGCCATAAAAACACAGATATTACCCCCGAGTGGTTGTCGGAGCCGAGGTTCGGGGGCTTCTTGAGTGGGATCTGCACCTCCTGGAACATGAGGAGTTAAAATTCACTGTCATTTAATTCACTAGAAATCATCTCCCTGAATCATCCCACACTGTCATCTCCCCAGTTAAAGTTTAATCAGCAAGGATTGAAATCTTCCCTCCCTGACACCGAGTCAGGCCAAACGGGGCTCCACATGTGTCTGTCTGAGGGCCCGTGGCATGTGAACGTGAGGCCCTGCACTGGTGCATGTGGATGTGACCACCGTGTCACTCCGCTCTGGCTCCCCAGGGGGGCTCTATAGCGCCCCCACCTGGTGGCCTACCTGCCACTCAGACGCACCTTCAGTGCACAGGAAGAGGCACGGGTGTCCTGCACGGTGTGAATGAAAGACTGATGATGATGACGATGGTGATGATGAGGGGGAAAGATGAGCGTCTGTTTACCAGCAAGACAGACTGCCCCTGGTTGCCCCCCTCCCCCCAACACACACACACACACACACACACACACACACACACACACACACACACACACACACACACACACACAGCAGATGAAGGCTATGATTCAGTCTGTTTATCAGAACATCATTGTTCATATAACTAATGTCTTGCAGTATAGTGCAGGTTTTCTAGGTGAGTTATGCATGCACGAGAATTACATGTCCTGCATTTTATTAGCTATAATTTGGTTGATATTTTTATTTCATCCTGTTTCATCCTGTGTGTGTGTGTGTGTGTGTGTGTGTGTGTGTGTGTGTGTGTGTGTGTGTGTGTGTGTGTGTGTGTGTGTGTGTGTGTGTGTGGTTAGGTGGGAAAGCCGAGGTGCCATTTTGCTTTTTCCAACCGGCAAGAAGTGATTTGTTTCATTTAGCAGAATGGACAGTAGAGGAAGAGGAGAAAATGAGGGGAGGAAGAGGTGAAAAAGAAAGGCTGATCGAGGAGAGGAGACGGGGGACAGAGGAGGAAGGAGGAGGAGAGGAGGAGAAAGGGAGAAGGAGAAGAAGGAGGAGGAGAGGGCCGCTGGTCGCTGGGTTTCCATGTGACAAGGGGAAATATGAGGGACTTTGACAGGTCTTAAACGGTCTGGCGCCAAGGCCTCAGTCTAGCCGCTAAATATAGCTGGAGAGATGATGCAGAGATGGGAGGAGAAGATGGAGAGATGAAAGGAGGAAAGGAACAATGTCGGGGGAGGAAGAAAAGAACAATACTCGATTATAGAGGAATATGGCGCAAAACTGTCCGGTTATGTTGTAATTAGAGCGTCTTTTTTGGCCCGGATCACTGACACAGGGGCCAAATGACCCGGATGGACGGACTTTTTTTTTTTTTTTTTTTTACGTACGTTTTCACATTGCGCATATTGTATTGAGCGGACGGGCCAAGGGCACAGGCTTCAGTAGCAGCTCACAGCTCCGCTTTATTAACTTTAAATGCAGGGTGACGCAGGGGCGACAATTCACTAAACTCCTGCATCTATCTGCCAGCAAAACTCCCAAACCCGCTCATATGGCGCACACTGCTGCGGATTATTTCTGCAAGGTGATAAATTATCAGACGCAGGAGCTGACAAGATAACACTTGGTCATTAAAATAAATTATCAAACCAAACAAAAGGAAACATTGACCTTATCATGCTCCATTACATGATTTTTTTTTAAATTATTATTATTATTATTATTATTATTTTTTAGATTTTTGACCATTTTTGCCAAATATTTCCTGTTCATTACAATGATAAAACTAGTCAAACGTCTAAGGTGTGGTTGGTGCCACACCTCGCCGAGCCCAATTGAAGTTGATGCTCGCTCAATGACCCAAACGAAGGCAATGCGCCCGTTTAATGTCTGATATCATTAATCCCCTCCACACACAACATATTTAATCCACGTTAATCTATCAGCACAGCACCCATTCTGTGTGGATTCACCAGCAGCAGCAGTGAACAGTCCTCCTGACTTAATGACTTTTAAATCGTGCGTAATGGAGATTTCTCCTCTGGTTAGATGTGTAACGGTGACGGCACAGAACAAATAAATGGTGACTAATTTGTACAAGCGTTGTTGATACAATTATCCAGTCGAGTATTCCGGGAGAAAACCGTTATCCTCCTCCATATGTTGCTAATCTTTTTCTCCTCAGAAAGCCCCAGCTCCAAAGTCTGACATGAGGCTGAAATCTCCTGCAGGAGGCTCGACCCGCGCTCAGCTCCCACGGCGCTCAGCTCCTCTGTCATTTCATAAATCTATAGGTGCAGCATTCCAAACAAGTCAGCTGTCCGGATAAATTACAGGATTTTTTTCTTTCTGAAAATATTGCACCACAATATCGCCTTAAGGCTTTGTGAAGTCTGAGCACACACAAAAAACGCTTTATGATTTTACAGTGTAAATTAATGCTTAGCTGATGTGCACCGACAAACAGTATTTTTTTTTTTTTTTTGGTAACAATAGCAGGATGATCAAAAATAGACTTTTCCACACAGCCATTGAACAGTGACTCTTTTGTAATTGGTGTTAATGCGCGCTGGCTATTGTGTAAAGGTAGTTATCAGTCCAATGGCTCATTGTGTGTTTCCTTGGCTTGCATGAAACGGGTTGGCTCTATGAAACGGGACTTCAGGTCCAGTCCTGTTGGCCTACTGACCCTTGACGCACGGCCGCTGCGCGCTGTATCAGTGTGGTGGGAGCCAAGCAACAAGTGTGTAATACACTAGAGATGTGCGAACATTTCATGCTCTTAAATCACATGTCTTTTCCACATCCTGTTGCCAGCACATGCAACGCAGGTCGCTGGAACTGTCAGTAGTGAATTTTTTTGAATCGCATTTTAACCTACAAATTATTTTTGTCCTTTGTCTTGATACTATTTGTTGTTGACTGGTTGTGTTTTATCATGCCAAACTGCTCTGTTTTATTGCAAATCGCATTTTGTCTTTTTTTATATGTCAGTGAACAGTTTTTTTGTGTTAGTAAAGAGGTTTTGCAGATTAGTAAATAGGTTTGCACGCTTGTCAGCGGAAGCCACAGAGACGCAGGGGTTAATAGGAAATGCGCAGTTGTCTCTGACAGTCTCATTCAGAGGGATTATCACTTTTTGTTTCAGTTTCTGTCGAAGTGACGCCTGTGGGCCCACATCAAGGTCCGTCCCGCCGGATAAAAGCGGCTGTTTATCCAAATTCACATTTGACACCGAGTCATGACCGAGGCAGAAAAGTGGAGCTGAGCCGCAGATTTGGCTGCTGCGGAGGACTTGGAGGGGCTGGAGGGGGCAACCAGAGCACTTCAGGGTAAATATAAAGAGACAAGAGATAGTTCTTATTGTGGTGCATCAGCCGACTGGCGCCGACCGGCTCTTTAACAAACTGAGTCCAAGTTAATCAAGGGCCCCAGCGATGGATTTCTAAAGGAGCCCAGCAGACCGGAGTCTAGATAGTGGGCCCCCCCGTGGCTCCAGAGTCCCGCACTGTCCGTGGTTTGACAAAATACAACCTGTCGGAGATTACACTACCATGGCCAGCCCTCACTTCTACTACTGTGCACTAAATCATCTCATCGCACTGCCAATTTGATGTGAAAAGAAACGTGTAAAAATAAGAAGTGAGCATTCAGAGGGACGTCAAACAGCTCAGCGAATTTGCAAAATGGACGCAAAATGCATCGGAACAAATAATTAGCGTGTGTTAATTGGCCTAGGAGAGAAAATGAAATTCTGAAGATAATGCAGAGTGTGTTAAATGCGGTTAGTGTGAAAGCAGCTTCGTTGGTTTTAGCGCACAGCCAAACAAGGAAGGGTTTGCATTTTTAAGATGCATCGAAGTGAGCACTCACCGCTTTCTTTCTTCCCTGATATTTCTCTCAAATTTCATTCATCTGGTTTCTTTTCCTCTTTTTTCTTCCACGCAGCATCTGGGTTTGTCTTTTCCAGCCATGTCGCTTTATTATGCTGCTGCTGCGGCTGCTGCCTTCCCGTCAGGTCGATCAGTAAAACGCACAGATAAATGGCTTTAGCCTAGGGTGTATATGAGGTTTAATTCACAACACACACTCACACAGCCAACACAGCCTTGCTTATACGGCGTGCGGCAAATCCAGTCTAAGCGTCAAAACAGTCGATAAGATTCAATAATTACAAGGCTGTTGTTCTAGAAAACGACAGAGAGCAGAAAATTCTCTTAAATAAATTTCTCCAAAATGTGGAGCGCAAGCTGCGAGTCTTGTGTTTACTGTTGTGAGTTGCTCTAGTCACAAAAAAGGCAGTGGTAAACGTGAACTAACGCTATTCCTCTGTATAAAGGTGAGTATTCAGATAGTGAGTCTGTGGACAGGTTGGTTTCTCCGCAGGCGACATTGTTAAAAACGCAAGCCGAGAGAGGTGATGTCTCCACCGGCCAAGAACTGAAGGCTGACCCGGTGTTTGGCTTGGAAATGGGGGTGGGATTTCCCGATCTTTCCTGTCATTGGTTAATATTTTATTCTGTTGACATGTTTTCTTACTGCTAATGCTTCCGACACCTTCTTGTCCCCCCCTCCTCTCCTAGAGTCTGGCCGGAGCTGTCAGAACCACGCCTATAGGGGCCCACAATTGGTCCAGAAAGCGTAAAATCAGCAATCAAAGGGGCTTGGTTCATTAGTGTTGGGATGGAGGCAGGAAGGACATGTGAGATAGTCACAGATCTGCAGTGAACGGAGCCACATCTCTCCAGTCAGTGTGGGATGACTGAAGCAGCCTGCCCAGGGAAGCAGCTTATTTCTCTGAGAGCCAGACAGCGCAGCCTGGCTCTGTCCTCCCGGCGCCGCTTCCACTGAAGGACTCGCTGGAGAAACCAAAGGAAGATCAGCAACTCTTGGGCTATTTTTCTTCACCCTGATAACGCGATTCGTGTTTGGCACCGCCACTGTAAAAATATCTTCTGCTTTACAGAAATTAAGTGCTCGCGAAGCGCCGGACCTACACTGGCTCTAGGTGGGGGGAAATACCACTGAACATCCATTATTTCACTACGGTTTTTGTGGATGCACCGATGAGAGATCCAGTTTTTACAGGGACTGCCATGGCTTATCACCCTTTCCACGCTCACCGGCCGACCGACTTCCCCATGTCCGCCTTCCTAGCGGCCGCTCAGCCCTCCTTCTTCCCGACGCTCAGCCTTCCTCCCGGGGCGCTCACCAAGCCTATCCCGGACCATGGCCTGGCCGGGGCGGCGGAGGCTGGGCTCCACCCGGCCCTTAGCCACCATCAGGCGGCTCATCTCCGCAGCCTGAAGAGCCTGGAGCCGGAGGAAGAGGTGGACGACGACCCGAAAGTCACACTGGAAGCCAAGGATCTTTGGGACCAGTTTCATAAACTAGGCACGGAGATGGTTATTACCAAGTCCGGAAGGTAAGATTTTCGCGTAACTTTATTTCGCTTTGTAAATACGGATATGCTGACATTAAAATGCCCAGTACATGTAGATGCAGTGAGAGAGCGACAGGCTTTATATTTCGAGCGGCTAAAATACCAAATATTCGCATTTTAAATGGCAGCCTGTGTTTAAGGCCCAGGCTTTCTCGGTGGTTAGATATTTCCCCGCTGTGTGGTTTAGAAAGAATAAAAATAGAAAAGTCGACTAAACGAGGCAATGGGAAGGAAAATAGGATCTAAACACACTGGGAATTAATTATTCCCTTATTTTGCTTCTGCAAAATGCGACTTTGAATCTCATAACCGACGTCAAAAACTAGTGTCTTTTATTAAGATTAGGAAACCAGTTTTTTAAAATACATTTTTGGAAATAATTGGCCTCTGCTTTTAGAGTAACTTAGTATATATTTGGGGTATTTTGAAGAAAATGTACCCTTATGTTTTACTATTAAGTTGTTTGCTCCAAACTGCTTTCTATTAAGGCAAGCAGAGCTTCTGGATTTTGTAAACAGGCTGTCACTTCAAAAAGCTGGGACATGAAGTGATATGGTCATAAATATATTGCTCAGCCTTTACAGTGTAGACTTGGACAACACACACACACGCTCACACACTTACACAGAGAAAGAGAGAGAGATAGAGAGAGAGAGAGCGAGAGAGACAGACAGAGGGAAAGAGACACCATAGACACACACACACTAGTTTTCCTGTAGGACTAGTATTTGCTGTGTAATAGTGTTTTCGCCTAATTGCGTGAAGCATTTCAATGGCAGAGTCTCTTTCTGGAGAATAATATCTGACAATCACAATATTTCCACTTGTCAAGAGTGTCTGTTTTCTGCCCCGGACGTCCGTGTCGCGTTGAGTGACCCCCTTTGTCAGATTTGTTCTTGCATGCAAGTCTTGCATGATAATCTAATGTCATGTTTTGATGAATCACGGCGCCTTCTAATTCCCTGCGCATTTCCATCTCTCGCAGGAGAATGTTCCCGCCGTTCAAAGTGAGAATAAACGGGCTGGATAAAAAAGCCAAATACATCCTGCTGATGGACATCGTGGCTGCGGATGACTGCCGCTACAAGTTCCACAACTCCCGCTGGATGGTGGCGGGGAAGGCCGACCCGGAGATGCCCAAGAGGATGTACATCCACCCGGACAGCCCGGCCACCGGGGAGCAGTGGATGGCCAAGCCTGTTGCTTTCCATAAACTCAAGTTGACTAACAACATCTCGGACAAGCACGGATTTGTAAGTACTGCAGAAAGCTACACCGGGTTTCTCTCTAAAGTGTTACAGCCTTTGAGTGTTTTTCCTCCATTTCTTCTTTTTTTCTAGTCGTTTTTACGGAGCAGCTGAGGCCTCCCTCCCTTTTTACATGCTGAGGTGTTGTAACCGACAGGAGAGGGCTGTATTTTATGTGTTGTCATGTTTTTTAAGATCGTATTAAACTTTAATGATCCCTGCGGAGAAATGGAGCTGTTGCAGCATAAAAATATTGATTAGATACAGATCAGAAAAACAAAAATATAAATAAGAACGGCGCGAATGGGTGTGTGAAGGAGGGGGTTTACATAAACGCATACAATTCCATCACTAAAACATGTAAAATAAACTAATTTATAAAAAACACAATAAAAGTAGCTCTTTGCCCAGACAAATTAATTCGAAGGCGCCTCTTGTGCGCTATGCAAATCGACCCAAAATATGGAAGTGTCAAGTATGAGATCAGTCGTTTTAATACATGATCCTGTTATTTACTCTCAAAGAGTTTGCGGCCAAAGCTGTTGACACTTTGTCGCCACTTGACTTGCCACCGCTGCTGACAAACATGGAGCTTCCTCAGCTCGACTTATGTTTCCAAGAATATTATCAACCTTGCATGCACCTCCGCAGGCTCTGCAGCGTTTTTCTGGAGCTCTGCGTCCGAGGCCGCCCTCCGGCTTTTTGTGGCACGGTGGCAAATAGGAAAAAAAGAGGAAGAACAAGAAGAAGAGAGAGAGAGAGAAAAAAAAAAAAAAAACGAGCATCACATTTGAGCTGAGTGTTGTTTGCACGGCTTTGGGATTAAATGGAGGAGTCTATCATCAAATCGGGTCAGAGAGAAATGACGTGAAATGGGCTTGGATAACCGAGTAGCGTCTCTGATATCAACATCCAGCCTGTAATCTAATCGTATGGTAGGCCTATAGTGCTGTATAGAATAGTATAGTATAGTATAGTATAGTATAGTATAGTGTGATGTTGTTTTGTATAGTAGCCTATTGTTTTTATTATAGTCTATAGTAGCCTATAGTTTGTGCGCTCCAGGGCCTGTTCGTGCTTTACAATATTTCCTCTGTATTTTACCACATATTTTGTAATATTATACCAGTGTGTATGGATATAATCGGCTCAGGAGAAAAATGATAAATGCCTGAGAAAGTCATCATAACTGGCAGAGAGCGTCCATTTCCAAGCAAACAAATCCAGCATTTGTAATTTGAAAGACACGCTTTTTTGTGTGGGTTATCCTTATTATTATTGTTGTTGGTGTTGTTGATGATGATGATAATGATGATGATGTCATAACAATAATAATAATAATAATAATAATAGTTATTATTATTATTATTATTATTATTATTATTATTAAGTTGGGAAGTCTTGATCTTGGATTTATAAATTTGTATTTGGATTAATTAAAATGAGGAGTTGGCGTATTCATGCTCTTTTAATGTGATTTGAGCAGGTGTTGTTTAAAAAAAAAAAAAAAAAAAAAAAAAAAACATTTGTGGGTCAATATTTCAAAAAGATTTTAAAGAAGGCTTGTGCAGCAGCTTCGCCAGCTGGTGTGTCAGATCCTTGATGCTCAGTGTATCAGAAGCCTTCTATTGTTATGTTGCTGAAAAGTTATTCATTTCTTGTCGTGCTTGGTGGAATTGAACGCGTTTTTCTACGCCTTAGCAGAGGAGACAGTTGTAGTAGAAAGTGGATCAAATCAAAGTTGGAGGTGCCACAAGCCGCCGAGTGCTTCTATCAGTCCTCATACAACATGTGTGGGCTAGTCAGGTTTTCTCTTTGCCCCGCGGTAATTACAGACAAGTCTGGGTTACACAGTAATTATAACAGCATCAATAACAATGCGCTGGGATGTGTGCGCCTTAAGATAGACCGCCTGGTGTCATATCTTAGTGTGAAGAAAAACACACTAAGATATGACAGAAAGAGGCATTCTCGTGATATTTATTCCATCGTGGTGTTTTTTGTCCTCTGCTGCAGACCATCCTGAACTCCATGCACAAGTACCAGCCCAGGTTCCACATAGTGAGAGCCAACGACATCCTGAAGCTACCTTACAGCACCTTCAGGACCTACGTCTTCCCGGAGACGGACTTTGTGGCCGTGACAGCCTATCAAAACGACAAGGTGAGCCACTGTCCATGCATCCTGCACGGCTCTTTTTTTTTTTTTTTTTTTTTTTTTAATATGGCTGCATAATAAATGCATCCCCCCTCCAACCCCCCCACACCCTGTTAATCTGATTTTGTAGGTCGCCTAATTTCCCTTACAGAGGACTCCCATGTTCCACTCTATGATTTTCCCCCCAATGCTGTTTTGCCTGATCTTGTGGATGGATTAGAGGAAGCTGCTGGCATTTCTGGTTATGAATTAGAATTTGCAGCCAAGCCGATGCGGTGGTATTGGCTTAATGAGAGAGCTATCTGTGATTTCCGCACCATGGAGATGTCCTATTACCTCCCCAGTGCTGAGTAGAAATGAATGCATTAGGCGGAGAAAAGGAAGGCTGGAGGCTGTGTTGTGCTCTTGTTGTGGTCAGCCAGTGACAGACATGGCTCATCTTCCTTTTTTCTTGTACAAATTAGACTGGCAGCCTCCGTCTTGGGAAATGAAGGAATATTATTTGAAAAAATAGTAATAATAAAAACTGCCTGTTTGAGTGTAGACAGCAGTTCCTACATTTGATGGCGGCTTCCTCCCTACACACACACACACACACACACACACACACACACACACACACACACACACACACACACATACACACACATCTTCCATGGAGGTAACTGGGGTGTCTGTCAGTGTGTGTGTATGTGTGTGTGTGTGTGTGTGTGTGTGTGTTGGGGGGGGGGGGTCTTGTTGTAATCGTAAAAGTTTATGGCAGAGTCACCATCGATTAGAAGGCATTTAAAAGGCCGGTCAGCCTGCAGCCAGACAGGACAGATGCTGCAAGGCATGCCGGGAGCTGGGCGAGCCGCCTTCTCTCTGGTCAATTTGGCAAATTCCTGAAGAGCCTCCGCGCAAGGTGAGGAGGGCCAGCAGGGGCCTCCAAGGAGGCTGAACAGGCCCCGGTAGGGTAGCCACAGGCCTGCCCGGCTCCTTGCCTGGTGCCTTGGCGGCGGGAGCTTTTTTCATAATAGGACACTTGCATGAACCAGCTTTGATCCAAACCGCATTATTAATTATTGATATGATAGTCATCTGTTCAAGTAGTGCTCCCTCTGCCTTTTTTTTCGGGTAAAGAAGGTTTGTGTGGCCCCGTAGAGGAATATTTCGTGGCAGAATTTCCCTCCAGGGGCCTATGAGAATAACGTCCATCATTACGCCTCTATTAATAATGCAAATCCAAGGCCTACCGTGGCTTCTGTCCAGCACACTGCTTTCTGCTGTGTTTGCGCGTGTGTGTGTGTGTGTGTGTGTGTGTGTGTGTGTGTGTGTGTGTGTGTGTGTGTGTGTGTGTGTGTGTGTGTGTGTGTGTGTGTGCGTGCGTTTAACGAAACGCCAGCGCATGCTGCTCGCCAGGTCCCCACAATCAACCGGGCTCAAATGTGGGTCAGGTCAAGAGAGCGGGATCTACGATGATAACAGAATTAACTTTTTTTTTTTTTTTTTTTTTTTTGGTCACAAGCATCCTCAAATTCCTGTCGTTTTATTCCCTGCAGATAACGCAACTGAAGATTGACAACAACCCGTTTGCCAAAGGATTCAGAGACACCGGGAATGGAAGGAGGGAGAAAAGGTATCAAACTACCGAGCAACACCTTGCAAAGCACTGACAGGGCCTGTGCGCTGCAGCCTGCAGGGTCATGCTGCCACTGTCTGGACACCGCGCAAAGCGCCGGCTAACCTGCTGTTGTTGCTGTTGGTGTTATTGTTATTGTTATTGTTATTACAATTCTGATTGTCATTGTTTGGCAGGAAGCAGCTGACCCTTCCGTCGCTGCGGATGTATGAGGACCAGTGCAAGGCGGACCGGGAGGGCGCCGACTCTGACGCCTCGTCCAGTGAGCCTCCAGCCGGCAGAGACGCTGTCCACTCCCCGCTGGGAGCTGGGACCAGCCCGCTGAGGTTCAACAGGCCCAGTCGAGGTTATAAACACTTTTTTTTTTTTTTAATTGAATGTATTTTTTCATTTTTTATATATATATTTTTTTATTTTCAGGCCAAGAGATATGATAAAATATGGGTGGCGTATCCTCAAACTATTTATACAAATATAGGCTATGGCTCTATAGTCTCGAATATAAGGATTTAATAATCAATTTAAAGCAGTCCAGCAGAAGTACTGGTGCATTTAAATAAATGAGTGAGTAAATGAATATAGTCTATGCATAAATAAATAAAGCGCGACCTGCAGTTGGTGATCATTATAATGCAAAAGAATCACAGATACGTCGATAAATAAATTGTATTTCAAAATTATAATTATTTCTAATTAATATATTCTTTCTCCTCCTTAAATGGGTTTCTCTTTAACGTAAAGTACATCAGGTTCCTAGCACTACAATGTTGGATATTAATAATTTATGCTATACATATTTACATCAGGCTAAAATTGGGGTAAAGTGGATTCACCATATTATGTCGCTACCTATAAGCTATTGAATTTAAATTTTAAAGGGTTTCTAAAGACAAAAAAAAAGTCTTCAGAGTAACCTTTTACAATTTTTATTTGCTATTTTTTGACATGGAAATCGAGTCGGAGTATAGCGCCACCTGTGGCATTTAAAATCTCCTCTTTGCCAGCTTTACTTCGGTCGATTTCACTAAGAATGAATTCATTTTCTTTTTCATTCTCAAATGGATTAACTGCAGAGGTTTAGGACACAAAAGCTGACATTGTCTGGCGGCTAAATGCCTGTAACAAATGTGAAGGCCTATGTAAACAGTGACACCGACGTGCATTTTAATTTAAGTGGGGTATGAAATGTGAAATTAAATTCTTTAACGCACAAAAGCAATGTGTGTTTTCCCCCTTAGAAGTTATAAAAAAAAAAATCCCATTCATTTCCCAAAGAAGATTATTATTATTTTCCTTAGGTTTACCTGCTTTTGGAAGTCCCTAAATAGCACTCAGCCATATTATTTTATACATTTCCTGCTCTTTGCTGTTTATTCTGATGTCTGCAAATGCCTTATACAGTTTGACAAATCATATGCGCACTATAGCTTATGTTGTTATAAAATAAATAAATACATAACAGCTCAAAATCAAATACAGGCCACATGTTAATTTTTCTGATGAGGGAACATATGGTCAAAATGTGCAGAGGGTGGATTTGCTTTCTTTGCCATTCCGTGTAGATGACTGGTGTGTATTCCCTCTAAAAGAGCTGGTCAGGGATGAGGTAGCTGTGGACTAGCCTGACATTCTGCTCACCCTTGTTTTTCCGGTGCTAATTCTTTCCTTCTAGATGACAAAACCTGCACTGACAGCGAGCAGGAGCTGGAGCATCACGACGAGCGCTGCACCGGCTCCAACAGCCCCGGACCCGAACCCCTGTCCCCCTACAGCTCCAGATGTGAGGAGCGAATCAGGGACAGGCCGAGCGCGGAAAAGAAGGACGACTCCATATTCAGTATAAGGAATCTGGAGAAGGACAAAGCAGAGAGCAGGCACAGGAAGGACGCCACGGATAAAAAGGACTCGGAGGCTGGAGGCATCGGCGCCAGCAAGGACGCCTTCTCCCCTCTCATGGTCCAGACCGAGAGTCCCTCTCACTTCAGCCCGGGCCACTTACAAAGCCTGGCTCTGTCTGGCCTTCACAGTCAGCAGTTCTTTAACCCTCTGAACACCGGATCACCGCTGTTGTTTCACCCCGGGCAGTTTGCCATGGCCCCTGGAGCTTTTTCTGCTATGGGCATGGGGCATCTATTGGCCTCTGTATCCGGAGCAAGCGGTTTGGAAAATGGCAGCCTCTCCGCCCAGGGCACGGGAGGAACCCCCAGCCCCTTCCCTTTCCATCTGTCCCAGCACATGCTCGCCTCTCAGGTAAGAAAGCCTACCCAGCCAGAAAATGATTTGATTCGGCTGTACACCTGTAGCACTGACCGGATGTCAGTGGCAAAGGAAAGCCTTAGCTTTGCTTTGAGCAGCTAGAAATGATTAGGTGACAGTTTTCGCTGAGAACACCCTCCTCCAGGCCCTAACTACTATATACATCTCACCTCGTACAACACCAGTATTACTTACTAAGCAACTCTCAGAGCTGCATTTCATTTAGTGCTGAAAATAAGCATATCAGCAATAGTTTACTAATGTTTTCTGCAGATAAATATACAGGACTGTTGTGACAACATCTGAATTTTTTCAAGCGAGTTCATTATGTGGAATAGACTTAAGAAGAAAAAAATGACTTTTACAAAATGGGAAAATATTTGTTGCTTCTAATGGTTCTTTCCCGTATTGGCTGTCAAACAAAATGAAAAGAACTTGTTTTAAATAACTGAAAGCAATTGAAATATTTAGTTCTTGAGCTTGAGTTGGTAATATATACTCCACTAACTGAATCATTTTGCATTTACCTTGCTTAAGCTGGGCTGAAATGAGTGATGTGAATGAATGCAGTGAGAGTGATGAGTGGGATCATGATAGGGATGGAGACGTGATGTCTTGCTCACTCCCAGTTTTTCCTCCTTCATATTGCAGGGTATCCCCATGCCCACGTTTGGAGGTCTTTTCCCGTATCCCTACACCTATATGGCAGCAGCTGCAGCGGCGGCGTCGGCCTCGGCTCTCCCGGCGACCAGCACGTCCAGCCCGCTGTCCAGGAACCCCTTCCTGGGCTCATCCCGGCCTCGGCTTCGCTTCAACCCCTACCAGCTCCCAGTGTCGCTGCCTCAGAGCTCCAGCCTGCTCACCACTGGCCTGCCCAGCGCCCTCAACCCCGGCTCCGAATCTTCGAAACCGGGCAGCAGGGAGACCAGCCCGGCCCCGGAGCACCACAGCAACCACAAGACAGGCTCCGCCGGGAGGGCCAGTTCTCCCAAAGCCTCCATAAAGGACTCGGTGAACGAGCTGCAGAGCATCCAGAGACTGGTGAGCGGTCTGGAGGGCCAGAGGGAGCCCTCCCCGACCACAGACTCTCCCAAGTGATGAAGACTCTCCACCGGGATGAAGGCTCAGCTTCAATACCAGTGGACCTACAGTATAATCCTTTTGTCTTGTACAGCACATTACAGAGACTGGGACTATAGGGTGCGACCGATATGGGTCGGTGAAGGCTGATATTTTTGGAGTGAAGCTGCCGATAAGTCGATATTTTGTGCCGATATTCAGTATCTGTCCATTTGATCATTTTAAAGATTTCCCCCAGAACTTTATCCCTGAGTGGAAAAGCCTCTGAAACAACATGTTAGACCACCGTGGGACACTAAAACTCTCCACTGACACCCAGAGTAAGGAAATTCTTTGTGCTTGTTTTTTTTTTTTTTTTTTTTTTTTTTGGGTTAGCAGCTCTTTAAGGGCAGGGTGACCTACACCACACCATCCGCTCAGTGGAAACTCTGGGATACATTACTGCCTTTAAATGAAGAGTTAATTCACACAAACCTGTCTTGAACAGTTAAATTGATAAAATAATAATTTTTAAAAATGTGTAAAGAAAAGCAAATTTCATTTAAAAATGATTTAGACTATGGGACACTAAAATAATAAATATAATAATAAAGCTATTTGTGTGAAATCTGATCAAAATGTGTCAGGTTGAAATCTTCCCATAGGCAACCAGTGCAGTATTGATCACAATAAACAACATAATCAATCAGACTGCATCATAGCCATCATATCAGACTCTAACTGGGTGTGTTGGCCAATATCGGCTCCATTTATCGGTCAAACCCTGCCAGGAGCCGCAGCTCCCTCAGACTGACTGGCGCTTTGAAAAGTGGAAACCAAAAGTGTGTTTGAGTTTGGTAACTTGAAGCATTATAGCGTCCCGACCTGGTTGAAGGAACATGTTGAGCGTCCACCTGGTGACGTCAGTCCGTCAACACGAGCCCCCTCACACTATCGGGCAGGTGGGAGCGGGCTATAAAGCTACATCCAAAAAAAAAAAAAAAAAAAAAAAAAAAAAAAGTTTTAATAGCTTATATTTCAAAAGGGATGGAAGATGAACGTTCCGTCTGCGATATCAGTGACAAGAACCGCTTATCATTTCTTGCCAGAAAAAATTCTGTTTCTGAACTATTTATGTAATTAAAAAAAAATAAAAAAATAAAATTCTGTAAATAAAGCTAGGATCCAAGAATATGCAATTGGTATTAATTTATTCAAGGCTGTATATTAGCGTGTATATATTTCGAATTTAACTCGTTGCTTTTTTTTCCATTTTCATTTTACATGAACGTATACTGTAAATGAAAGCTATTTAGCGCTTGTTGGGTTTGAAGAAAAAAGAAGAAAAGGAAAGGAAAAAAAAAAACACACCAGAAACTGTGTATGAAGCATCGCTGATTTTTAGGAGAAACGTGTGTGCCATGTTTTAGTCTGCATCCACCGACATCTTACAGAGGAACAGAGAGCTCCACGTGGAAAAACACCTCAGGTTATTTCACTCCAGCCAGGAGACAGTCAAAAAGCAATTCCTCCTCCAATGGACGCATCCATTCATATCTATTCATAAATATATTTAAAGATGAAAGTATCTTGTTTATGCTGGTTGTCCGGGTATTTTTTTTTTTTTTTTTTTTTTTTTTTTTTGATTGTCTCACAATTTCAATAAAAAAATCGTTGTGTTGAAAAGTTGCAGACATTATTATTATTATTATTATTATTATCATGTCATTCCACAAACTACAACAAGTATAAGAGTATACTCAGCTAAGGCAAATTTTTATAGCATTATAAAGGCCAAAACATTCCCTTTCCACACACACACACACACACACACACACACACACACACACACACACACACGCATGCACACACGCACACACGCATACACACGTGGGCCAGCAGCGCCCTCTGTCGGCGAGCCATTTAGGAGAGCAGAAAGAGTTTGTCCGACGCTGCGGTCTTCTTGTGTTTGACAGGAAAATGTCATTTGTTTTATTTTTGAGCTATAAATCCCATTTAAATCTGCAGGTGAAAATTATGAATGAACTTTATGAATTGAGCTTCTCAGTGTTTCCTCTCAGACAGGCTGTGATTACTGCCGAATTGAGTTTTACACTGACTGTAGTTTATGTTCTTATTTATTATTCATGGTAGTACAGCAGCCTAACAGTTGCAGTCTCAGTGGTGGTAATTGTATTAATAGTAGAAATAGCACTAGTGATAACAGGTTTCGTGTTTATTTGTGTCCCACCTGTTCCAATGGGACAGAGAGGGCCTTCAGGTCTATTTTGAGCGGCTGTTCGGTCACCGTCTATCAGTATTTCCTCTAGTATTGTGTGCCTGGCTGTATTTTTAGCAACAGCCTAGTAATGTAAGTATTTATAGGAAGCGCTTTCTCCCCTTTCTCTGCTGTAGTGACACACATCCTCTGCAGCAGGAGCGCACTTTTAACCGTTCACGGTTTGGCCGTGCAGGAGGGGAGCATGTGACAGCCTCAGAGGATTACCATGTAATGCTGCAGAGAGATTCTGACAAATTTGGACAAATTCAATTTTGCCTTATATTCAAGGATGTGAACCGGAGGGGTAAACCCAGAGAAATTTTGTTTACCCAACTTTTTTTTTTTTTTTTTTTTTTTTTTTAAATTTAGTGTGGAGTGTAGTTGTGGAAGGGCCTGCATTTTGAGGGCTGACATCAAATCCAAATGCAAAATCAGTTGTATCAGATTGACTATATTATGATTTTGGCTCTAAAAATTAAAACAAAGACTTTACATTAAAAAGTTATTTAATTATTTTATTATTGTTATTATTGATTGTGGTGGTTGTGTGTCTTTTGATGGCGAATAGTTTGCCCTAGTTTACACTGTTTGATTTATTTTCAGTGTTTTCATGTGTGTAATGGCTCCTATCTGCTAGATGTTTGGCTCTAATGTTCCCTAACATACAATGAATTAATCCTGTTTGGGTGTTGAGGCTAGTGCTGTGTGAGAGCATGATGCAGCAGCCCTGTGTGTGTGTGTGTGTGTGTGTGTGCGCATCTCGGTTTTAAAGGGTTAAGCGGGGTGGGGGGTGGAGAGGGTGGGGAGGTGGTGGTGGGGGGGGGGGGTTAGGGCAGCAGACAGCCTTTTGTCCGGGACCCGGCGCCTGTCGCCTGCCTGCCGGCCACAGCCTCCACACTGCCCTGCTTCCTAATTAGAGAGCCCCCCGCCTCCCCTCCCCTTCTTCTTCATTTTCTTTTCTTTCTGCAGCAATAATCACAAAACTCTCATTCTATTACGGGGCCATTGTTGCCACTCTGTTATCTTCAATTAACAGAGAGAGCAACTCGACCTCGCACTCTGGGAGAAAAAGTATTTGTCTAAATCAATCAGTCAATGAGTGATCAATAGGCTCCTGTGGAGGCCCTGTGGATCATAACTAATGACTGTTGACGGCGTGGGGTAAAAAGGCCAAGATTACTCACAACTTTGTTAAATGATCAGTGTATGCCGTTATTTATCTATTGTAGGGCAACAGATAGGCTTTGGAGGAAGTTACACAAAGCCTGCAAGAAAAATAAAAACATGTTAGTGCCACTTTAATATGTGTGGGAGGTGTCCCATTTGTTACTAACATCACATGTGAAGTTGTTATTAACATAGCTTGTGTTGAATAGTGGCACAAACCATATTGTTGCCACGCTCTAGACACCCACTGTTGTTGAAAATGACTCATTTTGCATTGGAGTGTGGGGTAATCTTCATAATTTAGGGTTAGATGTTTAAAGGTTATGAGTGGTTTTGTACATGTATGCCTGGCTGTTATGATAATCAAATTAACAAACAGTAATATTACTGATTTTAAAGTATCATGTGCACACTGGGGTTAATGTGAAAGCATTTCAATATTACCATCGTGTACAGTGGCTTAACTAACCTTCTGTTTAGGTTTCTTCTATCTTCCATCTTTATCTGTATGAGTGTGTGGAACGTCCCAGACCTCAGTGGGACCTGGTGGGGTGAAGGCTCAGATTGGTCAGAGCGCCCCAGGTTTTAGATACAGAAATATTCTAGCTGCCTCTGGAAAACTTCACATATGGAACTGCATGAGGTGCAATTTGGATGTTTCACTTATGATTAAACCACCAACCTGTAAACACAGTTTTATCTTTGCTCTCCATGTCGTTTCTTCAGTTATGCATCTGGCAAAAAAAAAAAAAAAAATGCCTTGAAGTTTCTAAGTCACAGGGTTGAGGTCTGGTGGCATAAATATTCTTTTATGCGCCGATGACAACAAGTTAAACTTGTATTCAAACCTAAAAGAATTCTTCAACTCACTATTTATGAATGTATATGGCCTGAATCAGGTCAAGGCCAATATTAGGTGTATTAAATTATGATTTTTTTTAGACTCTCTAAATGTAAGAAATAGTCTTCCAGCAGTGTTTTGTGATTACTGACAAAATGAGGCCATAACCTCAGATTTGGTAATTTATGAAACAATAAATAAGACACATTTAAGTGTTTGCTAGGAAAAAGACAAATAAGTGACGCTGAGTAACTTTTTAAAAGATTTATATATAAGAATGAACAAATTTTTTTTTTCAAAGTTAAACTATTGGTTCCAAGTGTTTATCTAAGGCTTATTACTGAACGACATATGTACGTGTTGATCATAAAATTGTGAACTGCCTTTTGAGATTATAGTAGGCAGAGACTAAGCTGCACTAGGCTTTTCCTCTGCCTTGCTAATGCTGCAGACCTTCGGGGCCCTGGCTCTGCATGATCCTAAGGCTCGACTGATAAGGATGTTTGAAGGCTGAGAGTGATATTTATTTGGACTGAAGCTGCCAGTAGCCAATATTTTATACCAATAATGAAAAGTGTTAAATTGGATCAGTGTTTTCCCCAGTTATTTATTCTTCTCAGAGTGGAAAAACCTCTGAAGCAGCATTTAGACCATCACAAGACACTAAAACTCTCCACTAAAACTCAGTACTAGAAATAAAACACATTTATGCATGCTTGTGTGGAATCTGTTCATAATGTCTCATTAGAATCAAGTCAGGTTAAGGTCTTCCTGTAAACAACTTGTGTAATATTGATCAATTCTACAATAAATATGTAGTCAGTCAAAAATGCATCATATCCATCATATCAGAGGTGGCCCACTCTGGTAGGATTTTGAGTTAAAGGCCAGTATCGGGCCTGTGTATCGGTTTAACCCTGGTGGGAAGCGGCTCAGGAGCCCAGGAGCCTGTATTGTCTCCACAGTGTGAGCATTGTTGCACTGAGAGGCTCTGGGAGCTGCTGCAGCTCTGCAAACTGCTCCCTCCAGTACTGACAGCTCCAGTGAGCTATTGGCTGCTGGGCTCAGGTGCAGCAATCCCATTGGATCAAAGTTCAGTGGCAGGGATCCAATCACAGGCCCCTGTTCTCCTTAAAGACAAGAGAGCTATATTACAGAGGGAGGAGAAAGGAAGCCTACAGCTTTTACCTAACTGCAACACCCATTTTTTACAGGCCAATACCACAGTTTTGGTATAACAACATGAATTTAAAACGAACAAAGCACAATTAGGAGTGAGTTTGAATATCACAAGATGAATCTGGGTCTGATGCACTGGCTGGACACGCAAATCCAAATGTCTAATGAGGACCAGATCCAGTTGGAACTCATGGGAACGAAAACAGCCTCTCAATCTAAGTGTTGAAACGCATTTTATTCTCCAATACTGAGACATGAGCTCAAGTGAAAAAGTGTAAAACATTTTCAAGTCACACCATCATTAGTGCAGATGATTATCGTTCTATAAGAGAACACAGTGGACCATAAAAATTGCCACACAAACACGGAAATGAAAACAGACAGAATCTAAGGACCGTGTATGAGCAGTGACCAGGTCGAGAGTCTTATTTGTGAACAAAAAAGACAAAAGTCTGGAATTGTGGGAATTATTTGGTAAATTGGCAAATTCACGGGATCATTCAGATTGCTATGTTTGTGACTTCCAGGCAGGCAGAACAGGTCATGCTATAAGCCATGGCTGTGTGTGTGTGTGTGTGTGTGTGTGTGTTTCCTACTAGTTGGAGTGTTTGGAGAGGTGACGCCAATTCCCCTCAGCATGAAGGCCCATCGCCCCCTTCTGGACATTGAAAAAGAAAGGAAACTCTGTGTTTCTCTGCCCAACTTGTCTCACACAGATAACAGTGCTGGATCACACACTGTCACTGTAAGAGGTGTCAGCATATATGGATTTTTTTTTTATTCTATGCCTTTAAAGGAGCCATAACTTACTCATACACAGAAGGCGTAAATGGCACTTCTATAGAGTGAAGTAGAGACATGAACTTAGCTCGTGGCCAATTTGGATGTTACTACTAATACTCATTGTTGATCTTTTGACCCTAATAAAGGCTCTTGTGGCTGTTTTTTAATGATAAAGGTGTGTGTGTTGCTCTCTAGTTTATTTAGGTACATCCACCTTGGAAGGGCTGCAAGGTTGCAGTTGGGTTTTTTTGCCATTTACTCATGAATTATGCATTCACTCATTTATTTTCTTCACCTGCTTATTCCTATTCAAAGTTGCACATGCATGCATTCCAGGTGGGGGACAATGAAACACCCTGGACAGGTTGCCAGTCCATCTTTAAATAGGTTGTTAACTCTCTCTTTTGCAACACACACTATTGTCATATATTTTTTTCATACATCCTAGGATAGGATGTGAGATAGAAGCCCTATTTTCAAAGTTAAATCTAACTTAAACTTAGATTCAAGGGGTGTGTGGGTGCAGGCATGTCCCTCTGAGCTGACCAATACAGACGTAACAAATCAGAGGGCTGCCACCGCATGAAATACAGCTGGTGCACGACCTCTGATACAAGCATATGAATCCCGCAGTGTTCAGTCCTCAGTGCTGCTTCCAGCCTTGTTTAACCACTAGGGGGCACACTTATTACTTTACAAGTTTCAACAGAGAATAATCTATTGTGATGTTTTGCTTAACCATGTAAAAAGACAAGGGAGTCTATGTGAAACACAAAGAACCATTATTACACACAGGTAAATGTGATTATTAATAGTATATTATTCATGGTTGTGTACATGCTTGTGTAGAGTGAATCAGTGAAGTGTGAATCAACATTTAGATTCAAACACAGTCATGAGAGCTTAGAATATATACTGACTGATATTGATATGGATGTAAAGGTATCTTATTAAGAGGCTAAGAGTGTCTGCATCAGCTGAAATCATAAAATTCAGGAGTGGTTATTTCCAAATATGACATAATTATATTGCTTCAATTTAGCCGGGGTATCTATAAAAAAAAAAATAAAATAAAAAAAAAGGAAAAAATGACCATAAATAATTAATTATATGTACAGGACAATTATTCAGATGAATGCTGTGGCATTAATGTATGGCATGATCAAAGTAATGATGATGTAAATGAGATTAAAAAGAACATCCAACATAAGTTCAGTCATCTGGAAAGCTTTATGTGTCTGTGTGTGTGTATGTGTGTGCATGTGTGTATATATGTGTGCATACCGGTGAGTGTTCTACAGCATACATTACAGTATGATTTGGAATAAATACATTGTGTAAAGACACAATGTAAAGCCTGTTTCACAGGACATCCTCCCACAACCTGCTATCCTTAAGACTAATTACAAACTGAACGATCTCGAACAGAAAAGCCGTAAATCTGAGCAAAGCCAAACAATACGGGGCAGCTAATGAAGTGGCTTGAGACGGCCATGTTGGGAGACCTCCAGATTGTCATTCATTACAACTAAAGGAAACAACTGAGGCTTGCGTGGAAATGGACGCCTTCCTACATCAAACAGCAGCAGCCCTGCACCGCCGCTCTGGAACCCCCAAACACGCCTGTTGTACATCCAAGCTGATGTGCAGGGCCTTTGCAGAAGAGGGCGTTTGATCTATGTGAACTCCTCAAGGATGTGTTTAAGGGGACTGCTAGAGGAGCAACATGCAATCTCTGAGTTTAACCCCAGAGAAATCATTTGCTCCGATGGCTCTAAGAGCCCTGGCCTCCACACTCTCCTCTGACATGGAGATGAACACAGGAGATTAGCAAAGACTAACAGTCGCTGTCATGATGAACGGAGGCCTCGGCCTGGTCAGGACGCTGAGACTAAACCCTCCGGCTCTTCTAAAAACATACAGTCCCCCCACACACTTCTGCATGTTCAGCCTGGGCGCCTCAGACTCGTGTAAAAATACACCCCATCATACAAGCCTGCCCAGATAAACTCTGAGTCAGTCCACAGACATCACATCATATGTTCAAACATAGGCCTGAACAATATGGCTCTTAATGGGACTTTCCTTGGATCGAGGAAAGTGTACAGCACTTATCAAAGATGTTGCTCTTTACTGAATGACTTATAAATCTGCTCTAAACATGACTGGGACTTGTTTTGAGAGATTTCAATAAAAAGATGTGATGTGACGTGGACAGAAAAGGCTGAACCAAGATTTTACTTTGCCTTTCCATTGCTGATCTAGAGTTCAACCAATATACACTCAGTGTCACTTTATCAGCTCCACCAGTCTAATGCAGTTCAGGTCAGCAGCTCTGCCATAAATTCTACCTTTTAACAAAGTTTATAATGTTCAGTTTTTGTTGACATGGTGGAGAATGTGTCAGTTCAATTCTGTGTTTGTTACTGAGGTTGTAGTTTGCAGAGGTCTTGTACTTGACTACATTATATTGAGACTAATTTTTTTGTCCTCCCCTATTTACATAACATGAGTGGGACAGAATAGTGGAAACAGCTCTGAATAAAATGCAGTCCAGTCCAACAGCAGCCACTAACTATGAGCTCAATGCCAAACATAGAAGTGAATGAACACCTCTATTACTGTGACAAAAAGAAAACCTGAGCATTTTAGGCAGCAGGAAAGGAAACTTTACGGCAGAACAGTTGGATTGGATTGGATTGTGCCCACTGAGTGTAGTTTCATACAGTTACAGCCGAAGCTTTGGGAAGGGCTTTGGGGGGATCCTCAGTAATACAGATGATCAGTTTTAATTCATTAGAAATTGTAAAGATACAATAAAAATATGAGTGATTATTTTAAAGGACCATACCTGTGATTTTGCATGTTGAGCATCATATCTACAAATTATATAAACTTCATGTTTCTGCTAATCTTTTCCCAAAGCAAGCATATTTTAAAACTCCAATATCATTTTTTTTCTTCTTTTTTATGCAGCTGTTGGTTTCCATTCATTCTACTACGACATGAAAATGAACTTTCAGAGACTTCAAACTTTCTTCACTCCAGTATTCCAGCACCGTAAAAAAGTCCTCCACATTAGTTTTCCTATTAGCAGCAGCACTGTTGTGCTGTGGAGTTAAACGGTCTCTCTGCTGAAAAATAGTCCCTGAGTAAAAGTTTCCTTTTCATGATAAATCATAATTTCTGTGGTTTATAAATGGTGACCACTTTGTTAGCCACAGAAGCAGAAAATTATAAAGTGAAAATTGAGGGATTTTGATTAAATGGTGTTAAATCTTTAGTGCCCCTGTATGATTTGCAAAATGGTTTGATGCAGTGTAAAATGTGGATAAATTGTAATAAATGGGTCGAACATTCAAAATCACTGGAATGGCCCTTTAACATTATGTTTTAATATCACCACTCTGAATGTGTTTGTCAGTGCTGACATTAGTATGGCATCTAAACGATTTAATACTTAACACAAACCAAAATATCTTTTCACATCAGGGTCCCTGAGACAACAGGGGCCTACAGCTTAATAAAAGTGAACCTGAGGGACAGAAAAATGAAAAAGTCTGAGAACCCGTATTCCACACTATGCCTGATAAGTGTCCAAATATGAGGATGCAGCAGAGAGCAACAGGCCTGTCAGCTGTCAGCGAGGCAGCAAAGTGATGAACTGAGCCTTTAATGTGGCGCAGCAGCTCAAGGCTCAGCGCACTCACAACAGAGTGCTACTTTGCACACTGCTAGGATTTTTTGAAAACTGACAGACTGTAAAATATTCAAGCGAAGAGAGGAAGGGAAGACGAGAGAGATGATGGTATGAGACAAAGGTCCCGGTCCAGATTCAAACCCAGGACATCACTGCTGCATGGTGGGCACCTCGGACCAGTTCTCATCCTTTTGGATCTGTGACCCTTGAAATGAAGCAGTGGCCTCTCGTGATCCCCCGTCACAGGCTGCACATACAGAACGAGGAACAGTCCAACTGAAGAATTTATCATTTTCAAGCTGTTTTCATTTGCTCAGTTATCAGAGGAGGAAACAGGCTGAAAACAATTCAGCCCTTCAAAAGAAAAAAAATCTTAAAGAAAAAAAAAAGTTAGACGTGGTTGGCACTCTGTATCATGGAAATGTGCTTTTTCTTTGTCATTAATCATCTTGTTTTTTCCAACACAAGAATTTAAAGAAATGTACACACACACACACAATAATAATAATAGTCGTATGAGTTAATGCATGCAAGCACACACACACACACACACACAAAAACACACATCCTGATGTCATCAGTGTGGGACCCCTCCTCTCTTCCATCCAGGGGTTTCTCCTCTCCTCTAGAACAAAGGCTAAGCGCAAGGAAAACTCTTTTGAAATGCATTTTATATGGCTGCTGACAAGTCACTTGCACTCAATAAAAATGGAGATATAAGTGCGGCATGACAAATGGCTTCTCTGCTTTTACTGTGAGCGGTACAACAAACCTGGCAAACATGGTTAAGAGGTTGGGGACAAAAACTAGTCCCTCAAAGCCCCAGTCTCATGCACCTTCCATGAGCTCACCAAACTATGAAAAGGAGATTCAGACAAGCTTCACAAATGTTTCTGTTTTACAGCGTAATCACCGGCACAGAAACAGTGCTGGTTTGCATTTAGCACAGGAACTTGGTTCAGACTGTTACAGTGACAGCGCTCCGACGACAGGGGGAGTTTTAGGGACGCAAGAATTTGGGGATCCTCTCAAAGCTGGGGGAAGAAACCAGAAACACACAGGCACCAATGTGTGTGAAGGTTTTTCACAGAACTAAGACACAGCAGTGTTTAGGTTCGTGCATTATATCACACCATGGTATGCCCGTCAACATCAGTTTACCAGTAGTGATAGATTGGTTCAGGCTTAGAGATTCAGCTGGATTCCTACTGGTTCCAGTATGTCCTTACTCAGGTTGCTGGTGTAGCAAATAAGAGCCAAACTGGAGCCAAACATCTCTGATCTACATTTGCTTTTAAAAAACCACATGAAAAGTTTCAAGGAAAATCCCAATGTATCAGCTTGCACATTGCATAAATATGACAAAGCCAACTTTAAATTTAAGCCCCAAAAAAGCACAAATCCAAACAAACAAACAAGAAAGCAACCTCTGCGGTGTGTTCACAGATGATAAAGAAGACATGAGGGAGATGGAGATGGTGACACAGGGAATGGAAAATGAAGTCCAGAGGGATTTTGGAGGTTCCATCATGGGAGGTCTAAAGCTACAACTTCCACTGCGTTCGTGATTTGATGCCGGCAGGATAACCAAGTCCCATGTCTGCCCTGTCACATGGTAGGGGATCAGAGGCTGGCAAACTGGAGGAGGTGGTGTGTGTGTGTGTGTCTGTGTGTGTGTGTGTGTGTGCGCGCGCGTGTGGATTTGAGTGTAAGCAAGACTATGGGGTTGACCAGATCTTGAACTGAGCAGCACATGATGCCTACATACCGCCAGCAAGGCAGCCTCTAAAGTTGGCTAAAATCAGCAATTGACCCTGACGCTAATATCATCAAGCTGCACTGCGAATTAAATGGTCACAGTGCAAACATGGCGCTCACTTCAAAGAGTTGAGGGGCTTACCTCTGAAAAACAAAGGGCATGACACTGTTTAAATACGAGTGCTGGATAACTGGGGAGACGCCAGAGCTAATGTGGCAGAGCACAGAAAAGAAACTCCACATAAACACGACTGGTTTTACAGAGCAGCGCTCCAAAGAAAAGACCAGAAATCCATAGTAGCCCCCTTTTATATAAGTTGTAATGTGAAAAAACAGGCTCTGCTGCTCTAGTTTTATTTGACCTGGGCTTATGAAGTGATTTGTTTAACCATTTATCTCTATCCATGACTTATAACCATGAACAATTTCTTAAATTCAGTGTTGTTGGGTGGTGAAGTTGTGTGTTTTTGCCTCTGTCAGCCTAAAGTTTCAAAGATGCCAGCCACTGTTCGCAGTCAAATGTTCTCATTCAAATGTCAGTGCGTTATGTATTTTTCAATAGGCAGAGTGAGTAAAGTTTGAGAGGTCTACGCATAGAAATAATAAAGCTTTGAAAATAGTTTTTAAAAAGAAGCTTGAACCAATGGCCTCCACTAGTAACCATTCTGGGGGAAAAAAAGATTCTTTAAAGAACTTTTCGTCCTTTGAAAAAACACTCAAATAAATGGTTCTTCAAGGAATCGTGGTATGAGAGGTTCTTTGTGGAATCAAAAGTGGTTCTCCTATTGCACCACTACGAAAAACTATTCTTGGTTCTGGTCAGCACTTTTATTTTTCCTTTAAGAAATGAGAAGTAACTGGGTCCATGTTCCTTTTCTTTCCTCTCTTCTATGAAGTTGAAGTTGCTGGTTCCCCAAGGAACTTTTTCTCATGGTTCTTTGAGGCCCCTTTGAACCATTTTGACAAATAGTTCTTTAAAGAACCATGGTCTGAAAGGCTTCATGTGAAACCAGAAACAGTTCTCCCATGTTATTCCTCGAAAGAACCATTCTAGGTTCCAGTTGTCACCGTCATTTGTCTGTGTGTACTACATTTAAATACTATGATGCTGCATGAATTTGTAATGTTCATAATCTTTTCAATTTTTAATACCAACTATTAAATATGGTCCCCACAACTTGGATGTTAATTTCATGAAGCACAGCGTGTTAATGTGAAATTATCACACAATTTAAAACAAGTCTTTCTCTGATGGAGATGGTGGGATCACAGAATTCAGTGGTAGAACAACTAGAGCAAATTCATCCTTTTTACTTGGCATATAAATAAATTTAACTGATGGAATAGTCATATAACTTGATTTAATATAGTCGATTGTATTTGCTGACACACTGTGCTTTGTACTCATTCAGTGACGAGGTTGATATGTCTCATGACCCTTTATTGCCATTTAAGATGGATTTCTTCCTTTTTTAAAATAACCTGATGAAAGTCGTTGTTGATAATGAAGCCCTTTGCAAGTGTGAAAGACTCTCAGAGTAGAAATGCAAAGACGATAGAAACAATCAAAAGAAAGCACAAAATACTATATGAGAGATCATTCACCAAACATTTCCCATCAGGTCTCAAAATTATATTTTAATTGCCAAAGTTTGAGATACTGGTAGAAAGTGAAAGTGTTGCATGTTTGGTTTGAAATAATGGCACGGGATGTGTGGAGATATGCTCTTTTGCTTTCATAAAAATGCCACTTATGGATTCAAAAGGACCATCCTTAGAAACTGGGCTGATGTGTCCAGTTGATGTGTTTTTAATACAGTTTCCCTTTCTCCTCCAATCACACACACAATAAATTAGGTTTTAATTATCCAGTGTAAAGTTAATTTAGTATGACTACTTGCAGTTAAGTTAAGGAGTCAGTTGAAAATACCTAGGACTAAGATTCTGACAACATTTTAGATTTTAGATCATACAATCATACAATTTCATTACAGATATCTAAGAATAACATTGTACGAAGGCATAATACTAACATTTTAATGGTCATAATTACAGTTTTCTAGAATTAACACTCTGACTAGTCATAAATGGACTATCTAATTATCTATTAATAGCATCTGACTCATAAAAATGGCACTGAAAACCCTCCTGCCTCTGTTGTTTATCATGAGCTCGGTAGCATCTTCCATCAGTTCACACCAGTCGCTGGTTCTGTTTGGGAAACCCCAGTCCAGAGTGGAAAACTGTCTGCAGGTCTTGATGGAGAGCTGCAGGACGTCAGCTCACTTTGAATTAGTTCTCCCTCATGTGTGATGAAGCATGGTGAGTCGGGACCCTCACTGTTTTCTCAGAGCTCCAGGTTAACTGATCTCTAGTGAATATATTGTGTATGTAAGCGGGGCTGAAGTGTACCAGCTCTGAAGACCAAAAGAGTTTAACTAGCCTTTTAAAAGGTTTGATTTCAACACTGCCCTCAACAATTTCAGTACTTACAGTGTTGTCGTTCAACTCTTGCATTTGGGAATTATCTTCATAGGTTTGTTGATGTGTCATTAAACTATAAAAGTCAGAAATAGTCATTAGGATTGATCCATTGTAAGAGAATGAGGCCTCTTGGCTAGTACCAATGCTGTCATTTGACTTGAGGCACTGGTGGTTAAATTTAGAGAGTTACCAAAAACATTCGGGAGGAAAGACCCGGCCAACTTCTTAAAGTGTCAAACCAGTGTTTTTGACTCAATTAAAATGCCTTCGCTGAAACAACAAACCGCCAGTCTTCCATTAATTGGCCACAGAGGATTTAGGGGCAGATCTAATCTGACCGCGCAGCTTTATCCTTCCATATTAAGGAGACTTTCCTCTTTGACATAATTCAAAACAACATTACAACAACACATCACGTAAAGCAGAAATAATGGAAAAGATCAAAACAACTAAAAAAAAAAAAAAAAAAATAGTATCCCCCAGGGCTGTTGTTTCCTTGAAGACAGGGCCACTTCCCTGCTGAATCACTTCTAAACTCCTGTACCGTTCTGCTCTGGATTCCTGGGCTGCAAACACAGTTAACCTGTAAACATTCAGCACTAAAATTGTCAGACGTCTACATCAAATTCTGGCACTATGTGAATGTAAGATGTTATCCTACAGCCTTACATGGTTAAGATGTTGCTCAATGGGTCAAAGTAATCAAAATCAAGCATTCAGCAGTGGATCGGCTGGTACAGATGCTGACATGATCGATTCTCTCTGGTAAGCTTGATCAAAAGTGGCCAATAAAGAGTAAACTTTAGTTATGTACTAAATGACACTAAAGACACCTTAACCCACAGGAAAATCGATTCCAAAGTGTTTGGAGGAGTGCACAAGGATGCTAAACATCTTTCTAAATTACAAAAAGGACTGGCCCAATCATTTCAAAGAGCTCAAAACAGATGCGACAAATTAATACCAAATATTCAGTTATTGCAACGTGCAAGGCATCCATCAACACGTGGCGTCTAGAACAAGCCCATGCTAATGTTTTCATGCTTGTGCAATGTGTTGGAGGTTAGCCATTAGCTATAATACTGTGAGGAGGAGGAGGTGGGGGGGCCAGGCAGGCAGAAATCTCCACCTTTGTCAGCCAATTAAGGCCCTGCATCGGCCAGAAGGAGAGAAAATGACCAATCGGTGATTAGAACAAGGCAGTGGGGGGAGCGGCAGGGAGAGGCGAGCACGGGGCTGACACTGGATCCAGCTAATAAGAAACCGGCATCAGTCTCCGCCATTTTGACTGTAAAATCAGGAGGCCCAGAGCTATAGGGGCTAGAGAGGGAGAGAAGTGTGTGAGTGTGTGTTTTTGGGGTGGGTGCTGGGAGGCAGGGGGGTTAACCAGACACCCCCCTACCCATACACACACACATACACACCCTCCTTCTAGGCCGTAGCCAATTAGACAAGAAAATGTTTTGCCAGGGAAAGAAAAGCCCAGACTCCCACCACTGTAAATCAGACCCTGCCCTGACACTCCGCTCAGGTCTCAGTGCTGCTACTCCCGCACGTTAAACCACAGCACTGACAGCACAGACACTTCAAACAACATCCAACCCACTTTCCTCTCACCGTGCAACTCTGAGGATCCACCACGTTTTGAGGCATGAAAATCACCGAGGTGTCAGAGGAAGGTGGAAACGGAGCATTTCCACTGCATCGGCTCATCGGGAGAAGGATCCTGTGTCAGAATTGGGTGCAAAATGCAACGGGCAGCAAAAGCAGGTTCACAAGTTCACGTGCAACATTGGATTTTCACTCTGATGTGGCTGCAGCACAGCTAAATGCAAATCCATCAGGGCTGCCCAATCCACAAAATAAACTCGTCTCATCCTGGTGCCCTAAAGCAAGATAATGACCTGAATTTCAGCTCTTGTGGATGAGCTCCACAGCAGCTTTAAATGATGAAATGAAGCCATTGAAGTTCCACAGCCGAGCATTTATAGTATGCAGTATTAGACTGTAAAAAAGTTTTCCAGTTTAAATAAAAGCTGTGATTGAAATATCCACTGCAAAGAGCTGATAGCTAGTTGTTCTGCAGAATCATCTCCAATTAAATAAATAAATGAATAAAATAAATAATTTTAAAAAAAAAGATCCTCACATATTTATGTAGTTCTTCGCTTGATTGTGAAATTAAATATTAATTTCTTCTATGGATATGAGCCATCAAAAGGTAAACACCAGCTTTTTAGAGCAACATAGAGCAATTTGGAGGACAGGCTGATGTCTTGATGCATAAACATAAAGAAAAAAAATCTATTAGAGAATGTGAGAGAGGATGTGAGACAGATGTAATCCCATTTACACTGACCTCATCCTAATTTGCATTTGCATTAATGGAGTTAAACACAAAACAATGATGTAAATTACTGTAATAAGAAGTAGGCCTGACCCCCTGATAGAAGATGAGCTCTTTCCAGTATTACATAAATAAACAAAATAAATAAATTGGTGTTTTTTCCTGGAAATACGGTTGATTTGAGTGTACATGGGTGGTTGTTTGCACTCCGGAGGTGACAGCGTTCCTCTGTTGCTTTACTCGCGAGCAGGTCTGCAGCTCTGGCGTTGGACGGACTGCAACTTAAACCTCCTCCTGCTGAAACCACGTGACGGTGGGAGTGTGTGGAGGTTCAATATCCTTCCATAAACTCAGCTCAATTCTATAAAAAAAAAAATCTAACATTTTATAGCTCCATATAGTGGTGCTGGTCTGGCACGGTGGGTAAAGCCTGACGCTCCCTCGGTGGAAAGGAGCCTTTAAAGGAGCGCAGAGGTCAAGCATCCAGCGCGGAGGCTGCAGGGGCCAGGCGGGAGGTAAGCCACGCCAAGAACCACAAAACTATTATTCTAAAAAGCACTGGTCGCATAAGAAAAATATTTATCTGATCAAAAACCGAAACAGGAAAAAAGCTGTTTGGTTTCAGTAGGCTACAGGAAGGTGAAATGTTTCCACATCACCTTTTCAGGCTTTGGCCTTGGTCATCTGCATGGCGCCAACTTCAGAGCAAATAAAATATAGTTTTGAGGCACTTTAGACGGTAATTAAAATGGTTATTATCAGGTAAATGTATTTGTATTTGCTTTGCATGAGCAGAAACATTCCTCGACTTCATTTTTGCAGTGCCCACATTAATCTGTGACTTATACAAATGCTGCTTGTAAACTTTAAAGACTGTGTAGGTTTTATTCATTGCATCCACACAAATAAAGTGTGACTGCGCTAATTCACACTGATGAAAAAGCCTAATGGCATTAAATAGAAAAATTTATGCACTCACTTAACTATGTTTTTTTTTCGAGTTTCTGAGTTGTTGATAGAGAACATTATAAGTCTAAATCATCTGTCCAGTGCACAGTGCGTTATGTCACATCTGCAGGCTCCTAGGCCTATTTCAATAATCAGCTGTAATTCATAGCCTCCACCGAAACACAACGAAAGCACTGAAAACGAATTTCCGATTTCTGATTTATTGGCTCACAATGGGACAAAATAAAATGATTTTACCGACAGAGTCTAATTTAGCCGATATGGAAATCTGTCAGCCGCAGCCTATATTTAATAGTTTGAAACTGGAGCGTTATACTACAGAGCCTCGGCTGCCAGCTCTACTTTTCAACAGTTGGAGAAAATCGCTGTTGTTGGATAACAGGATGTCTTTCAGTAAATGCTATCGGGCTGCTTAGAAAACTTAGTGGAGCAGAGCTGGAAACACAAAGTGAAATGACAAACGGTGGCCGTTCATTCGGTCATGTCACCAACAGATATAAGTCATACTGGCACTTGAAATATGTTCTCCAGCTTTATGCTTCATTTACTCCAAAACCACAGCCATATTTCACCTGGAAATGCACCATGGGTTTCATGTCAGTCATCCAACACTGAGGCTGTCTACGAAATGATGACTTGGAGCATGATTATTATTGCTGGAGGCATGAAGAAAGGTTTTTATACGGTAGAGCAGAAAAAGTGGTGCTGTCATGGCAGCACCCTTTCCGGAAGATGCCCAGGACGCTCAAATTACCACACAGATTCCTTATGGTGCCATGAAGATGCAGTTAAAAATGCATGAAATGATCCACATTACATTTTAGGAACTTTTTACGAAACCCTCAGATTTATTCGTTTTTTTTTTTTTTTTTTTTTTTTTAACTATAGGCTAAATAACTAATCAGCACGTTATTTAATTCACTACAGTTGCATATAGATTCTACATCACAATCCAAACCCAGCAAGATCAGAACACAAAGGATCCTCCTCTGCTGCTGACTGAGGTAAACCCAGAAAAAGGGCTTTCTTTGATTAAAGTAGTGTTTCCCCAACCCATGAGGCCGCTCTAATTCTCTGAAATCGAAAAGCTAGTACAGAATAAATAACCCAGCATTATTTCTTTTAGAGGCTCTTAAATACTGTTGGTCTCTCAGCATTTCTTGCATGCTCAATTGGTTCCTGCAGCGCCATAAAGGTCTGACTTCAAGAAGTTTTTTTTTTTTTTTCCCCCTCATTGGTTCTTAAGAGGTCCTGGCATGGTATGGCCTTGGTGCCAATAATAATTGCCAATAATAATTTTAATAATAGTACTAATAATGTTAGATATTTCTGCAAATAGTGTACATTATTGGTGTGATAGATTATTTGTTGAGATAATTTACTTGTAATGTGTGCCTGTTACTCTTAAGGAATAGATTATTCTTATACGGTAGGCCTAAAATGTTTCTTGATTATTGTCCATGTAGCCTTCATTTTTTTTAATTTTTAAATTGCATTATTATTTAAGTAGATTGCTTATTGATGCGTGCAATTTTTGAGGTAGATCATGCGGGATATTGTTGCTGCTGTGGGCGGACTAGGCCTATTTGCTGAGGTTGAGTGGCAAGATTATTTTTGAGACAGATTCCTGCGGGTAGTTTTTTTTTTTTTTTTTCTTGGATGTATCCAGTTTGACTCCCAGGCAGCAGGCTGAGCCGGGGCCGCTCAGGTCAGGTGGATGGAGAGCTCCCTGAGGTCTGCAGTCCCACCCTCTGACCTGAGACGGCTCACCTCTCAGCGCACAGGCAGGCACACACACTGTCTCCTGAAATATAATATGGGAATTTCTTGCGGGTTGCACACACACTAGCCCTATCACACCTAGAGTGTGTGTGAGTCAGGCGGATGGAACAAATAACCCCTATGATTGGGGGGGGGGGGGGGGGGGGGGGGGTGTCGCGGGGGTAAGTGGTGACTGGATGATGTGGAGGAGACACCGAGGCTCAGGAGGAGCACAGTCTGTCTGGGAGGCGCTTCCCCTCGGCTGCAGCGTCAGGACCACGCCGGTGAGAGAGAGAGAGAGAGAGAGAGAGAGAGAGAGAGAGAGAGAGAGAGAGAGAGAGGGGAGGAGGAGGAGGGGGGCAAATCTTTCACCCCGCTGTTGCATGCGTGTGTGTGTGTGTGTGTGTGTGTGTGTGTGTGTGTGTGTGTGTGTGTGTGTGATTCCAAGAAAATATCCCAATGACTCTCCCCAGAGCTCAGAGCGCACTGCACAGGCGCAGAGCGCAGCTCCAGCTGGTGGACGGCTGAAAGGCACTAGGGCAGCCGACCGACACTTCTTACCGGAGAGCCGCGGCTGTGTGACACTGGAACCCGTGAAAACAGCTCTAACCAGCAGCCAGGCTGTTAGCACCTGCAAGGCCTCTGGGAGGAAAACACCCGCTGTTTAAACGGCGAAGACAGAGACAAGCGCTGCAGAGGGGATGGATTTAAGCAGATGATAGCTGACTGCATGAGGTACAGTTAAGCTAGCCCCACGTCTCCACTGCTGATTAGCTGCACTGCAAATTGATTATCTGCCGATTATCTGCTTGCTTGTAAACAACGCTGTTTATTTAAGGAGAGTGCATTAATAGGATTAGTGGCTCGCAGTAGTGAGGGATGTTGGAGCGGAGGTGAGGACGGTGTCAGGGAGCAGAAGCAGGCAGCTCTGTCAGCTGTGGGCAGCATCCAGGAGGAGAGACCGGAGAGCCACACACCGGGGCCGGCCGGCTTCAGCCCGGCACCCTCAGCCCGCTGCCCCGAGAGAGAGAGAGCAGGCTGCAGCAGGGGGTCACAGAAATCCCATAAGAAGACCAATAAAACAGGCAGCAGCCTATCTCTGTGTTTTCACACAAAAATTGATCATTTGGAATTGATAATATATTTTTGTTTCTTTATTAATGTTATATCATAATGTCATCATCTAATCTCATAATGTAACAAAACAGCCCTCACGGTAAAGGTGGGCCTGTGCATGTAAACTCTCATTAGCTACTACTAGTGTGTCTATTATTATTATTATTATTATTATTATTATTATTATTATTATTATTACATACCATTTACTTATTATTATCATTATTATTATTATTATGTAGGCTAACTAGTGTGAAATTGATTTACTCTATCAGCACTGAAAGTTGCTACCAGCCTTTTAGTAAACTGCAGGAATTTATTATCTTATATTTACCTTAATATATTAGGGTAAAAATTAAATTTTCACAGTGGCTAGCTTTATTTATTTATTTTTTCCTAAATTCTCCCTTTCCCCCAGTAGACCTATAGCGGACTGAGTGCGGATGTTGGTGTTTTAAGGCTCTGTGTGTTTCACTCATGTGTTGAGCTGCAGTGATGGAGGGTCGCTGTCTGGATTCATGCTGGAGTCACTCTGAGAGCTTTTGCTCCCTAATCTTCATGTTACCTTGTGGAAGGGGAAACTAATGTCGTAAGGGAAAATCCAAGAGGCGTCAGTTTATGGCTCTTCCCGAATGTGATTTTTTTTTTTTTTTCTAATTATTGTGGATTTTGAGGTCAGTTGTGTGGCAGCTTGTGCACAATCTCGGTGGCGGATTTGCAGTGAAAATGGTTTCAAACTTTGTTTTCAGAAGTTTGCAAGAGATTTTTTTAAATTATTATTTTTTTTAATTTAGTGACTTAATATTGGATGTTATTGGTTATTATTTATTTTAGCATCAAGAGGCTCCTCCAGCCTACTGATGCTCAACGCGCAGAGGGTTGCAGGCCTTCATGCGTCAGAGATGCAGACACAAAATGGCCGCCAGATTGCAATTTATTGCAGCTGTCTCAATAACATGCATGACATCCTCCGCAGCCGACAGGGAGACAACATAGGCCTAAATATGTGTATACAAACACAGACACACACACACACACACACACACACACACACACACACTAGATATTGGGTCATTTGTCATTTCAAAGTCCCATAGCCAAGCCAACTTTTTGCAGACCTTAATTTCTTGATTGGATTTAATTATTGTGGTCTGCAATAAAATCTTACAGTGAGTGTCTGTTAGATCATGCGGTTCTATTTGAAAAGGGCCTTCACACACACAGAGATCTAAAAACAACGGGGAATATTCTCCCACACCTTCCCAGACTTTTTCTCCGGTTCCAAACCTTTTAGAGACCTGGAAAGGATTCATTTTCCGTACTTGTTAACTGTGTTACATTTTCATGCTGACTAGGGCATCGGTTTTCCTTGAGGTGCATTCGTAACGCATCATACACAGATTATAAATCCATCAGAAGCAGCTACAGCACTTTTTTTTTTCTTACAAAACCATCCCCAGACAAACAGCAGAAAACTAGGCCTCCGTTCAGTTTAATAACACATCATTAACTACACAGCTCCTCCATAAATTATTCAACTGCCTGAAGATTTTGCACATGTTTGCATGCTCTGATTCTAATAATTACCATGCACTTCTGTTTTAATTTACTGATTTGTTGTTTTTTTTCCCCCCATTGGGACGTGCATGGCTGTGCAGAGGAATATCTGCCATGCGGGGTTGTAGCAGATTGGAGTGACAGAGATAGACGCAGGGTGCTCGCTCGCCGTGCTTCAGTTAAACAGGGCAAGTGAAAGGCCCGGATTCACACTGTAAAAAAGCACTGTGGCTGTTTCCCTGTCAGCCCTTATCTTTATTAGCTTTCGCAAATGTCTCAGTCAGTTTACACTGGGTGCCGCCTCTCCCCTTTCATGGCTAAGAGTGGCCACTCTTTCTGTTTACAGGCCCACATCCAGTGAGTAACCCTCAGGAATGAACAACGGAGAGGATTTTTGGGGCTGGGAGAAGGCAGCAACAGGTTTTTGCAGGGTGATTCCAGCAAGGGTTTCATTTCAAGCTTCTTTTTTTTTTTTTAGAGGTGGAGGCAGACTCTGGATCAAACCCTGAGCAGCAAATCACTCTGACATGCTACGGGTATATTGGAAGGCTAAAAACAACTCCTTCACTTGATACACGAGATTGAAACAAAAGATACGCATTTATTGATGTGAGAAAAGTGGGAAGTTATAGCAGCAAGCATGGTGCGAGTGTGAAATACAGTAAAGCCTAGCTAAAAATGGAATTAATACAATCAAAAATATTAAAAGAAGACAGTCTAATATCTTGAGAGTCTTTAAATTCCATGTGATATAAAAGGTATGTCAAACAGTAAGACGAAACCTTTTTTTTCAAGAGGGAAAGGAGCGTTGAAGCCAACCACAAAACATGCACCCAAATTTGGAGCGTGAGGTGAAATGGAGAGCATTTAAGGCAGAAATAAAAAGGGGAAAGGCGATTCTTCCTTCTGCTAATATCTGAGGGGAGCTGAGAGGAGTCTCTCCCCTGCTGCAAAAAAAAAAAAAAAAAACGAAAAACCCACACCTATGCTTCCCGGCCTTGTGGATGGAATTGTAGAAAGTGAGAAAACAGGCTCTAAGCTCTGGAGCTCGATCAGAGCCTCGAAGGCATCAGGCACATGTAAAAAAAAAAAAAAAAAAAAAAAAAAAGAGGGAGAAAGAGCAGATTTCAGTGCAGGACGAGACAGAGAAACGGACAGCAAGGTCAGGAAGTTGCATTCGATTAAACACCT
The DNA here is from genome assembly GCF_902150065.1 of Myripristis murdjan. NCBI lineage: Eukaryota > Metazoa > Chordata > Actinopteri > Holocentriformes > Holocentridae > Myripristis > Myripristis murdjan. Next base: position 10,520,425 of record NC_043992.1, read on the forward strand.
TTGACTACAATCTGTTGCATCGCTGTGGGCAGCGATTTGGAGGAAAACAGGAAGGAGAAGCATGAATATCCCCCCACCCCCACCTTCAATACACACATGCTTATTTCTGCCTCAAAACACGTATACTGTAATTTTTACTCGCTGGGCGTAGTTAGAGGAACAGTTGAGTTTTACTGAGGCGCAGTTTGTGGTTGGCTTTCGGTCTTCAGAGCAAACTGGACAACTTCCCCTTTAAAAGAGTGACGCTTTCCCTCTACTTCTCTGAAAAAAGGCATTTTGAGAATTAGTCCGCCATGTTTCATGTTTTGATTCTTTTTTTATCCTTCAGGATCAGGGATATGGAGAGATACAATAATAACCACAATTCTCCTCCTGCAATATCCGTGCGTAAATTAGGCTTCAACTACAGCTATAACCTGCCGGTGTGGTTTGCTGAATTTATTGAAATGAAAAGCATGACACCTGTAGACAAAGAGAAACAGTATGAGGCCGGCAGCGGTGGAAAGAGTGCTAGGAATTGCTGCTCAAGTAGAAGAGAAGTAGAAGCACTAGTGTACAAATCTACTGAAGTAAAATTAAAATTAACTTATTTAAAATGTGCTTATAGAGTAAAAGTTACTTTTTAGAAACAGTAACTGTTTGTTAGATGCAATGTGAAGGACTATAAAAAAAAAAAAAAAAGAGTACAATGGTCAGACTGGATTCTTTTAACTGGAAATTTGGAAATGACAAATGAGTATATCAGTAACAAAGTGGACGGAAACACGATTTGTCAATTCATGATGGTCCAGTTTGGTGCTTACAGAGAGAAATTTGTCCTCTGTGATGGACATGCAATAAGTCAGCAAATATATATTGAAGAAAAAGCAAAATTTCTGACTTCTCAAGTGCACTAAAAAGCCACTGGGTTACAGAAGCATGAGAAAACGTAATGGGTTTCTGTCACTCCTGTGCGCCTGTGCCGTCTGGTGCTCAGGATGTGACTGTGAGGGGTCGACCGACTTGTCTGCTGACACCACGCGGGAGAAAGACGCCGCCGCTCTCTGGATCAGATCAGTCGTGTTTTAACACAGCAAATTAAAACAGCAGCAATCCGCTCATGACCAGAGTTTTACAACCAGAATGAATACCAAAAAAAATGCCGCTTGTGGATCCGTGCAACGTTTGCCTCGGTGCATGATGGGAAGCCAAAGTGGCTGACCTCATGGAAGAGACACTGTTTAACCTTGTTACTTGAAGTGGGCCCGCTGTGATGCTCGGAGGATAAATATTTAATCAAACTACCCTTCGGGACAAATGGATGCAGACCCTGGAATTCAAGTTGAGGCCTGAAAGTCGGCACGAGTGATTAAGCGATACTGCCTCTTATTATTTATACCTCTTATTATTTATATAGGTATGATAGATTAGGGAGGAATCATCTGAATGCTGTCCATCGGAGCAGGAAAAGAGGCAGAGAAGGAGTGTGTGCGCTTCTCAAGTGTGCTAACAGAACATTTCAATGCAATTTTCCTTGACATTCAAATTTTATTCACCTCATCACATTTTAAAAAGGAGCCCTTTGTCATGTTTCAGATATCTCAGACGAATGAGCAGCTAACAGAGATACACCTTTGCATGGCGTTGCTTGACTTTGTGTGATTTTTCTTTATTGTATTTTATTTTATTTTAGCATAGAAACTGGTGACTCGGCCCCTTATTCAATAAAACCCAGTGGCCTGATTTCCACTAAAGAGAAAATTGTGCTTCTTCTTGATGTGGCTGAGAATTTGCTTCATTTGCCTCTTTGCTTATATACAAATGAAAAATGACTTTGCTGGAATTTTATATTCAATAGTTCAGTTTATTCTTTGTGATTATCCCCATTCGCTGACGCCTCAGCCACCGCTGGTGCACATTTGACATTCAAAATAAATTATTTGGCCATTAACAAAAGTCGAGCACGAGAGTCCATAGCTAAAAAATGAAGTGGCTTGCAGCAGAGAATGTCATCTATAATAGCACATACCTTTAACACACATTTCCAGAGGCGGTCAGTTTTTAATCCTAATCAATCCAGCAGAGATACTAGAAGAGGGATTATATACACTGGAATTAAACATTTGATATTTATGTTCCCTTTTACATTTTAAAGCCTATTGAATAGGTGTGAGGTGATGGCTAATATCAACATTTTACATTTACATTACCCACATTTAGGATGTGATGTAACTGGCTTGTGTGTGCACCCATGTAGAAAATGAGTGGGAAAAAGGCGCTAGGGCTTTTAGCAATGTGGCTTTAATTATCAGGTGTGTTTTCGATTTGTCATTATTGCTAAAGAGGAGGAAAATGTGTTGACTTGTGTGATAGAAATGAGTTGATCGTTTGTATTTGTAAAGTGCTGCAATTGGCATGTTTTAGAATGTTATTTTCAAGCTTTAAAATGAAAGGTGATACAGCTAAAAAGGCTGAAGACAGTTTCGGCACGCTAGTCTTTCATGATTCTCCTTCATTTCGACATGAATGTGACACCGTGTTTCTCAGGCACATATATGTGTTTCACAAAAAAATATTATTTTTATTATTTAGATATAGAAAAAAGGAGGAGGACCTGTGCTCTAAGCTTTCTTTAGAAACAAAGCAGCACGTCTACAAGAGTTTTTTTTCCCCTTTTGTTTCCTTTTTTAAACAAGCACTTGCATGCATTTCCTAAAATATCTGCACACACCAAGAGGAGGTCTTGTAAATTATGGTCGCTTCATTTAAGCTTCTGGTAATTTCTGCAAAAACCAGAATCAGTTGAATGGCTGTGTAAAATAAATCTAGAGTCATTTTTTCTTGGTGAAATTGGTATGAAGACATGTGAGAGTTTCATAGTTGACACAGACTCTGGTGGCTAACAGGACCTTCCACACAGCGGAAATGAACCGAGTAGACACATATATATATATCAGGCTGTATATCATACGAAGGCTGCATTCTCCAGTTTAGGTTATACACAATAGGATGATAAACACAGCATCTGTTATTAACATGGGATTTTATTGGATACTTAACATTCTTGTGGCTAAAACGTATCCTATGCCAGGCCTGACGTGGACCAGAGCAGGCAGAGGATGGATTATGCAAGAACCGCTGTTGTGATAACAAAAATAAGCAGTGAACGGTGTTTCTTTTTTATTTTATTTTTTTGGTGATGTTGCCGCTTTTACAGCTATTAAGTCACAGGCCTGACAGCTTCTTCTAATCCTGTAGAGATGCTGCAGGAGAAGGCTTCAGCTGTGACAGATGACGCTATGACCCGGGTCCAGCCAGGCGGGGAGGCCGAGCTCGTTCCAGATCCATCACGGCTGGGCCTGTCCACAACTTCCGGCGTTCCTAGCGGCAACGAGCCCGACCAGGTAGCCCGCGGGGAGCCTTCCCTTAAATTTCTACATGGTTTTCTAATGCTTCCTGCGTTTGTTTGTTGTGGTACTTTGAGGTTTTGAGGTTGTAGTTTGTTGCATCAAGGATTTCCCTGGTAGTTAGGTGCTTTGCTGAAATGGATGTGAGTGCTGAACCGGATTTTTTTCCCAAATCCTCAGGAAAAACATGACTTAACCATGCCCTCTCTTAACTGTATATTTCTCAGTTTAAGAGACTGTCCTACTAAAGCCTTAAAGTTTAAAATTTACTCATTGCATTCTCCTCAACACTATGTTTTTAATTCAGTATGATTGTATCTTCATGATAAAAAACTAACTGGGTCAAAGAGAATAAATAGAGGACAGTTACACATAGCCATGCTACTGCTGCTCAACAGTAAATATTACCAGAGATCAGTGAAACTCAATTAACAAAACTGCATTTTTAAATCTGCCCTTTAAAACTGATAAATTGTCAGGCAGCACTTCACTGTTGTGGTATACAGGAGTTTTACATTTTAACTCTTTCATTTCTTTTTCTTTTTCTTTTTTTTGGGTCATAATCTGGCTGTGGGGTTAAAGGAGTTTGGTTTGTGCGGAGGGTGACAGCACTTTGCTCTCTTTTCGCAGAACATTGAGAATATTAAAGTTGTTCTGCATGAGAGGGAGTTATGGAAGAAGTTCCATGAGGCCGGCACAGAGATGATCATCACTAAAGCAGGCAGGTTGGTGGACACACTGCAACATCAGAAGAACTGTTCAAAACCTTCACAATTACACAGGCAAATGTATCAGAGATGATCTCTTGTTTATATGTTAATACCTGAATAATTTTAATTATGGGTCAAACCACCATAAACAATTTGGGTATGTTGATAAGCATTAACACCAGGTCTTAGTTGTTGTTGTTGTTGTTGTTTTTTTTTTTAAATAAGAGTTTTAGTAATGGCTTTTCTCACCTCTAAATGTAACTTTAATAATGAGCCACAAAGTATTTCAAATTATGTCAGAGATCCCTTGAATATTTTTTTTTTAACTTGAAACTTACTTGAATACTTGAAACTTTTATTCGAATACTTACTATAATTTTGAGATTCACTTCCAACAAATAGTCAAACAATACCAGCGTATTAATGAAGCCTTTCATTTAATTCAAGTTCTCCAAAAAAACAATTTGGAACATATTATGTTTCTTTTTTTTTTTTTTTTTTGAACATATGTTATGTTAAAGGCTTCTCATCTGCTACAGTGCAAAAATGTAAAGTTTGTGGAACATTACAGCAACGGGGTATTAAAGTGATGGATTCAACACGCAACATGAATATCATGCCTTTCAGTGACCAGTTGTTTGGACAGCTAATAGTAACATATAGCAGTTAACTTTGTCTCTCAGTGAGAGACGAAAAGTTCCTGCACCAGTGAATACATAATTGAAAACACAAATGACTGCTCTGCTCGTTGGATTTAATGCGACCTGAGGATTAGATAGCGAGGCCTTTGGACATTAACCAGAGAATGAGTAGACTCTCAAATCGACCTCCGCCTCTCATTCCTCATGGGGCGTTTTTTTTTCTTCCAGTAAAAAATGTAAAAGGTCACCACATTTTTTCTTTAATGCCGTATAACCATAAGAGATGGGCTTTCCCTTGTCCGGCTGATAAAGTGGGCTCTGAATCCTTAAAGCCCTTTGAAGGGCTGAGCAGTGGTTTAGCTGTGCAGCTGTGCTGGAAAACCTGTCTGGGCTTACCTAGAGTCAGACTGCAGCGAGGCACTGCTTCAGCCCGGCCATAGAGAAACTGTCTCCATCACTTTTGAGCAACAACTCTAAAAATGAATCCTCACAAAATGATATCAAGACAGTATGAATTATTCAAAGATGTTATGAATAGTGCATGGAGTAGACATTTGGCCATGTTGAATTCTGCTGTAGGAAAAAGCACACTGTTTTAGATCAGCATAACACTGCAGTTGAACAATTTGTGATGTTGTTTGGGAGCACTTTCTTTGGATAGTCTCGTATAGACATTCAACAACATGTCCATTGATATTTAAGTTAAATATCAAGAAGAGTTCAGTTGAATATCAATAAACCAGAAATTATGTCTCAGCAACATGTCTGTAGGTCATTATTGATCCCACCAGAGCTCCGGGCGAGGCACGCCCACCTTTGCTGTGATTGGTCATTAAATGTGTTGGTTGGTTTCCCGTTTGCTAAAACAGGCTTGACATCAGCACTCACCCAGCCATAACCCTAACCCTAACCCTGTGGGTGTATCTTGCCCAGAACTCTGGTAGGGTTCATAATAAAGCAAGTGGCTTACAGCTATAATCTCAACTTAGCCAACAGGTTTGTGCAGCACATACACACAGAACAGAATGTCAGTAAGTCAGTATATAGTTGAATTATAATTTATGGCTGTTAACAGTGACCTCTTGCTGATATTTTATGATATTTTATATATCAGTTGACATTCTGTTGAATGTTTATAGGGGACTAGCCAAAGACAGTGTGACCAAAGCTTTGGAGTAAAAGCTTAATGTGTTTCCAGTTAAACACTGATGTTGCACCATTTGAGAGCAGAGACATCACAAAGTGCTTCACAGAGGAAATTAATATACAGACAGACATAAGACACAATAAAAACAGAAATGAATAGAAATTACAAAAATTACTCAAAGGCAAGTCTAAACAAATCCTGGGATCTTAGATCAGATCCAGGGGGAGAAAGTCCCAGAGTTTAGGAGCCACAGCCTCAAAAGCTCGGCCTCCTTTGGTCTTAAGTCTGGATGAAGGAGCCCTGATCAGAGGAGCTCAAAGACCTGCTGGTGACAAAGGACTGCAGCACATCTCTGATGTAGGCAGGTGCCTGGCTATGCAGAGCTCTACAAGTCACATGAACTTTGAATTGGATTCTGAATCTGATGAAGAGCCAGTGGAGAGCGATCAGGATCAGAGTCTCATGCGATCTCTTGGAGGACCCGGTCAAAAGTTTAGCTGCAGCATTTTGGACCACCTGTAATCAATCCAGGGCCATTTTGCTGAGGCAGGTGAGAAGGGAGTTACAGCAGTCAAGACGGGATGATATAAAACCATGAATTAACATTTCCATCTCTGCTTGAGAGGGTGAACAATCAAATGGAGAAATCTGGATGATCTGGGTTGGGCTTTTCTTGAGCGCTCTGAATCTTTGTGAAGTGTTGGTTTGTACTTAAGAGACTTTGAAAAGCCAAATCTGTGAAAGTCACGTGACTCTGACAAACTTGTGACACCAATTCAGGACAACAGAGACATTTAAGAAACAAATGCAGATTATAAACCAGGAAATAAATGCCAAATTATTTAATGAAAATGCTTTTTCATGTCAACAAATTGCAAACAAATACAGCTAAAATTCAAAGCGCAAATACAGCAACCTTTTTTGATTGTGAATGTTTGTCATTTGTTAATGATGATAGTAATATTTAGGCATATGACATTTAAATACAAAAATATTTTTCAAACAACAAAGCAATAAAGGAAATTGTGTTCTAGTTTAAGAATGGTTAAAGTATCTTGGAAGAAACAAAAGTCCGCTCCATGTAATGGCTTGTTGATTTAGACTGAAGAACCGAACATTGCTGTACTCAAGTAAGATGATATAAACTGTGTTTGAGTCTCATGCTATTGTAAAACCAAAGACAATACACAAAATAACGTCAGAATTACCATTATTTATTTCAAGGGAATTTTAGGACATCCATCATTTGACATCAGTAAGACTGGTACTGCCAACTTACTGGAGCTGTTTTCCCTGGAGATACAATGGAGTATAGCAGATATGTCAGCAAATTAGTCAAAAATAGTATTGGCCCAACAACTGAGCCTTGAGGCACACATTAAAGCAATGCAAGAGAAAAAAAAACAACTGAAAAATTTCTGCTTGACAAGTACGAGAACCAGTCTGTGCCAGTGCACGAGCGCGGGCTGGCAGCCTGACAGACGCCCATAGACGTAGTTCAGGACTCACCAAGACTGAAATCTGAGAGAGACACTGGCAAAAGGGCAGATACAGGCTAAAGAAAAAGACAACGAACTGGAAGAGGAATATATTTCATAATAACCATAGAGATATGAACCATAGAGAGTTCATATCAGCAAGACTCTCGACTCCTCTTGCTCAACTCTAGATATATAAGTTGCTATAGAAGTTCATGGGGAGAAATAAATCTGGTGTAAAATGGCAGCAAGCCTGCATCAATCAACAAAAATGTGCAATTACAAAGTAAGAGAAAACATCTCATACAAAATTCCTCACTAGTGTTAACCTTGTAATAATATCACCTCAAAAAACACTTGCCCTGTAAATGTAGACTATAACGTCTGTAGCATGGAGCAAAAAATGACAGATGCTTCTTCTGTAATTAAAGAGAACTGTTCTAAGAATGGTTTGAAATGAGAGAATTGGCTCTTAAGGGCTTTTCATACTGCACTTAGTCTGGGGCTACGACAGCTTTCACACAATTCTGGTGCATACCAAAGTGGGCTAACCCCGACTTTAGCCTAGGGCTTGATGCTGCTGCTCCAGAGCAGGGTTAGCCCCAAGTTTGCAGGGCTGCCTGCTATGCCTAAGATACTCCATTTGGTTTGCAGGGTAAGTGTTAACCCTGGGTTAATAAGTACTATTGTGAATCGAGGCTTGCCCAGGGCTTAGATAGTCCTAAGGAACCCATGTGAAAAGAGTGATTTGTGATGTCCATTTGTCCATATGATGTGAACAGCTTCCCAACAGGATGGTAGGCAGACCAGTTGTGCGGCCTTCATTGCTTTAGTTTGGAGACTCGAACTTGTGGTCTTGTAGTCTGACCTAAGCTTAAGTAACGGAATAAGTCGGGGAAGAAGTTATTCAAGGTACCTCTTGAAAAGATTCATTTTAAGAGTAGGGTAGATGATAGGCCTGGGCTGGTTTCCTGATCATTTGGAATAATAAGGTCAAAGATCATTCCACTACTGGACAGCCAGATGGAAAAAGAGTGGATACTGAGTAGAGCGATGACCAAGAGAAACAGGGACGGCTCATGAGTCTGGAGGTATGAGGTGTAGGACTCATACCGTGGACTCAGGGTTTTGAATTCAACTCAAGCAACCACAGCCAGAATTGGTGAAAGTGCAGGAGGGGAGTGACACTGAGGACCTCATTCATTCTCAACATCAAATCATTTCAAAATGTTTATCACTTTGAACATCAAATGATAAATTGCCTGTGAAGTTAAAGTGCAGACAGTCCACATTACTTTTTGTTTCAGAATACTTTCGGCCAATGTCTGGAAGCCGCTAAAATTCTGCTGCTCCCTTATTGAGGGTGCCAAAATTATTTGGACAGAAAGATTAATCTAAAAACTTTTAGCATGACATCAAAAGTCCTAACATTCAGACTTCTGACAGACTGTGACTCATAAGCACCAGCAAATTCTTGATAATTAATGAGGTGTTCGTCATGCTTAATATACAACCTCATAGACTATCTGTATATCCCTATAAGAACTCAACCGTGAACAATGTGACTCTCCTCAAGTTATTAGCAAACAGTCCAACAATGGATTAAATACAGAGAAACAGCATTGTGCACAGCTGAACTCTTACAGATCATTTTTAATTCAAATATTGTAGCATTACCAGGTATAATTATTACAGTATTATTATTACCAGGTGTATTTATTATCATTTTAATTTAAGCAAATACTTTTGGCATGCTCAAATGTGTGAACTACATTAAATTGCTTTTTTAGTCTGATAATTTGATATAACTAAAATTAAACTCAAATTTAATTTCATTTGTGATTCAAACAATATAAATACATCATCAGAAACATCAAAACATCTTTACTTCACTGGGTCCCGTCAAATACTTTTGGAAGCGACTGCATGCATGACCATACCAATGATTATGAATTTTTGGCCTGTTTGCTGCAATTTACCCACAGAAATTGCAGCAAACACCACATAGCAAACCATTTTGTATATCATGCCTGGGCACTAAAGATTTCACAACATATCATCAAAATCCCTACATCTAGAATTTTGAATTTAATGTTCTTATAATATAATATCTTACAATGTTGTGCTTCTGTAGCTAACAAAGTTATCGCCATCCATAAACCAGAAAACTAATAATTTATTGTGTAAAGCAAACGATTCTCCGGGAACTATTTTCTGGCAGGGAGACCATATCACTCCACCCAATTTAAAGTAATCAAAACACAACAGTGCTGCTGCTTTTAGGAAAACTAATGCGGACGACTTTATTACGGTGATAGAATACTGGTATGAAGAAAGTTTGAAGTCTTTGAAAGTTCATTTTCTTATCGTAGTGGCATAAATGGAAACCAACAGCTGGATAAAAGGGAGGAAAAATGATATTGGCGTTCTAAAATACGACTTCTTGCTTTAGTAAGATATGAGCAGAAACATGTGTAGATATTAGACTAAACATGCAAAATCACCGGCATGGTCCATTTAACCCTTAAGGTGTGAAGAAGGCAGAGCATAAGGCGCAGAGCTCGCTGCAGGTTATCACCCACAGGATCCAACATTTGCACACCAGTCCAGTCCATTCAGTCAACTCCCATGGAGCACCTAGCAGAGCCTGGAAGACTTGTTATTGTGAATGTCATTGTCCAGGCCATAATCCCTCCCTCTTCAAAGCACCCAGCACTGCTCTTCCCTCACTCTCCCTCTTTGTACACAGCCCGTCAGCGGAGCGGCAGCGGGGTGATAAGAGGAGTCCGGCGCCCACAACAGGCAGTGTCTAGTGGGTTGTAGCGCTTCATCATCCCCCCCCAACCCTCCTTTTGATCTCCCCGCAGTGCTGGAGATTCCCAGAGAGGGAATGGATCACTGGAGGGCCTAAGCATGTGGGACTGTTAAGAGAAACAGCTGGCTGGGCACAGAAACACACACACACCCTGACACTGATATCATACACACAGTCCCGGACTTCCATTTCTCATGCTCCCCTTAAACTCACACACTTAGTCACACCACTGTATATGTCTGCTCGTCTGTCTTTGAAATCACTTGTCCAGAGCTTTAACTAATTCCTTTATATAGACGTAGTCAGTATTTCTCTATCTATCTATCTATCTATCTATCTATCTATCTATCTATCTATCTATCTATCTATCTATCTATCTATCGCAAGGTGCACTTAAGCAGAAAGCATAATACCACAGAACTTGAACAGCAGTCATTGCTCTGTTTGCTGTAGTCATTTAGCCAGAACAGAATAAAGCAATAATTCTACTTTTTTGTTATCATGTAAATGATCTTGAATGTTACAAACTGTTGTAGTTTAGTTCAGCTTAAGCAGGACAAAAGGTGTTTGTTAACAGTGAACAGCTAGCATATCATGGTTACTGTACACACAAAAGTGGCTGCCGTTCTGAGCATGCCGCTATATTGATTTGAATGGGAAAGGCCGTTTCTCTCCGTTCACGTTCTGTGGATAGTACAGTGCATCAGAAGATAACAGATGGCAGCACAATGACAGGATAAGATGAGCATGACTAGGTCACTAAAGGATTTCAATTAGTACTTTTCATTGCGCTGTCGCTGGTGGCAGAAAATGATGGAACAGCATCCCGTTACAATTCAGCGAGTAAGGGAAGGGTTGCGTGTCATTTCCAATCTGAATCCAGCCCATTTCCTCTTATCACCCCAAACACTAAACACTTGCTCATCCAGTCTTGGCAGCAGCAAAAATATACCAGGGCTCTAAATCTGTAACTTAGAATAACAATCATGGCTCAGGTCTTCATAGTGAGATATTTCAATGATTCATTCATGGAGTCAGGTGGACTGCTATTTTAAGTGCACATGGGATTCTGGGACCCAGCTAAGTAAATATTCCTGTAGAACTAAGACCAATTTTGGCTCATCAATTTCCATTTGTGCTTAACATTACTGCACATCTGTGCCGGCTGGCTGGGCAAACAGAATCATTTCCATGGTTATAATGAAAAGATAGCAGTTCCAGGTCACTGTACTGGGTAGCTGTAGCCTTTTTTTATACAAATGTGAGGGCCACATGTGTTGACACAGGCCTCCATCTGGTCCGGCTGGATGGTGCGATTGGAGCCAGGGATGAGCAGAGGTCTGTTTTGAATGTTCCTGCAAGATTAACCCGTCTCTCAGTGAGGATGATACCGGGACTGATCTCTCCTACTGATTGGATTTGAAGCCTGGGAGAGAGATTTAAATTACCTGCCCTCAATCCCCCTCCTCTCTCTGTCTTACGTGAGGGAGTATTTACAGTAACATGATCAGATGGTGTCAGGCACTATGAGCCTTTGAAGAGGGACGTTTGCACCAATCAGAGAAGCAAGTCTGAGCCAAGGGGGTTTGACGCTGCACCATCCGTCCACTGAGCATGCAAGGCTTTCGTGAGTTTGTGCGTCCTCCGCTGTTTGAATGTGTTGCCATGGGCAGCACCCAACAGATAAACTGCAGACGCTGTTGACCCGTGTCCCTGGAGCAATGACGGTTCAGCTGTCTAAACTGTTGTCCGATCTGGGGTGCCATTAAAAAGCACTTAGGGCTTTATAAGGGGTGCAGAACCCTTTGCAACTTTTGGTTTGGCACAGATGGGATGAAAAAGTTTTTGGTTTCCCAGAAGAGGTCACGAAAGGTAGCTCCATTCATATGTTTTATGGCCTTGTCTGCTATATTAGCATATTCTGTCTTTCATTCCACAGGCACTTTTATAGATGAAAGATACAGTGTGTTCCCACACTTTTTTATGGAGCCTCAGACTCAAAACTATCCAAAGATTTTAGGGATGCACGATATTGACATTTTTTTTTTTTTTTTTTTTTTTTTGCCAGTATACGATATGCCAATATTTTCCAACTCTTTTGGCTGATACCAATACTGATATAAGCACACATTATTCCACCTAATTGCTGCAGTGGAATTCACATTTTATTGATGCACAATGCTTTTCAAAATGTACTAATTCACTGAGCAAAATAAGAAAACTACTTCACCTTAGTAAAATGTGTCATATTTATTTTTATATAGCATAGCACTGGCAAAAAAGTAAAATTCATCCTGCTGAAACTGTCTTGGATTACTCTGTCCCTGAGACAGTCCTTACAACACAAACAACCTTGGCAGATTTGATTATTTAAAAAATCGACAAGCCATATCGACAGAAATTTTCATTTCAGGTCGATACCGATTTTTCATTTTAAAGCTGATATCAACTGATACCACTGATGTCTGATATTGGCGTGCATCCCTAGAAGATTTCAGTCCTCCCCCAAATACATGCCTATGGGGAGACAAATTAATTCCACATCTAAAAAAGTGAGATTTTGTCAGTCAGGACAATATTGAGAAAATAATAGGTAATACGGATTTGGCTGGTGGATCTTATGCTGCCATGTGCTCACGAGGGTCAGCTGTGCATAAGTAGGTTTCATCCACTTCATGTTTAGGTGAAGGTCATTGCAAATAGACCATGGGTTTCTAAGAATGCCTCTTCTCACCCTCCTTGTCTCAGCCTCCTGATCTCTTCAGGACCTTGCTCATCTCAATCCTTTAAGGACATCACTGAACTGCTGTCAGTGCGCTAATCGGATCTTCATCTGCACTATCCGTGACGATACTACACTCACCCTGACCAGAACTCATCTCAGTGACCCACATGATTATCCTCTCCTAACAGGATGCTCAGTGCACAAAGCACAAAGTACAGACTTTGGATGACAGCAGATTTTCCAAAGTCTCTGAAATTAGTTGAGTATGAAATCGGTTTGTTGATAATGAAATGCAAAACGTGGAGAACATCATTCTCAAAGCTCCTTAATCATACTGATTTCATTTTGATAAAAAAGCCAAAAGATCTCAAGGTGTAAGCAATGTATATAGGTTGGACGTCTAAACTTGTGTTTGCGATTTATAAGAAGATTAGGCTAATTGATCTAAAAGACTCAACAAGGAACAGGCGGCTCGCTACAAGACAAAGCCAATGGAGATGGACTGATCTGTGTTGCTTTGGTCAGTTCTCATGGGAACATGCCATGTTCCTCAAGCATGTGGTAAAAGCCATGATCAGTTCTAAATGTAAAACTTTTCTCTGCACCCTCTTCAACAGGAGGATGTTTCCTAGCTACAAGGTCAAAGTGACAGGGATGAACCCCAAAACCAAGTACATCCTCCTTACAGACATTGTCCCAGCTGATGACCACCGCTACAAGTTCTGTGATAACAAGTGGTAAGTTGGCAAAGGCTTGGTTGATGGTGCCTTGAGAATCTTTTGCCTCTTATATTGTCCCTATGGCTTTATAAAAGTAATTGTGTTCATGAGAAATCTTGTCTATCAAGGCTACAAAGGCTACGGAGATGTAGAACTAAACTTGATGACTTTTGCGTTAGGACTTGAGGACTAGAGACTACACCTGTTTGAAGCGCTGTAAAACCTTTTTCCATTTACAGTTAACTGGGGTCTTTCATGTTCTGTGCCCTCACACACAGCCATATTTAGAGGATTGAGAACTTTTGCATGTGTCAATGAGTAACCAGAATTCAAGGCTGAATTTTCAGTGCTGTTCTCTTGGGGAAACATTCAGACCGCATTGTGCAGTTTTGGTTGTCACTCTAAAGAAATGTACTGAGTTTGAACTTGAACAGAATAAGCGCTAAAATGAGGAGCAATAAAGGTATTTAAATCTGATGTCAGTGGGGCATTAGGGTCTGCAAAAACACCAACAGGTTGCACGGTCTTACAGCTAATATTGGCATCCACAGCAGTCTGATAACCATTGTACAACCAAATATGCCTGTTTGCAATATATTTAGAGAAAAACATAGGTGTAGTTATTTCATTTATATAACTGTTACAGATAGATTCCCAAAAGCGTGTAAGCAAAACACTTACAAATAAAATGTTAAATGCTCAGAAGCGTATAAAGCATTTAAAAAATGTGCCAGGTTTCTTTAATCCCTGTGAATTTACTGCATGGAATTCTTGGAATGTGTTTCATCATTCATCTACATTATGTGTTATGCTTGGTTTTAAATAAACCAGGGCTGGAGGTCTGTGTTTAGCGTGACCAGAAAATTCTTATACATTCTTCTTTTTCCCTATTTGTTAATTTAACAAGAATATCCATAGTTTGCCAGGGGAGACAGCACATGGCTTAGAACCTCAACAATGGTACACAAATGCCTAAATATTTGAAGCCTCTAACCACAATTAAAAAAAATTGTCCTTTTTAAGATTACTTAGGCGCATCTTTAGATACAGAATGACAAGAAATAAATAAGAGACAGAGACGGAATTACATGCAACACAGGTCATGATTCAGACCCTGGTCTACATTGCGAGCTGCACACCATATCTTACTGAGCTACAAGCCACCTTCTCCTTGGTGTGTATTTTCTGAATGCACCAGTAATTGCACTGACTGGGGAAATCTGCACACTTACTGTGTTTTGCATCCATCTCCCCTACTTGTATTTAGCCATAGAACAGAGAGATGGAGTGTTGTTCCTCGCACTTTGCACTTCAGTAATGCCTAGATTAATGCCGTCCACCCACAACAGATGTACACAGTATGCAGCAGGCTGAGATATTTTTAATTACAATGTTTTCATAAAATGACAGCATGTCATGGAGCATGGCAGGAGCACAGTTCCTTACTAATGGACCCTGACAAGATGCTTGTTCAAAAAAAAAAAAAAAAAAAGGCTGGCTTGTGCTCAGTATCCTCCGGTTGATCTTCTATCTGAGGTGATGACACTGCAGTCTCTCAGCTACTTTTACAACATAAAGTGCTGGCACTGCCGTACTTGTATCTACGGGTAGACAAAAAAAATAACAAAATGTTTTGCCAGGAAAAGCTCAATCGAACGCATATGCTCCAGAAAGTAGTCATTTTGTAGCCATTTGTTTTTGATCTTGTGGGATGGCCTGGAATTTCAGCCTTTGCCAGTGTGGGTTCTGGTGTTCTTCAGCGACACCTTGAAGAAGCATAATTAGTAATGATGTTACAGCAGAGGCAACCGCTTTCCAGTCTATGGGAGCCGTTGCAATGAGGGCTGAGATCAGTAGTGCTCTAAGCCATTATATGGTTAAATTGTGGTGAGAGACTAAGCTCATGTTGTGACAGGAATGGACGATAGCGTTAGTGGTCCACAGATGAACAGAGCCATATTCCCTGAGAAATGGATGCCACCAGCTCAACACGGCAGCTGCAACATGAGATGTGGTCCCTCCTTCTCTCCATATAACTTTGTTCCTGCATACCTCTCAATCTGTTTTCAGGATGGTGGCAGGCAAAGCAGAGCCAGCCATGCCAGGAAGGCTCTATGTGCACCCAGATTCCCCCGCTACAGGAGCTCACTGGATGAGGCAGCTGGTATCGTTTCAAAAGCTTAAGCTTACAAACAACCACTTGGACCCTTTTGGGCATGTGAGTACCTTCTTGCAGGGCTGCAGTCAAGACCTTCTTAGTCAAATCCAACACCAGGTGCAGAGTCAAAACAAAGCCCAGTCAAGCCCTTTTCAAGACCAAGAGCAAAACAGGCAGCAAATACTCACCATGTCTTTCCAGATATAAACATAGCAATGAAAAGATTTTTTTTAAAGGAAGAACAGAGATTTAGATCGACAAATCATCTATATAGTGTACATGCACTGTACCTGCAATAACTAGGCTAATCAATGCATAGGAATTGGTGAATCAGTATATTTCTGGCTCATTGCAGACACATGTTTCTACAGGTGAAATCCCTTTAAAATGGTTACAGCACTGGGGAGAAAATAAACTAAATAATACATTAAAATGGTGTAACATGTCAAAAAATGGCTTCAGAACTTGAGTAGAACAGTCTTCCCATGCTCAGGCCTACATTTACTATGTATGCATAACTATGGACACAGCAACAAATGGACCACATATACAATATCCTTGGATGTTACATGCATATGTTACTAAACTGAAGAAACAACACAAATTAAATACAATTGTTAATAACTGATAATGACATATCCTCTATCCTAAAATTATCAGTTGACAGTGTGGAAACAGACAAGCTTTGCGATCAGATAACTCACATCTGTTGTACTTTGGCCTTATAACGCCTGACTAATGGTTGAACACCACTAACAAACAAGTAAATAAGTGGGAGAAAACAACCGACAGCTTGTCATCTTTAGTTCCTCATCATGTCATCAGTGGAATCAGCAGGACCAGTGATTAAAAGTTTGATGATGCGAATGTCAACTTTAGCTTGCGAGATGAGAAGGTGAAGTTGAACTAAGTGCAAAGTAGGTCAAAATAAATCTTACATGCACTGGGTGCAATGAGACAGTTTCATAACGGGGTAAGTGCAACTCATTTTATGCAGCTCTGACACTCAGTACTGAACACTGGTAACTGATGGAATGAAATACTTCCCATTGTGGCTGTGATATCACGACCAAAAATGTTATTCCTTCTTGGATTCTTTATGTTGTTTTTCTAACAGGGTAAACAGTTTTGCTTCCACCACAGTTGGGACAAACCCCCCCAAAAACATTACCCTTTTGTAAAATTTCCTTATACTCAGTGACTTCCAAAAAAGAATTTATCATATTTTGTCACTTTCTCACTCTCTTTCTGGTCTAGATGTCTCAAAACTCCAGAAATCTTATCTTCCATAAATACCATGACTAGCAGGAACCCTGTTATGAAAAAAAAAATAGTATGCACTGTCACAAAGACTGACAGTAAGACATACAGTGTATGCAAAGTATCTATGTAAAAGATGTGTGAACAAACGGAAATTGTAAAGCCATTCAAGAAAGGTGAAAAAAGTGAGGAAGGGCAAGAGAGAGAAGGAAATGAGAGGAAGTCCGCAGAGTGAGTGAGAGAGAGAGAGAGAGGGAGAGAGGAGGCAAGCTGCAGAAGGAGGTGAAGAGTGTGACTGTGGCAGTGCTCCCCAAGGGGACTCTGGGATAGCTTGTCTGAAGCCATTCCGTCAATGGGCAGGCTCATTAGGTTCATAACCTCTCAGATCAGTGGCGGGGCCCGCTGTCAGATTGAGTCGAGTGGCTGGCCAGTGATAAGGGCGAGTAATGAGGACAGAGTGAGTTAGAGGCCACGCTAAGCCCAGATGACGCCCACACCAGTAGGCGTGTAGGCTAGTGGTTCTCAAAGTGAGGTTGGGGGACTCCCAGGGGTCCTTGGAGGGGGTTCCCCTACAAAACAAATAACAATTTAATTGGCCGAATAGTTCACTATAATTCAGTTCACTAGATCTTGATTATATATTGTATGTATTGCATAGAATAATTGTAAGAATGAGTATTCAGATAATAGGTTTCACTACTGACTGTCTTCCATTGTGCAGTTCAAAAAGTTCAACACTAAATTGATAAGAACAAAAATCTTCTTGTGGGCTAATATGCATTTATTTGGTGTTTCATTTATGAAAAGGTCTGAGAACTCCTGGTGTTGAAAACCCTGTTCCCTAATTCTGACATCACTTCTTGGTACAGTATCACACAGGAAGAGTATACATAATGCATCTGTCTACTAGAAATTATCGCCGAGATAAATTTGCCTGTGAATGTGCCAAGTGCATAGTCCTCTAGGGCTGTGTGCATGGAACCTGTACACTTAGTGCTCTTTGGTCCATAGAGGATGAGCGTTAAGCTTGTTTCACCCAAGGCCCTTCAAATTCATGACATTCATTTTTCTCCATGTTACTTATGTAACTGTCCACACCCAGCAGCCGCACTCCTGACAGCCGGCCTGGTCAGCATCAGCAGTAAAAACAGTGTCAGTGATCAGGGCCCCTCTTGCTTCTGTTGGCTAGCTAAGAGATGCTCATGAGAATCTCCACTTGTATGAAACTAGTTTGTTTCACACACAAGAGGTGAAGAGTGTTTGTTCCAAAGTGGAGTATGGTCCGAGTTATTGGAACTGATCAGTAACGTTAAAGCGATGGTAAACTCAAATATGAAAATTAGTATTCAAAATGGTCATCACTGGGTTTAGAAAAAATATGAAATGGTGAGAATCTGAAGTCCTTTTCATGCAGAGATTGGCCTGTCAGGTGATTTCTCCTGAGCAGACCTTTTTTACAGTTTGACATGAAACAGCAGGTAAACACAGGTTTTACTAATGACATTAATTAAGGTTCTGTTCCCTTGAGGTGTACCTGAGCCTTTCCAGTGAGCCAGCATGCACAATACAAGGACCCCGGCTCTGTTAGACCTTGGAACAGAACCTTAATTCATGTCATCAACAACACCTGAGCTTACCTGCTACTTCATGTCAAAATAGCTGTTTTTATTCCCCCTGCCCATTTGACTTCTCAATCACTCCTACTACTCTCTGATTGCCTTGACAAACAACACTAACTATTAGGTTGTTACCCCAGCATGCCAAGAAATATTTTACCGATCTGACATTATATCAGAGGAAGTGAGGACAAGCAAATAAATACAAATACAAATAAATACAAATAAATACAGGGCTTCAGCATGCAATTGCTTCAGCTGCAAACTTTCTCACATCAACTCTAGCAGTACAAGACTCCAAAGTTGAGGATTTTAGCAAGTGTCAGCCATTAAACAATTTGCTAACATTGCTGCAACACTAATAAGACTATTTTGGTACAGAAAATCAGGATATTTTCACTTCAACTGATTGGTTTTACAAGAGCCGAGACAATATCGTTACTGTACAAGGGGAACTATATACAAAACTTGCTGGATGATGAAGATAATACTCAAGAATATTACTACATTACAAAATTAACCATTTTACCACCTGTCATTCTGTCTTATGGGATAGCAATAAAATCTTATTTATTGCCCCTTTAACAACTGACTCCAAGCACATATGACACTAAGCAAGTAGTCATATCTCAGTACTTTCTATACTGAATGTAAGGACAAGGCAGACGAAAGTAGTCTTTGGTCCATAATTGATTGTCCCTGGCCATTTGTGATCAGACTGCTATAAGGTATTCTCCATAAGGTATTACCCCCAACAGCAGCCAGACAGCAGAGCAGACAAAGGTCAACAAAGAGTCTCTGGTGCACCAGCCAGTAGCTTTCGTCTGTCTCCAGCCTGCCTCGGCAACAGGAGCATGTGAGCGCCGGGCGAGTCAGTGTTCAACCTGAACCTTGGCCCCTGTGCCCCATACAGCCTTCACCTCTCTTTGGGAGCCCCCTGGAGGAGCAGGCTCTTGAGGGGCAGCTGGAAGCCTTGCTGAGTGTGTCTGGGAGGTGAAGAGGGGAGGTGAGGTGCAGAGCTTGACGCTTATCTCCCCTGACAGAGCTGGACTAGTGATGACCCTGCCCTACTGCTGCTAACGCTCCACTGAGCACACCACAAGGCTGCAGCGAGCAGACTGGTGCCAGTGAGCCGACCTGCCTCCACCCAAACAACCTAAAGACTGAGCGCACTCAACACATGCTGACTGCTACGCTCAAGCACAGCACTCAGAGTGCAAGTCAAGTGTGATGGACCTGAAGAGCGTAGATAAACTGTTCATTGAACTAATTGACATCAACAACTCATGCATTTACAGGCTGTGTTTCTGTGCAGAGTTTAGCACGGCAAGTGGTGTATGTACTGCCATCCTCTGGTGGACAACATTTAAAAAAAAAGATGCATTTGGGGAGACATTTGATAGTCCACAGTAGAGGGAAATGAGATAAAAAGACAACAGGAACCAGTTTCAGGCTCTGAAAAAAAGTCTAATTTTCAAATGACAAAAGTCAAAAACATTGCTAAAACTAAAGAGATAAAAAAAACCCCTCTTCAATACACAACCTGCCATTTGAGCAAAAAAGAAGTCTTGATTACATTAAACAGGTATTGTACAATTACCATCACAAATATTAGCAGATTAGGAGAAAACAACAAAAGATGGAAAACCAAACCATCTACAGCATCTACAACAAGGCTTTGTAAAGTTTTTTTTTTTTTTTTTTTTTTAACTCAAACACCCCCACAATACATGCACTTACTTTCAGAAGATTTTGTCCTAGGCATCTCTGTTGTGAAATGTTTTATTGTTAGGTTTGGAGAAAACAAAAGTTGGTACTGCCAAGCTATGAGCAGACTATGATCAATATAAATTTCAAAACCAGTCAAAATGGAAATCCTTTTTACAAATCTCTTTCTTGTTTTAGCTTCTACAAAATGTCATGGAAGTTAAATTCCTCCTGTTGCTTGTAACCCTCTCAGGGACAACCAGAGGTCCCTGGACCTCATTTTGAAAACCACTGATCTAGATAAACACTATAAACTAGCTTTAGCAAAAGAATTCGCCTTATGTGCTGGCAGCATGTATACACATTGCTACTGACAAGTTGTGACTAAAACACATGTTGCTTTTCCCCTCCTTAGATTATCCTTAACTCCATGCACAAGTACCAGCCCCGGTTACACATTGTGAAGGCAGATGAAAACAACGCCTTTGGATCCAAGAACACCGCCTACTGCACTCACGTCTTTCACGAGACCGCCTTCATCTCTGTAACATCTTATCAGAACCATAAGGTAACAAGCGACACTCTCTCTGTCCAACTACAGTTAAAATCAAATAAATGTGGAGCTTTACCAAATTTAAACAATTCATGACACTTCAATTTTGTTGTAACTATTTTTATGGGCAAAATGGGATAAAGTTGATTCAACACTAGTGTTTTGTCTGAGGGTTAGGGATTAGGGTGAGGGTTAACAACATCGGGGTCAACATTGAAAGTCAGCAATTGAGGAAATCCTTGATAGCTGAATTTTAAAAGTGTTAAGTGTTTTCTAAATGCTGATTGATGAAATGGAAATTAAAAAAAAAAAACACTGTGCAGGAGAATATCTGCTGTGAAATGTTTTAGTTTCCACAAACTTATTCCACCACCATAAACTCATTCCTAAAATGAAAATGTTTGCATAGATTAAGACGCGACTCCTGAGTGCAGAATGAGGATTTAGAATGATAAAAACGTAGAAGTGTGACTGCAAAGTTAATTTTTCAGTAGGGTTGTCCCGATCCGATCATGTGATCGGAAATCGGGGCCGATCACATGACTGAAGACTCGATCGGGACTCGGACGTTATGTCCCGATCAGGTATCGGATAAATAATATATATACATATGTATATTTATTGTCAGGGTTTTCCCTGCCTTATAATTTCTTAGGCGCACCGCCTAGACGTTTTCACCGACCGCCTAGATCAATAGGCGGTCGGTTTCTGCGTGCACGCTGAGAGGATGGCTTTCAGCCGCAACACATCCGCTGTAGGCTAGGCGGAGGGGGAATGTATGAATCGCCTAGCGCGAAAAACACAAGCGCTCGCAAATACCAGTGATACAATGACAACATAGCGACTTTCCAAAATATCCCCAAGTGACTTAATAACCTAACGTTAGTCAGAAACTTATTTATGTAACGTTTGTTGTGTTTGTTTTTGTGCCGATATGCCGTGCGCTGGCCGCCCATCTCTCCCTCGTTCCACTTGCTGATACAATGACAACTTAGCGACTTTCCAAACTCCCCCAAGTGACTAAACCCCCTAACGTTAATCAGAGACGGATTTGTGTAATTATTGTGTTCGTTTTTATGCTGCTATGCCGTGCGCTGGCTGCCTTCCCATCTCTCCTTCGTTCCACTTGCTGTTCGCTTCGCTTTTCACACACAAGCACCCAGCCCCCCCGCGCAGTAAGCTATCAGCTGTATACTAGTTTCCAACCGCTTGGTTTTTGTATTAATTTCTGTACTTTATTTTATTTCCTGCTACTGTTTGTGTTTGTACATATTTTGTCAGTATCTTAGATCTTGCCATTTATGTTTGTGTGTGGAGACATTTGAGAAAATAATTAAAAATAATTAAATTATAAAATGTTAATCTAATGTCCAAATAAATCGGTTAATCAATATCTGCGTTTGCCAATTAACTGCCTTTTATCAAAATGCAGTTTGTTAAACACTTAAATTGTTATACTAGCTTCTTCATTTGTCTCAAAGAGTGCATTTCATTTCCATATTGACCTATCTGGAACCGCGGTTGTTTCTTGGCAATCATTAATAACATATCATTTCCTGGTTTTATAGAAGTATCGGATCGGGACTCGGTATCGGCAGATACTCAAAATCAAATGACTCGGACTCGGACTCGGGGGCAAAAAAACGTGATCGGGACATCCCTATTTTTCAGAGCACTGAAATATATAATGTGGCCACTTTATCAGGTCCACCTGCACAATCTAATCCAATCCAATCCAATCCAACTGTTGTGCCATAAAGTTTACTTCTCTGATGCCTATAATGCTCAGGTTTTCTTTTTGTCACAGTAATAGAGGGGTCATTCCATGTCATTTCACCAAATTTTCAGGACGTCCCACGCACTTGGGTCTCAAAAAATTCTGAAAAATTCACCAGTTGTTCCTTATTTATCCAATAGGCACACTGTAAAATTTTAGTTTGCTCGGATGGATACTTTTTGAGATACGGCCAATTTAGTGAGGGGAGTATGTGTCGATTTTGGTGCGATTTTTGTGCGTCCTTATTTTTCCTCCATTTTCAGGTGTCAATATCTCAGGAACTACACCACATAGGAAACTGAAATTTGGTACGATAATACACCTCCACCTACTCTCTCAGAATATACAAAAACATCTGTCATACATCATAACTGGTAGGCATGCCATCCCCTCAAAAATGGAAAAAAAAATTACGCGGGTTTTGTGGTTGACCATGTTTGGGCCTTCAGAAAAAAACTTTGTATTTGCCCCAGCTTCTTGATTTTTTCAGAGCTTTGAGATACAGTACAGGCCAAAAGTTTGGACACACCTTCTCATTCAATGCGTTTTCTTTATTTTCATGACTATTTACATTGTAGATTCTCACTGTAGGAATCAAAACTATGAATGAACACGTGGAGTTATGTACTTAACAAAAAAAGGTGGAATAACTGAGAACATGTTTTATATTCTAGTTTCTTCAAAATAGCCACCCTTTGCTCTGATTACTGCTTTGCACACTCTTGGCATTCTCTCGATGAGCTTCAAGAGGTAGTCACCTGAAATGGTTTTCACTTCACAGATGTGCCTTATCAGGGTTAATTAGTGGAATTTCTTGCTTTATCAATGGGGTTGGGACCATCAGTTGTGTTGTGCAGAAGTCAGGTTACTACACAGCCGACAGCCCTATTGGACAACTGTTAAAATTCATATTATGGCAAGAACCAATCAGCTAACTAAAGAAAAATGAGTGGCCATCATTACTTTAAGAAATGAAGGTCAGTCAGTCCGGAAAATTGCAAAAACTTTAAATGTGTCCCCAAGCGGAGTCGCAAAAACCATCAAGCGCTACAACGAAACTGGCACACATGAGGACCGACCCAGGAAAGGAAGACCAAGAGTCACCTCTGCTTCTGAGGACAAATTCATCCGAGTCACCAGCCTCAGAAATCGCAAGTTAACAGCAGCTCAGATCAGAGACCAGATAAATGCCACACAGAGTTCTAGCAGCAGACCCATCTCTAGAACAACTGTTAAGAGGAGACTGCGCCAATCAGGCCTTCATGGTCAAATAGCTGCTAGGAAACCACTGCTAAGGAGAGGCAACAAGCAGAAGAGATTTGTTTGGGCCAAGAAACACAAGGAATGGACATTAGACCAGTGGAAATCTGTGCTTTGGTCTGATGAGTCCAAATTTGAGATCTTTGGTTCCAACCGCCGTGTCTTTGTGAGACGCAGAAAAGGTGAACAGATGGATTCCACATGCCTGGTTCCCACTGTGAAGCATGGAGGAGGAGGTGTGATGGTGTGGGGGTGTTTTGCTGGTTACACTGTTGGGGATTTATTCAAAATTGAAGGCACACTGAACCAGCATGGCTACCACAGCATCCTGCAGCGACATGCCATCCCATCCGGTTTGCGTTTAGTTGGACGATCATTTATTTTTCAACAGGACAATGACCCCAAACACACCTCCAGGCTGTGTAAGGGCTATTTGACCAAGAAGGAGAGTGATGGAGTGCTGCGGCAGATGACCTGGCCTCCACAGTCACTGGACCTGAACCCAATCGAGATGGTTTGGGGTGAGCTGGACCGCAGAGTGAAGGCAAAGGGGCCAACAAGTGCTAAACACCTCTGGGAACTCCTTCAAGACTGTTGGAAAACCATTTCAGGTGACTACCTCTTGAAGCTCATCGAGAGAATGCCAAGAGTGTGCAAAGCAGTAATCAGAGCAAAGGGTGGCTATTTTGAAGAAACTAGAATATAAAACATGTTTTCAGTTATTTCACCTTTTTTTGTTAAGTACATAACTCCAAGTGTTCATTCATAGTTTTGATTCCTTCAGTGAGAATCTACAATGTAAATAGTCATGAAAATAAAGAAAACGCGTTGAATGAGAAGGTGTGTCCAAACTTTTGGCCTGTACTGTACATACATGGACTGTTCAAAGCATTAATGGTTAGTCAGATATATGCATCAGTTTCTGGAAGGCAGCTTCTCCAAATCCAAAAAAAAAGTTATCTTGTCACATTTTCATTGGCCCATAACTGCATGTGGGAATGTCTTAAAAAATCTGATCACCAAATGGCGTGGGCCATTTGGTGAAATGACATGGAATGACCCAGAGGTGTTCATTCACTTCTAAGTTTGGCATTGAGCTCGTAGTTAGTGCTGCTGTTGGACTGGACTGCATGTTATTGAGAGATGTTTCCAATATTCTGCCATCATCTCCCTAGATCACACAGCTGAAGATAGAAAACAATCCATTTGCCAAAGGTTTCCGGGGCAGTGAAGAAGGAGATCTGCGTGTTTCAAGACTACAGGGGTATGTTCACAAAAAACAAGGTACCAAACAATTATTTGACCGTGGAACCTTTTGGCACATTGAGTTGTTCTTGGTAAACATGCCATATGCCGGTTATCACTTGTGGTATGTCACAAGGTATGGTTTTGCTACCAGAAGTGAAAGCGAGGCATGCTAACTCTGTCTTTCTCACTTGTTGCTGCTACTAATGCATTAGGAAAGAATATCCTGTGATTTCAAAGAACATGGTTCGCCAGAGGCTCATCTCCTCTCATGGCCACCTGGCAGGGAAGCTGGGAGCTGGAGTTCTGGCGGGGCATCCTCAAGTTCTTTCCTCCTATCAGTACGAGCCGGGGGTTCCTCTGTCCAACTCAGACCCCCAAGATCCTCTCTCAAACCACTTTCCCCAAAGCAGAGACCCCAGTCTTCTTTACCACTGTTTCAAACACAGAGGTGTGTTACAATTATCAATCTTTCAACAGACATGTGCGTTAAAGTGATAGTTCACTCATTTTGAAAAATGTGATGTTATTTCCCCCCTAGCTGTTATGTAGGACACAATTTGAGTGGATTAAGGGAGTTATTTTAAAGTTATTTTTAAGAATGTTAGCTGGGGGGAAGTCCACCTCACTGGCAGGAGGCTCACAGTTAGCATTTGGAGCATCCAGCCAGTATCCAGCACTCAGTAACAATGAGAGGAAGATAGCACCACTACTGTCCTACAGAACAGCTAAGGCAGGGAATTGAAATGTCATGTCTTTAAAAATGGATGAACTGTCTCTTTATGTGTCCACTGGTTTTCAAAGCAATTGAGTAAATTTTATTTCTTTGCAGATAATGCCCGACACCTGGAGCTGGGATGTAAACGGCCATATTTGGAGACATCACCCGCGGTCTCAGAAGAGCATTACTTCCGCTCACCTCCCTCTTATGAGTCTCCGCTACTGTCTCATCCGTATTGCACCGAGGCGATAACCTCCAGAGAAGCTTGTATGTACAGCAGTATGGAGACAGAGTCTGGATCTGGGGCAGGGGATGCAGAAGACCTGAACGCCCCTTCGCTGAATTGCAACATGTGGGCGACAGTGCAGCCTTACCCCCGCTACAGCGTGCAGACTGTGGAGGGCGTTCCTTACCAGCCCTTCACTGCTCACTTCACCAACACTGCCACAGTTACCTCTGTGGTGCCGCACCCCTCCTCGTCAATGACATCGCGGCCACAGGCTGAGATAGGGGTCTACAGCTCCTCTACAGTCCAGCGAGGTCTGCCTGTCATCCCTCCGACCTCCTCTTCGTCTTCCTCTTCACCTGTTCCAGGATCCAGAGATAGGTCAACCCACCAACCTCTGTACCACAGGAAGCCAGGATCGCCACTCCGGCCTCACAGAGATCTCTCAGCCTATCCTGCACAGAGCGCTATGTCCATCCGGGACCCCTCTTATCAGTACCAGATGGGCTTGAGCAGCGCAGGGACCCACTGGACTGACAGTTAATGGGGAAGACTGTTGATGCAGAAAGCGCTTTTGTTCAGTCTACAAGTCTGAAATGAATCAAGGTCCCACTACGCCCCTTTTGAGTTACCTATGCTAAGCAGTGGTAATGAGATTACTTTGAACAACAGCCATGATGATTTACCAAGTTGCAGTCAAAAGCCATATTAGATTAGAATGAGATGGCACAGAGCAGTTAGTATGAGTGCTCTGCAGCTTCCAAATACATGAAATTCCCACTTAAGCACAGTTACATACAGCGCTGTATGTGGTGTTGGGTGCAGATTCAGAGGCTGACCTCCTCTTTTGTTATGCAGATGCGTGTTGTAAGGCTGCGATGAGGAAGGATGCTTTTGTCATTCTCAAATAGAGAGTGTGGCTGCGAGCGACGCCGTTTACAGAGAGAGCACCAGCTCAAAGGCACAAGCAGCATTATATCAGTCTACTGCGATACAACACAAACTCTGACATCAACTTGCAAGCAAACCAATTTCCATGCACATGCTAACCTGAAGAAACAAAGAGGATGACATTGTTGAAAATGTAAATCGGCGAGTTAGTGATTTTTTTCTTTGATACTTTACACAGTGTGGTTAAAGCTGAGATGTGTTTAATATGGAGTTCCCAGGTCAGCACCTAAAATGTCCTGTATAGATGGTACAGTTTGGAGGAGACCTGCCTTGACAAATGAAAATAAATGTGCAGGTATAAAAAAAAAAAAAAAAAAAAAAAAAGCACCTATGAAGATAGCCTAATTCCCTTCCGATCCAAAATATTACTCAAGTGTGCCAAAAATGAGATTTGCTCAAAAACTCAGTCACTCAGAGGTAAAAGTATATTTTGAAAACAAACACAGAGATTGCTTATATCAGCATATCTGCAAGAGAAATTGAAGTTGCAGGTATGTATAGTACGAACAGTATGAGCATTTAAGTTCCTGGCCAAAAATGATAGCTGATGATATGGGTATGCACCACAGTCATATCTTCTTTCAAGTTGAACATACACAAACAGTCAAGAGAAAACACACAACACCAACCGGGGCAGCAACAGGGCACAGGACTCATCCTGCAGTTTGAGGCTAGACATCCAGTTGCATATTTACACCGATTTGAAAAAAAAAAAAAAAATGGCTGTGGTGTTTAGGTTAAGTATAACTCTGAGCCACAGTAGTGTGCTGGGAGCTCAGAGCCTGGCTCTGAACAATATTCTTAGTGAAGGCAGACACACAAAGTGCTCTCAGGCAAACCAGATGGGGCTTAAAGAACTGTTGTTAAGCCAAGGCGAGCACAGGAAAAGAGAGCTGCACACAAATCCCAGTCCCAAATGACTGACTTGGAAAAATCCTTACAAGACTGCAAATACAAAACAGCCTGAGTGGCCAAGGAACCTGAAGGGAAGGCTCCCCGTCCTGTTATGCAGAATCTGAACTTGTATTGACAAGGTAGGAGGGATGGTTTCTATAAAGTGATCTATGATGCAGATGTGCGTTATCCCTTTATTTCAAGTACGTGAAACTAGTATAACATTTTTGAATATATCAAAATTTTTGCACACCTGATTAATAAAACATTTTTATGCCTTCAACTGTGTTACATTTAATCCAAAAGATTGGCAGTGGTGTTGACACTTGATGTAAGATGTGCTATACAGAAGTATTACATTCATTTTCAAATTTGAAGAAAACTATTTTGGAAAAAAAAAAAAGAAGAAGAATAAGCTGCATGTTGCAGTGATTTGTAGTAATTTGTGATCAAATTCAATTTCTAGTATTTTGTGGAGAACTTGGCACAAGCCTCCTGTTGGCATCTCTAATAAATACTACTACTGTAACTGTAACAGACATTTTAAGAACACTCATTTTCAGAGTTGTGTGCAACTTATTCACCAATTTTCCATTGCTGTAACAGCAGTCTTTCTAATGTAGGAAAGAACACCACATCAAACTGCATGCCAGAATTTGGAGGTTTAATGTTTCCTTTCTCATATGCAAACATACAGTACACACTTCAAAGAACATGACTTCAGCCTTTAGATTTTACTGCATATGAATACACCAGGCAGTGCTTACTGACCAAAAATAAATAATTTTAACACTAGACTGTCAGTTATTCCATTGTCTTGAAGACAAAAAATCCCCCTGCTAACTGCCACCTCCACTTTTAAAGACTGCTTTCTTAAAAGGCCTGCATGGTAGACTCGACTGTAAATAAAATAAGACAACCAACTGTAATGAGCTTTTTTGTTAGGATGTATAAGATATAAATGTTTTCATGAGATGAACTGCAAAAGTTGAGCATGTATTTAATGGTCCCATTCTCTCCAACACTGAAAGGCACAATTCACGTCTAAACATGTAATTACGTTAAAACAGGCTCTTAAGTGATTTATTAATTTGTGCTGACATACATGGTCTCCAGTTAACTTTGAGTCTTCACACACACACACACACACACACACACACACACACACACACACACACACACACACACACACCTCATTAATGGCTTTCAGACCCGTCATGAACCAGCAACTTTCTCAACGCTGAACATGTTTCAGTGTAATCCACCAGGAAAAAATAAACTAGTCACAGCTACTCAACGAAATAAAATAAAAATTCTCCTCAAACAGAGTACTCATCCAAGTAATGAGCTGCAAATACTGAAATGAGCTGCAATAAAAGCATCAGGTAATGCAAATTTTCTGGAGGGAATGCAGACACAAAAGCACGAGTGCATCAGAACGCAGGGCACTGCTTTCTCTCACACAGAGTACTCATTAGATGGTGAGTTATGGTGATAGGTAGGTCCTGGTTCATGTCAGCACCTCTTTCTCTCCATCTCCATCTCCCTCTCTCTCTCTCTCTTGGCTGTTGATGCGTTTCACAGGGAGGGAGGCTCTTAACAGAAAGCCACCACTCAAATCAACAATCAACCGTCGGTATTGTCAAATGTATAGCTACTGTAGATTGTAGATAGTGAATATTATGCAGTCAACTTGCCTGATGATGGTGACATTCATTAAGTACATCTTCAGTTATGTACTACATAGCATAGTTCAAACTCTCCTGTATAGTTTCCCATGAAGCCTCAAAATAACTCAAAAGGTTTATAAAATAATTTCCCAAGGATACCATTTATTACAAGAACACTGACATGCACTGTAAGTACACACATTGAAAAATCAGACCTTATTCTTTCAGAGCATGTGGTTTTTGCATAGTGTTCAAAACCTTTTCCTGATACAGTCAACAAATCATGTGAGTAAATACATGTTCTTCTCTCCTGGTCTCCTCGTGGATCAGCTAGGAATATGGACACGAGAGCAGAAGCGAACTGCGGCTGGGACCAACCATATCTGAGAAACAGGGCAAAAACAAAAAGGATAAATAATATAGGGATCAAAATATCTGGTCATTTTTATTAGCGATAAAGCAGCTGCTGGCAGTCAAGGAATGGTGGATAAACAAACAATGTAATAGTAACAAAAATGCCTTTAAAATGATTTCTTTTGTCATTTTTTTGCCTTTCTTAGACATTTGAACATGGAAATACAAGAAAGGGGAAACATGCAACAAAGAACCCTTTTGAAACACGTTGTAGTTACATGGTATGTGCCTTAGACCAATAGCGGCATCTCCAAAAATACACTGAAAAAATATAAAAAGATAATAAAAACAAAAATCATTCAAGTTATCACCAAAGACCTGTAACATAACAGATAAAAAATTTACTACTGACTCTTTTTTTGAAGTACAGCTATCTTTAAAAGTACATAAAAGGATAGGGCCGGCGTATTGAAATTTATGTTATCTAACTTTCCACATAAAACTCCAGTCAATCTCATTATAAAGAAGCCAAGTTTAAGCCCTTCATGGAGCACAACTTAACCATGCTAGTATCTATGTGTATGTGTGAGAGCCTGGGGCCGCAGTCCATCTGGAACTCATTGAATGGAGATCTGGCCATACCCCTCTCCCCTGCGTCGTGTTGCCCTTCCCGCTGTCGTCCCATAATCCCATCTAAGAGCCGCCAAGGCTTGCCTTGCCCATTCCGACACACTCTGACGGGCTTAACTTGGCCGTCTTGTAAAAAGGCAAAGCCCTCTCTTTCGCCAAGGCACTCAGAAAACACACTTAAAATATCTGAGGGGGGATTTCATATCAAGTCCATTAGGGCTTTTCTCGAGCCCTGTAAATAGTCAATTAGTGGATGATTCTGATTTGATCCACATGCAGCGAGATCCGCTATGGCGGGGGAAGGGCAGAGTTGGCGGGTTTGGCAGGACGTTATGATTCAAGTTTTCTTATTTGGTTCGCCCTCAGATGAACACGCCTGTGTCATCAGTGTAGGGTGACACTGAGGATAATTAGAGGTAGAAGATAAGTAAACAGCGTCTCATGTCCTCCATGTTTTGTGCCTTTATAGAAATAATGAGAGTACCATGTGATCAATCTTGTAAAAGGAGCCAGGGGAACACAAATACATAGATGGAGTCCAATAGTTTACATGGCTCAGAGGAAAACATGGGGTGAGGCACAGAGGAGTGAACCAAAAGGGTGGGCTGTGGGTTCAAAACTCTGATGGTGGGACATTTAACTGTGGTTGTGTCTCTTGATCAAAGGTACTGCTGGTTGGCAACAGTAAAAACAAGACTAAACCTTCTGTGTAAAAGGAGGGTTCCTGTGTTACAAAGTGGCTTTGGATAAAAGCATCTGTAAAAATTAATAATCATTACAAGAACTCCTTGGATCAGACCTTTTGGAAGGAAAAAAGGATGGATTATGCACTTATTCATCGGATAAACCCTTTGGACTTGATGTACAATGTGCACTAATGGCAGCAGAGCAGAGACCAACAAACAAAAATGTGCAGAATTAAAAACTCTCCTCCAGTGTTGCAGTGGGAGCACAGGGGGAAAACAAAACATCCAATCCAAATCATACCACAGAGAGATACTAGCATGCCATTTTGCAGAAAAACAGGAAATCGTTTCAAATTGTTGTGGTAGAGCGATAGGTTTGTCATGATTACACATGGATGGTTTTCAGATGAGCATGTTACCAGCGAATTTGATTAAAGCCAGTGAGCAATACATTTTCAGAGATGCTGTTGGGGTTTCAAAACACCAGGGTGATGCTTTATTCTGAAACCAGTTCTGCTCCTATAATATCAGTCTTCCATGATGTTGGTGACGTCATCTGATGAGACAAAAGAGAGTAGTATCCAACGACAAAACAGGTGCTGCCTCCGATACTGTAACAGAGTGATTTTCTTCCTGTTCCATCTGTCATCAAGATAGCACACCACCACTCAAAGTGATTTTGCCCTTAGGATTCAGAAGGTATTTTAGTTGTGTTATTTATCAAATTGTTTTGGTACTTTTGTCATACAGTTGTTATAGATATATTTTTGTCGTAGCAATGTCAAGTGAAGTAAATGCTTTTACAAGTATTTAATTCACAAGACATTTTGCTTCAGATTTCAAGATTCTGCTTATCACCCTCCCCCAAATTTTTTGACAGAAATGACCAGTAAATGACCAAAAAAAAAAATAAGACCAGAAAATGAGTGAAACATTGCCAGAATATTAACAAATTTTGCATGTGACTACATTCAAAGTGAAACTATTTTTCATTTTGCTGAAGACCCTGGAAGACCATACTTTATATTTTAATCAAAGACAGGATGTGACCAAACATGTGACATCTGCAGGCTAATATGAGGCCTAAATAGCTGGTTACTAAACACTGTATATGCTGTAAAGAAGAGATGATACTTAAATTCAAAATCACGATTACTGTGACCAAAATGATCAGTTTTCCAAATGATTGCAGCATTGTTGAAGCATTTTAATAAGTACACACAAATTATTTCACTATTGACTAAAGTCACAACTTAAATCGTGATCCCTATGAAGTATTTACATTAAAATAACCCAACTAGTGACACATGTTAATGTATGGAAAGCACAATACAAGTGCACAATTCATAAAAATACATAAGTACTGCTTGAGAAGACATACCAACAGTGTTTCTCCAACTAGAACATATTCACAAGCAATTCAATGCCCACTTGTTTTGAATGAGGGAAATATATTAGGTGGGTGATTAAAAATGTAGCTAATGTCATTGTGTGTAATGAGCTTGTGAGGTCTGCAGACATTGTTTAAGAACATGAGAAGTGTGTTTCCAAGGGTTTTCATTGGTAAATGAAAGCCTCTGTTTACATTAAAGGACCATTCCAAGTCATTTCGCTTGTTTAGCGTAATATCTGCACAAAGTATACAGGTCACATTTCTGCTAATCTTTTCCTGAAGCAAGCAGTGGTGTTTTAAAGATCTGATATCATTTTCCTACCTTTTATCCAGCCACTGCTTTCCATTCATTCCACTATGATGTGGAAACAAACTCTCAGAGACCTCAGCCTTTCTCCACACCAGTCAACCAATAAAGTCGTCCACATTTTTTTTTTTTCTTAAAAGCAGAAGCATCATTGAAGTTGGGCGGAATGATCTGAATGGATCTGAAAGCCTTCCTGGTGTGGCAGGACAAGAGGCTACGGTCATTTTCCACGAACATTATATTTACAGGCTGTGTGGTTGGTAAACCTAACTCGGAAGACAAAAT
This sequence comes from Myripristis murdjan, assembly GCF_902150065.1. Lineage (NCBI taxonomy): Eukaryota > Metazoa > Chordata > Actinopteri > Holocentriformes > Holocentridae > Myripristis > Myripristis murdjan. The sequence continues at coordinate 10,553,739 of NC_043992.1, forward strand.
GCACCAGTGCCAAAAAGACATCCAGAATATGATGATATTGTGAATGTGATAGTTTTTAATCAAAGTGGGCATAAAAATTGCACAGTTAAGTTGCTCATCTGTTTTCCCATATTTTGAAAGTATGGAAATGCAAAACTGCCCCTGGGACCTCAGAAGTACTTGATTGTGGGAAACAGCAAAGGCACTTACATCAGAGTGCTGGTCATGGCAAGACCTGCACAAACTTTGAAAATTACGTTGGATCACAACTTTGACCATGAGGAGCTCCATAGTGAAGATGATAAATTTGCTACGCTACCAACTGTTATTGTACATGGTTTCTATGATGGAAAGCAGTCCTCCATGGAAACTTTTGCCTCACATGGCCAGTTGTAAGTTATGTGGTTTATCAATGTTGATTACCAGGTTTTGACACAGAAGCAGAACATGATAAGGTGGGTGTTTCAATTTTCAATTTTGACTATATGTTGAGAAATCTTTAGTACCCCATGATGATCTGCAAAATGGTTTGTGGCAATGTAAAATGTGGGGATATTGTAGTAAATGGGTCACTGGTATGGTCCTTAAAGCTATTAGCAAGTTAGACGGGAGAAAGAGAAGAACTGACTGGTGGAAGCTGACTTAGGATGGTGCTAGGCAGGTTATACAGCAAAAACAGTCACTTCTTAAAAAACATACTCATCAAAAACAGTTAATGAGATGATTAAAATGTGCAAACTCCCCTTGTCCACGCCGTTCACATGCCGTAGGTCTCTCAGTTGTCCCTTCAGTCAATAAGAAGTCTGCTGTTTACTGTGCTTTTTGCTTATCATCATACCCCTTTCTCTGCAGAAATCAGGGAGGCAAAATCCCTTGGGAATTTTCAAAACCAACTCAAGACCCATTTATTTTCTCTGTCTTTTGGTCAATCCCACGTACTGTCTAATCATGGAGGGAGGTTTCAGCCTCTTCACCCTGATTCACTCTTAGTCCTATTTCAGTTTAGTCAAGTTTCTGCTGATGCAAGCCAAGATGTTTTTCTAATTTTTACTTTGCACTTCCTGTCCTGCAAACCTACAGACCTAGCTGTCCGTCTCCGATCTGTGTGAGTAGCCAGTGTCTGTTTTACTGCACGCGTGGGTCTCTTCCCCCTCTTCGGTTGCTGCTTCCTACCTGGCCATGGATTACCTCCACTTTTCCCCAGCACTACTCTCTGCCAGCTTATAGTTCTACTGTCGCATCTCCATTCCTCTTCTCCCTCTTTTGTGCTGTGCTTCTTCCCCTTTTTCCTCAATGTTTAACTGGTAATTGAGAAATCATAACCTGTACCTGCAAATTATGAATCCATGCCCACAGATTTGTAAACTGTGCCCCCAGATTTGCAATCCATGCACTCAAATGATTTTTATTTTTTCTTCATAGAACAGGATCCACAATCCAAGGGCACAGTTTACAAATCAATGGGCATGGATTCATAATTTGAGAAATTATGAATTCGAGCATGGTTTACAAACAGTGTGCATGGATTTCTGAAAAAAGAGTACAAATTCACACATGGGTCTATTTTTTTTCTCAGCTGACACCAGGGGGGTGGGGGGGCTCCATAAATTCATATTTTGTCTGCTTGTTTGATGTATATTTGTCTTGTAATATTCGTCTTGCTCTGCTTTCACTGGATGAGTTTTGATTTGATTTGATTAACTGACTGGTTTTGATTTGAGCTAATAATTGCTCACTCTGTGCCCACTGCACTCCTGGCAGACCTGAAAGGGGCTTTCCTCGCTCTGTAATCCTTTCCAAGATTTCTTCCATTTTTACTCTTTTTGGCTTCTGGGTATTCTTCAGGGATTTTTTTCTTGCTGGCTGTGAGACTTCAGGTCAGGGGGGTTTGTTTTATTTTCCATAAACTGTGCCCTGTAAAGCTTTTTGAGACTGTAACAGTGATTAACTGCTCTAAATAAACTCAAAATTTAACTTGAAACAGTGTAACGTGAAACATTGTAACTGTCAGATATTTCATCACAGTATTGAGTAAAACTGGTCCATATGCTACAAATATACATATCTACTTAACTCCTTTTGGAGTTTTGTAAATACTTTTGCTTCTGAAATGATCAAATTAATCACATGATCATATGCATCCCAATAATTTACTTTCTGACTTTTAATAGAACAGGAAATGAGCATTTTCTTTGATTATGATTAACGCATAATTCACCGAGCCATTAAGCCATTAAGAAGAACAGCCATTAAGAATCAACCAAAATAAATGGTGGCACCAGCACACTATTATCTTTTATGGCCAACTGAGCCAAACCTGTAATGAACTATTAAACAGTGAACGCAGCAGCTTTAGCTCACCAATTTCATTAAAAAAATTCACATAGTATTTATGATGGAAATGTAAACTATATGATTTCAAAGCACCAGGTTGATGTCTTGTTGTGGAGAACATATTGAGGTGTTACAAGGTTTAGAGGACAGAGAGAGGACATGTTATAAGCAATGTTATTATAGTTAATTAAAATTAGACATAAAACTAAGAATAAATCATGGCTCAGTTTCAGTGCAGTTGTACATGCCATTCCAAAATAATAATGATTGGCAGATGTCACTAAATTCAGTGTGGGAGAAATATCACAGAGCATTGGTTTGGATATCTCCTGGATTTCATGAACACAAATTCCTGACTGAAGCTTCTCCCCCAGATTTCGTGCACCTCCTCAAGCCCAGGACCTCTGATTAAGTTGATGCTGTAGTTAAGTGGTTCACAGTAATGATTTCAGGTGTTCACCCACCTCTCTTGATTCTTTCCCCTGAACCGCTTTATTTCCTGACTAATGCTAAAACTACAGCGCGATGTGCTCTGGTCTGCAGACCCCCCCTACCCGACCCCACCCCCACCCCCAATCCACCTCAAATTCAACAAAGATTTCATTCATGAGTCCTCAGACCTGCTTTGTTTCATCAAGCCCCAATATGACAGATTTTTACTACCAGGTGATTTCAACATCCATATCTGCTCTTTATCTCATGTACTTGCAAGTGAACTTCTGCAACTCAGTGAATCATCCAACCGCGTTCAACTCATACAAAAGGTCACACTCTTGATTCAGTTTTGTCTTTTGGCCTTTCTCTGCTCACGGCTGAAACTATATATAACTGCATGGCTGACCACAAGGCTATCGTTTTTGACCTGCCTCTGTATCACTCCACTACTAACCTTCACCTCTGTGTACTATTGCCTCCTCTGCACAACTGATGCCTCTGTATGCTCAGTGACTGTAGTAGCATCTTCTAACATCCTGAATATCAATTCTGCCCCACTGCATATGGTCATGGAGGAACAAACCAACTTTTTCAACTCTACCTGTTCAGGAAAACTCTACTGCTGTGGCTGAACCATCACAACTTAACCTGGAAGAGAGAGTGCCAAAAAAGTTTAACAAATTAATTGTGTTTGACATTATGAGAACAAAGCTATTTTGCCCATCACTGTCCTTTCACCTCATTTCCAAGAATCACCCTGACTGTGGGATACTGTTTAACAGGTCTGTCATCAGTGCCTGTGCTTCTTTAGAGCCCTCCTCACTAATGTACAAGAATTCCTGCAATTCAGACAGAAAGCTGAGAATATGTCTGCATATTTCTCCCCCTACCAGAATCTTATGTGCATATCCCATAATGTTTGTTCAGTTTGCCTGCTTTACTCCTATCTCCCTACCATTTTGTTTTGTTTGCTTTTATATATATTTATTTCTTTTCACTTTTCTTAATAGGATAATCGAGATTGAAACGAAGAACAGAGCAGACAGAAAGGAGATGTCATGCAGCAAAGGGCCTGTGTGGCTGCGATTATGATTCAACACACTCTACCAGCTGAGCCACTGTGCTCCCCTCTACTTATAATTTCTGGTAAAGTCTTTGCCAAATGCAACTTTCCATTTCTCTCACACATTCTCTCCACAACATGTTAAAGAGGTCATCTGATACTGTTGGCCCCTCCACTCTATCTATCATCAACAGCTGACCACAAGCTTGTTTTTATACACTTTTAAACATGCAATAATGCAACCCCTCAAAAAAAAAAAAAAACAAAAAAAAAAAAACCTTGCCTATCTTGATTCCTAATAACTACAGGTCTCTGAAAAGTTTTAGAGAAAGTTGTTTTGATCCAGCTGCCCTCTCTTTTGAAGTACAATTATATAACTGTTACCATAAGTAATTCATCATCTTCCTAAGCACAATTCATCTGTGGGCTTCCAGGGAGTACAATCCCAATCCCAATCCTTGCAGACATAAGCAGAAGTAGTTTGCTGTCCACTTACCTCCACTATGTCAGTCCTAACTAAATTATCAGGCTTTCTTCAAATTTGAAGCCAGTATTGGAAACTTAGCTGTGCATGTTGACAGCAATCTGAGTTTTGACAAGCAGCAGGTTAGGAAGGTAATGCAGAAATATATAGTGCATTCAGAGAACTATTCAGATGTAGATGGACCTTGAATGCACTCAGCAGAGCACATACCTCCACCAACGCTATGCAGTTTTCAAGATATGCAAATTCCACATGATGGATATAGTTAATCATGCATACTTCCATACCCTTCTTTGGCTCACTGGTATGAAAAGCTCATCACTTTTTCCTTGCCAGTGTTGCCACAAGACCGACCTTCCCACAAAGTTTCATGACGTTGCATGGATCCATTCGAAACTTACATGTTTTTATGTGAAGCCACGCTGCAGTCTGGCCAGTCACTGAAAAATGAGTCAGTTCTTGGCCCATGATCAACCTTTCCACAACATTTCATGCAAATCTGTTCATAACTGTTAGAGATATCCTGATAACAAGCAAATAAAAGGTCAAATGGAAGAGGTCGAAAACATAACCTGCCCCTTGACCAGCACCTCCACAGTTCCAAACTGCTTTAAGACAAGCACCATCAATCCAATTTCAAAGAAAGAGCAAACCTTCTGCCTCAGTGAGGGCCTTACAGTAGTAATGAAGAGCCTGGAACAGCTGGTCCTTCCTTTCTTTCCATTCTCCACCCTCCCACCAATATGTCAATGTTTCATAAACTTGCTAACAGGCACAAGACAGTGTATGAGGATGCTGTCCAGGTCTTCCATCTCCCCCACTACCTAAACACCACTGACTGACCCTCCAGGGTCTCCGAGAAAACAAGGATATATATTGACCCTGGTTCAATCCATCATCCATCACAGTCAGCTATTGATTTGCCACCTCCAAAGTAAGACACCAGCTGTCAATCAAATGGCTGAAAGGTTTGTCGGCTGTGAGATACCCTCCATCAAAACTGCGTGTTGCCAGCTGCTGACCCACCCACCTGACAGACATCATTTATTATCATTTAGTACCAAGTGAAGTGTCATGTGAATTTTTATAGATATACTGATGTACCAAAAGGTGCAAAGGTTAATGGCAGAATCAGTGGGATTTTTCTGAAAAACAAGACATAGATTTACACAAAAAATAATCCTCTAAGTCATCACTCATGACCCACTAGAAGTGTGTGACAGTGGCTGAATTTTTTTTTTTAATGTACAGCAACAGTGTTCATTCCATCGCCATCCTAGGAAACAAAAACTTGCTCTTGGTGAATGCTGTATTTTCAAACCACAACCAACAAATCCTCCTCATATAGCCTTTACGTTGACATGGACAACAAATTCAAAATGGATGTGTGTTACAAAAAAATAATTTAAAAGCTGATTCTTGATAAGCTAGTCAAAGTTTCAGGTGGGTCATTCTGTTGTCATGGGGTCCAGACTGTATAGAATAATTTTTAGTTTTGTGTTGTGACTCAGACAGTAAGAGGGACCAGAAGATTTCAGGCTGACATCCAGCTGATAGAGAACTAGTGAGCGGCCAGACCTTGCTGTGCTTTAAACATGATTCATAAAATCTCCCAAATCAATTCTAACTGCAGCTGCTAATGAGTGGAATGATAAACTTGAGTAAGTTTTTATCATTTGACCAATGAGCTCTTTATATGCCACAACACAAGAAGAGACCCTGGTCAATATTTCAGGGCAAACTGAAATGCCAGTTGATTTGCCCAAGGCTTTTGTGATATGAATTTGGACAGGGTGACTACAGGTCACAAGCATGCTGATCACACATGTAAGGACAGCAGACTGATACAGAGGGCCATTTAGAGTTATTCAATAAATAGTTTGCACTAATGCTCACTTTTAGTCACTCTTCTGCCAGCTGTTAGCAGCTAATGCAATTTTATTAGTTGCCGTATGACAATAGTTCTTATTTAATTAGGTACTAGTGACTAATTTGGATTTTATTGGTCACTTTTTTTGTTTTATTAGTAATTAATTATTTTAAGCAATAGTACTTAAAGAGATCTTGAAAGCTGTTTTACCGCCAATTTTTTTCAGCTGAGACAGAAAAGTAGTAGGAAGTGGCCTGTATATAATGTACAGTTTCATGGGGTGGTAGACTAGTTTTTCTGTTCTCATGCATAGTAAGTGATATATTCAAAACAGAGATGCCATTTTGTCATGGAAATGCCATTACAAGAGCTTACCTTACAGAGAATATCAGCAATTCATTTGACCACGCACTTACTGTATATTAATTTGAAGTCATTTTTGTACATGTAAAATAAGCTTTGTGGAACTTTTTTTTACCCATCGTATATGTTATGTGTTTGAATCCAAAGAAGAATGGTTGCATATTGTTGAAAAAAAAGGTACCATCAAGATATATCCTTAAATATTAATACTGATTACAGGGAGCTGTATCGGTATCAATAGTTTCTTAACAATACCTACGTCTGGAGGCGCAAGGCCCGTGCTAGTTGCTTATGGTTGTTTGCTATTGATGTAAGCAAAGCTCTGCTATGGTTAATAATGTTATGCACCTTTTGCTGTAAAGGCATTCACACAGTTTAAAGAGTTAAAGAGGGATAATTGCCTTAAAGTTATTCTTTTATTGACCTTATGTGGTAGACATTTTCCCCCAAAACACCTGGGATATGCACAGTCTTTGGTCTGCCTTTCCATTAACATTGCCCCTACAGCAAGCTCCTGGATATACTCTCTGGTTCACTAATTATTTCACTTTACATACTCAGCCTTCTTTCACCTCGTGCAGGCGCCCATCTGATAATGCACCATGACAAAAAGACCCCCCCCCACCCCCCACCCTTCACCCAAACTTCTTCAGACTAGCTCTCATCAGTCTGTGAGGCAATAAAACCATCCCTTTAAAGGTATTATGCATTTGAATTTTTAAGGTGTTACACTGATGCTGACCTATAAGCAGTAGACAGATGTATCTCTAGCATGCCAGGCTCTGTTTATTCCATATGGTGACAAATGAACTGGCACCAGCTGATGCACAGAAGAGAAAAGAACTGGTTCAAAAGCCATGACAGTGGCTCCTGCTGTTGTGCTGTGATGAGGTATGACATCAAAGCTCACATACTGTGCAAACAGGCTGTGGAGATATCTGGAACTGCAAGGCAGCCATGTGCAGTGAGACAATGAGGCTTGCAACTGAGAGGTCCTCCTCCTGGAGTACCTCTACCCTCTACTGGTTAAAACATGTCACTTCAAACAGGGTCCAGTTTTCATTCCCTAAAATGTCTTGAGGTCTAAGGTCTGTGTTTTGTCTTGAGATGTCAGGATGTCAAATACAGTATATACAAACACCAAGCACCAATTACATAGTACTTAATCCTGAGCATAGCAGGCTAATGGCAAAAGCACCCATTTTTGAATATGGTCTTGCAAGATAAGCAAAAAATAGGTTTATAATATGCTATGAAATGGGGACATATTTGGAATGTATGTAAAATAGAACAAGGTATGGCCTAGTGTATAATATACAAAAAAAAAAAAAAAAATGCTAAAAAGAAAAAAATACATTTTATGCCAGTGATTTTGGACATTTGTCTCCTAAAGGCATAAACATAAGAGCCAGCCTGCAACGCTTGCAGACATGGTCCAACTGCCCATTAATATGCAACTGATGATGATGAAACAAAGAAAATTATTTGGGTTATTTTGTTATTTTTGTAAGGAATTTGAGCCATACATAAGTTATAATGTATATATAACACCGCAATGTAATTTATGTAACTATCCAATCAGTTCATGTTAAAAAAAAATACACTGAACTAAGACCGTGTCTGTAGACGTTTTGCTGAAAGAAACACCAGCAGACAGCCTGTGTACACAACAGCAAGGTCAACAAAGCCGCGCTTCACATGGCATCTTCAGCTCCTAGGAGGATCCGTGTGGATTGGATCCTGAAAAGCGGTTACATATATCCCACTAAGATGTTTGTCTTTTAAGTCTGCGATCAAAAACGCTCTGAGCTGGCTCCTTAGGGGGTTCATCTTCAGGCAGTGGCCTAGTCCGGATCAAGTATTTAGTTTGATAAATACGGCTTACCGGGGATCACATGCTGTTGATTGGCAAGTTAGCCAAAGGAGAACCAATCCTCCTGAAGGTGATTAAGTACCTAAAGAAAGGCTGGGTGAGAGGCACAAGGCAGCTATGTTTGTCATTTTGCATGCTCTACACGGAAAGAGCCTATGATTGGATCAAAGAAAACTGGTACAAATGCGTGGAGGGTACTTACAAGCAGGAGATGCACGGCTCTGACCTGCTACTACATATCAGTTATCTGTTTAAAGAATCTTCTACATTTTTTTTGTCATCATTTTTGATGAATTAAAAGCCTTAGAAAAGAAATAAAACTATTTGTAATTTTACTGAAGACCCTCTCAAAGATCCGTGGGAATCCTTGGACTCCACTTTGAAAAACAGTGAAGATGGGTTAGAATGAATGTAACCCTTCCCAGAAAAGGCACCCCACACCATTTCAAAAACACTGTCACCAAGGAAAGTTTATACGCTCATCTTTCCTTTACTTTAACCATAATCTGAACAGAACTATCATGTCACAAATCCATCTGCCATGTTGCATCCTACTCTATTTAAATCAGAGTGACTTTAAACCAAGGTCATACACAATGTCCAAATTGAGTTTCTCTAATCATTCTACTATAGTGACACATCTATATAATGTCTGACATTACTGAAATGGATTCAGGGGCTGCACCAACCACCTCACTTAAGACCCCCTCTCCAGCCCCCCTCCAATAGGAATCTCAGACTTTAGATCAAGGAGATGCATGTATGTATATACACAGTAGGGCTAGGTAAGAGGTTAATGTTATTGTAAAAGTTCAAACAACTCCAAAAGTGAAAGGTCCTCTGGTTTTGCCAACACACTACTTTATAGACAAAGAGAAACTCTAATTTTAACTTTGTCATTACCAGGTAACAGCATTAATCCAGGATGGATATTCTGGGGGGTTAAAGGCTGGTGCTTTGCTTTAGGACATTGTATTTGTTGGTTATGATGGTATAAAACAAAAGCTAACTGATGTTCAATGTAAGGAAAGATAAAAGTCCTGCTAAAACATAGGCCATGAAAAAACAGAAAGAACAGGAAGTATCTTCCGAGCAGACTCTTAAAGCAACATTAATGTGTTGTGGTGCACTGTGTTGCCCATACCCTGCCTTGGATGTAGGTATTGTGACATAAACGGGAAGAAATTCAAGAATCACAGCACAGAAATTTAGAGTGAACTGAAAATAAATTTTATTATTTTGCCTAGCATGTCCAACACAACTCCTCCAAAGTTTCCAGTTTGACAACAGGGCCAAGATTGATAAAAAAAAAAAATATATTGCAAGGAAGACCATGTGGTATATCGCCACAATGACAAAATCAAAAAGCTACATTAATTCACAAATAGCACTCAGTTGATGTGAGGCATGCTAAATAGTAAAAAAAACAAACAGGCTTGTTGTACATGTCATGGTCAAGCATATTTAAATTATATGTAAATATCCCAGTTTTGACCACAAAATAGATGCTTACAGCAAGGCCATAAAAATCAAGATAACATTAAGTTCACTCACACTTTGTAATAACTCCCCCAAATTGTAGTGCATGTAAAATCCACTCAAAGGTGCTGCAAAAACTCTGCACTGAGATCAGTTTAGCCATTCACAACTGCTGCTAGCATTGCTTTAAGAAACTAGCCTGTCACCAGCAAGTCAGGCAAGTAACAATATTTTCCATCTTAAATCTCAAATCAGATCAGAGCACATCAATTATAGAGGGCACTTTGGGACACAAAGGTGCCAGCTTTGGGGAATCAATCTTCATGCTAAAAGATGCAATTTAGGCATGTAATTGGTGATTAAGAGGGCAATTTGCTTATGCACTTTTCAAGTGCTTGCTTGTGCCACAAATTGACTTAAAATTCTTAGTGAATTAGTCACAAACTCTGTGCTGTTAGCTCAAGCAAAAGAAAAAAACATGAAAATTATTCTTGAAACAGAATCTGGACACCAGGTGTCCTCCCAACAGATGGGGCATGGCCTTTCCAGGAATCTTTAAACCGTGCGTCCTGCCAAGTGGGTGCACCGTAAGTGCACTAAGCACAGGTAGGAAGGTAAACGTGGGGATTTAGAGCTTCAGCTCTGATTCCAAAGAGTCTTAGCAGGTGATTTGTGGATCATCCCCTTGTGGCTTAGGCTGTGAAGACCTGACAAGACTTGACCATCAATTCAGGTGTCTGCTTAACGCAGTCCAGTCAGGTTGACCAGGGATATGACTAAAGAAAGGCTAACACATCCTGTTAGCATAGCTGTTTGCAAGGGTATTTACAGGGTGATCCCATTACATTGGATTGGACACCGTAAGAAGCTCTTAATCTTAAGTAGGAAGCATTTGGACATCAGTTATTTAAAAAAAATCCAGAAAAAAAAGCAATAAGATTGTTTTCTTGTTGTAATGAAATGTAGATCAGTTTACATGGAGAGTGTTGCTCTGGGAAAGAATGCATAATACATGCTATTTAGAATAATATTATGTTCCTGTCTCTGAAATAAGCAGTGCCTTCATGCCTCGTTAGCAATTCTACATTGGAGATCAGGATAAATATATAACAAGTAAAAAGGAAGATGCGATTTTATTTCTATTTTTGTAATATTTTAATGGAGAGGCCTTTCAGCAGTGTCCACTGTAAAAAGGCTTTTTATATCACAACTGGTCCCACTTAGAAGAGCCAGCCGCCTGCCCTTTATCATCTCAAGTGTTTGTTTAGAGCTTGTCATTTAGCCCTTCTTCCAGCATGGAGAAACGAAGGCAAAACAAATTGAGAGATTATAATCATCAGGGCCAGGAAGGGTGGGCAACGGCAGTGGAACTTATCACCTCAATCTTACAATCCCTTTTCCTTGTGACCTAAACCCATTTGCACCTCCTCTCCTCCCCCTGAAGCCTCATGTCTGATGTGAGAGGACAACACCTCCCCTTCCGCTGGCTTCTTCCGACTCCTCGTCAAATGAACTCAAAACAAGCACAATTACAGTTAATAGGCTGGATAGTATCTGGGTCTTCTCTGGCTTTGAAAAACATCCGCCTGCCCTACAAACACGTTACTTCTTTTGAGCTTTCTGAGTAGGAGAAGTAAGAATGTATCGCCACAACATTTGCACCGCTGTAACTCTTACCTTTTCCTATCTCACAACAGGTCTCGCTCATTCCAAACAAGGAGTTGGGTGAAAGAGCATGTTAGGAGTGTGTGTGGTATGTAAACAAGTCAGAGAGTGCATGGCTGCTATCTCCGATGGCTGAGATACCGCTAGCATGGAGCCAAAGCTGCCTATCACATGCACTCATCTCACACAAACACACACAGCCCAAACAATGACTGCAAAATCTCTGATAGCACAAACAACCTCCTGATATAATTACACAATCAGGAAATTAACAAGACAGTGTGTCTGCTTCAGTGGGAGAGCAGAAGCAATAGCCTGCATGCATGGGAGTGCTGGAGCAGAGAGGACTGAAAGGATGGGTGGGAGAGGGAAGGGTTAACCGGGGCTTTGAGTGCGGGTGCCCAGAGGTGCCAGCCTCCCAGCTTGCTTCACAGCCACATAGACTACTGTCTGGGACTGGAAGATGACAATAGGGATAACCACAGATGGCACACAGAACATCCAAACACAGCTACATAATGTACTTGAATTTTAGAAGTGAACATGCAGGCTCCTTGGAGGACTGTAGTGACATTCAGTTTGTGATTGTATCTGAACTTCCTAAAAGTACTAAACTCTCCAAAAGTACTATAAAAGTACTTCAAAGTCTCAGTCCTTTTTGCCACTCTACCACAACACTTGCCAAAATGCCATGTTTTATTTACACTGTCCTACCTCTTAGAAATATTATTACATTGGGTTAGTGTTAGGAAAGATACTAAATTGTTTTCAATTCTGAATTTGAACTAAAGTCTCAGTCTTCTTCAGCTCAGTATCATATTTGCCTGACCACTCTTTTATTTCTACTGTACAGTCTCTCAGACACATTACTGCATTATGTGCATTATGTTCCAGTTATACATATAGATATTTCTATATGTTAAACTTTGAACTAATTTTGACCCTTAACCACACTTGATGTCACACATGATGCAGCACCAGGCTGCTGACCGCCAAAATTAATGTTTTATTCCAAGAAGCTTCCTGGTGGATCTCTTGATAGAAATAAAGTCATATGTAAATACTGCAACATTAAAATGTTGCTCTGTTGGAGCCAGTGTTGGACGTGTTACCCCCATGACCCTGTGTAATGACCCCATGTCACAAAGTAATCGCATTACATATGTCTATAATGCAGTAATGTCACGGATTACTCTTCCTAAATTTAGTAATCACATTGCAGTTACTAATCAAACAGCTGTGTCGTTACTTCTTATTAATAAATTATTAGTAAAGTAAAGAAGCTAAAAGAAAATTAAAACTAGTAAAATTACGAAAGGCTCTCCGATGAAATCTAGCGCAAACATGTTTTTTGAGTATTCAGTGACAGTAGTAGTCCAGTAGTGGTGCTGTCAAACCACACTTGTGGAGTGCATAAGGGGAAAAGGGGCAGGACAGGACAGCTGAGAGATGCAGCTGCTAAATGGATTGCAATGGACTGCCAGTCTATTAGCAGTATTGAAGACAACGGGCTGAACAACAACAATTACATCAGGGAATCCATCAAATAAACCTGCCTTGAAAAGCAACAAGTTTCCAAAATACATAACAGTGTTGGGGTAAGCAAGCAAGTACTTTTACATTTTCAATGTTATTAATCAAGATGAATCCATGATTACCTTGTGATTAATGTGAATAAATCAAAATCTATCTATCCATCTGTATCTATCTATCTACCTATCTGTATGTATGTGTATAGACATACAGATAAGTAGATCTATATAAATGCAATCTAAGTGCAAAAACGAGGAGATTCAGATCACATCAGCAGCATGTTCAAGATTAATTTGTAATAACTGTACAAACTCCATACTGGAGTCACACAGACTAGTCAAAGCTTTGTTCAAGTATTCATAAACCGGTGTTACATTAATGTGGAGCAAATATAGACTGGGTGGAGGAAATTCACAAGGACAGTGATTCATGGCTGTCCATTTCTCATAGTCAACGAATACAAAGGCCTGACCGCAATTAATGTGTTCTCTCAAATTGCCTCTCCTTCTAAAGCTTATTTTTCCATTAGTGCTGAATGCTATTCAAAGGCAAAAACTGGAAAGGGCTTTAGCTGAGAGACAGCTGTCAAGCAGGCTAAGAGAGTAAACACTACACTTTTATCCATAACTACATGCAAACACACACAGACAGGCAAGCAAACACATGTGTGCGCAAACACGCAACTCAAAAGGTGAGAGGTAGAGCTCTCCCTGACACCCATAGGGCCTGCTGCCTGAGGATTTTTTGAAAAAGGTCAGTACCACTCCCTTGTTTGCCCTGAAACTTATTCTTGTGGCTTCTGTGTGTATTTGTCTCAGTGCTTTTTGTGTGAAAGTGTATACACACTAGGTGAGACTCGGTGGGGATGTTTTTGTTCAAATGACATAAGTGTGTTTTGACGAATCCCTCTTTTCCCTGCTTGCTTGGTACTCTGATGGAACCAAATGTAAATTATTGCACAGAATGGAATCAATGTAAAAGTAAGAAACAGAAAACAAAATAAATAGATACATGTACAGATCTACTCAGTATATCAACACTGAATTATAGCAAGAAATACATTTCAAGAGAGAACAGAATAAAATGTTTGACACCTCACACACTGTAAACTAACTGTGCACGACTCCAAATCAACATAGATTGCTTGTCAGCATTAGGGACAGATGATGAAAATCAAAGCCAAGCAAACACAACATCAGAGTGTCAGAGATGAATGCTGGTGATGTCATCACCATCTGCACTTTAAAAATAAACTCCCCACGGCTGCTCGTCACCCAGTGGCACCCTGAGCAAAACACAATAGTCTGGCTGCAATCCATCTGAACATGTTTTTCCTGGCAGGCCAAAGCGGGTGCCATGATGGTAAATGGTTTCAGGGCAACCCCAGGCTCAGCCATGGCTCTCATCCATAGATCAGCTGCACATAGTGGAGTGACCATTGTTTTTGTGCTCAGCAGTGTTGTTACTGCTTTATCCCTAGGGAAATGAGTGTTGACCCAGGGCCTCAATTACAATCTGAATACTCAGCATGTGTCAGTATACACAGAATATGCCTATACTATCCTTGGACTCTTGGCCAGCTTGATAACTGGTTTCAACACTCTTTCATCGACTTAATTTCAGAAACAGTAAACCCATTTCGACAAGCTCGTAAAACAAAACATTCAGTGACAAGAATAACTTGTTACCGTTGCTTTGCTGGGATGGCAAATAAGTTAACTCAAGAAACACGTCTCCATCTTGCTACTAGACAACATTATGGCAAAATGTAGAGGCAATATCCAGTGGCGAGCCACTAGGAACTGTAAAGTGGTGGCACACTATTCAGTGCTTAATCGAGTAAAAACACAGTAAGAGAACAGTGCCCCTCTCTGTCTACAATGGGTAAGACAAATGGGATGACTGAATTCTCTGCTGAGCAGGTTGTCAAGTGCAATAAGGCTTAAAGAATCAAACAGGAGGTGGGCAAAGGCAAAGAGAGCGTGTCTGCAACACCTTCGTGTCACAGAACAAAGATAATTAGGCTGTCCTGTAATCAGTATACACAGATGCATGCAAACAAAAATACAGGCTGCCCTGTTAATTGGTGACATCGCCATTACAAGCACAACAGGGGTGTGAGGGGCTTTGTCCCCTCCAAAACTGGGTCATGATTGAAAACCACAGGGGGATATGAGAATAATACAATCTGCACATTGGGTGTGGGGTTAGGCTGTCATATTCTCTGACACCATCACCTGCCTACTCTCTTTGTACGTGTGCACGGCTGAAATTTCACACAGCTGGGATGAGACTATGCTAAACCTTCTTTTGTGTTTCTGTCAATAATCATGTTTGCATTGCCATGATCCTTTGGCTTTAGCTCCAGTGAGCTATTTGCTGCTGCACCTCTACTAACTACACTGCTAGCTGAGGTATGGCTCTTCGAGTGCACAGGGATCAACTTAGCAGCAGTTACTGACAAGTTTTCTTACCTTGCAAGCCGCCTTTCATCTCTTCATTTGGCCTCTCCAGTTTTACAGTTCTTAAGCAAACATTACAAATAATCCAATGAGGCACAACAATAATATAAAAAAGAGGGATACAATACCATAAGAAAAAAAGAAAGGTCATGTTAGGATATCATATGCAAGCACACATGCATTGCTATTAAATTCTAATCACATTATTACCCACTTACTAGTTATCCCATATGCTATGCCATGTGTTTTCATATACTGTGTGTGTTACAGCCTCATGAGTGACACTTTAACACTGTTCATTGTAACGGAGCTCACTCAAGTTACAATCGGTTTCGCTGGGTTTTTACTGTTGATCAGACGCAGTTTCATAGTCCAGCATCCTTCCTCGAGCACAGAAAACAAAGATGTCTGGCAGAATAATTCAGGTAACCAAGAGATCTGAGGTACCAAAGACTATGGCAGAATATTTCTTGTAGATGAACTTCAACACAATCTGATTTTTAAAAGGAATTAGTGTTAATAACCATCCTGAGAATCAACTGACCAAGCAAGAGTCAATAACTTGTAAATGACTGTGGTACCTATTTATACACAATTGTATGAAAAGGCAGGTAAGCAGTCTATGTTTAATGCCATCAACATAAAAAGAGCTAATAGTTTAAAATAATCTAAGACACCTCAAAGGTCAGGAGCTGATGTGCCATAACATTCTCTCCACTAAATCCCTAAAAGATGCAACAATACAAAAGCAAGAGATGTGAAAGGAAACGGTGCTTTAGCTGGATCAGCTGGCCTATGTGCATCTGTAACCCAGCACAGAGTTTTGGACATAATCACTGACAGAGTATATCTATAAGATTTAAGAGAGAATAGCCAAAAAATAGATAAGCAAATAAACCAGGGCCAACAAATTTTCTTTCTAGCATTATAAAATACTTATTAATTGCATTGTTTTTTATTAAAGTTCAATGTCTTTTTTTAACATTAGGAGATAATTGTGAATTTGACATTAGTTGATATTCTCTTTTGAGTCTATTTTGGATATGTGGTGCTCAGCAGCCAACTAGTTGACCTATGAACATATGACAGGCCCCAACGATTCAAGAGTTAATGAAAGCAATATCCTTAGTTGACACACATTGTAAGGGCCATGACCCCAGATCCAGGGTCAGTGGGGGACAATTCAAGGCAAGTGATGGATTAGGGTCAAGACACTTTATACATGCATCATGTGAAATATATATGTACTCCAACTGTTTAATTTCCAGTAAATAAAATAATAACATATATCGGTTAGCATGAATGGTTTTTATCACCTATGGATAAGCAACAACTGGTTTAAGAACAGGAGCTTAATGTGCGAAGTAAGACTCTAATCTTATAATCTTGATGTTGCAAACTAATTAAACTGACCTTTGGTTGAACTTCTGTGTCCAAAAAAAATCTCTAAACCAACCTGATCTCATTGTTTTAATTATATTACCTGCCACTTACAAGTGTCCTGCTTGCACCTCTGTGGAGTGAAACACCTATTAAAACCTTAGCCTGAGACAAATCGGGAGAAATGGTCACCAAGCAATCATTAGCTCTCACTGAGTCTCAACTGATCAAAGAAAAAGAGCCCATAAACCAGTGTGGTAAAATATTAACTTCTACAACAAACTTTTAAAATCAAGAATAAAGTGAACATGCTGCACTTGTAGAAAACGTTACCCTTCAGTTCACTTTCATCCCTTTGTCCAACTATTTATGTTTCTCAAAATATAATCTTTGTCACCAGATTACTTTAACAAGGCAGCCAGCAACCCAGTCTCAGTACGGCCACAAGAAAATGATGTCCTATTATAGCATACTACTGTATACTACAAGGTGTAGTATGGGTATATAAGTGCTTTAATTACCAAATAAAGACAGCATACATGACATTAACTTAATAGATGCAAATGTTTTTCTTACATTTGAAATTATGTAGGAACAAATATGAACAGTGTAGCAGGGACTCAAAAATTACAAAAATTATTAAAAAAAAAAAAAAAAATAGCAGCTAGTTGGGGTTTCTCTTATCCATATTACACACAGAACAATGGGGAGGGTCATTACAAGAGCCTGCTGCCATACATAAAGGCAGCAATGCGCATGCTAACACACACACACACACACACACACACACACACACACACACACACACATTTGCTAAGCCATGCTTTCACCACACCACACAAAATCAAAGGGTACAGGATTGTTAAGTACATTTAAAAAAAGTCACCTCTAAAGTCAGCTAGGAGGTCGAAAATAAAAGAGATGGGCTTTAGAAAGGAAGAAACAATGAATCAGAAAGCAACTTCAAGTGGCACTGTGCGGAGCTGGAAAACCAGGGTGGAGGATAGGAAGGGACAAAGGGTGAGCATTATGCTGCTGTTATAAAGAGTGGGTAGACTTGTTTGCTTAAGAGGTGTTGTCCCGGGTGGCCTAGAGGCTATGTATTGTAGGGACGCCCCAGGTCTTTGTTTTCTGACACGAACAGGGGGTGTAAAGATGGAGCTTGGACACTGATGCGTGACAAAAGCTCTACTGGATTGGTAGCAGTGGGAGAGTCTCTAGAGGCGGACACCTGCATAATCAACATTATGGCTTATCAGCTCCCACTTTTCTCAGGGATTGAGGCTGTCAATGTCTAAAAAAAAAAATTATATGGTTCTATTGTTTTTTCTCATAATGTCATTGTTGTCAGGGTGGAAAATCCTCTGAAACAACAACTAGACCATCACCGGACAAAAAAAAAAAAAAAAAAAAAAACTCTCCACTTCAGTTCTTCCAAATGAAGCTCTCTTTGGACAGATTAGCAGCTCCTGAAGGCAAGGTGACACATGCCACCTCTTCAATTGGCCTTTAAATGTAAATTAGGTTGTGGTCAGAGAGGAACCTCCATTATATTGGCAGTGGGGAACATGACTGGCCAATATCCAATATTTGATAAAAGGCCAATATTGGCTACCACATCAGCAGTATTAGTCTAACTCAAGTGTGATCCCCATTTGTCATGGTACAGCTAATTTGTGGTTAGACGGTCCATCAGAATTCTTTTGTAAGTGATGACTGACAGCACCTACTTAATATAGTTGCAATGCGTGCAAAACCTAATACTGGTGTGTCGATTAGCCAGCAAAGGTATTCAAAAGCGTATTCAGTGTTTCATCAGCTATTACTGCACTCACCACAAACTACAAACATGAATTCTACAGATTTTAGCATAATGTGGGAGTTTAAAAATGCCTCAATATGCCATTTCAGTCTAAATATGTGGTGGTAGTGCTAGTATATTGACAATACTAAGGTGTGAGGCATGTTGCCCAAATTTATATAAGATACTGAAAACACAGAGTAAAAAAAAATATAGGACTCAGCAGCAAGTCATATTGGGTCCCATCTGTCCTCAACTGTGGCATTTTCTCTTAGTCAAGCTGCCAGGTTGTCAACAATAAAACTGGATTAATTCTTACTTCAAACGGAAGCAGTAAGCACATATGTGCACACACTTGGGACTTGTATTCAAGACTTGCTAGCCTTTTTTGAAGTTTGGGCCTATGCATTCAGTCGGCATTCATTATAAGTTGGAAAAGCAGCTGAATGCCTAATGCAAAGCACAGAGAAAGTGGAATCAACCTGTTCAAACAGAGATGGGTTAACAAGTGCCATTCCCACGATGAGGTGTGCCAGCGACTTTTGAAAGTGTGATGAGTCAGGGCAAGCTCAAGGGTATGCTGCCACAGAAATACAGAGTGAGTGTGTCCTGTTTGATTTTAAGAGCTCCTGTTCTTAAATAGTCTTATCTGTCAGCACTTATGGATTCCACTAAGAGGTTAGAATAAAGAACTTTCCTAGCATTAATCTGCTGGGGTTTTCCTCAGTGCAACCATGCATTTGTGTGTGATGGGAATAGGTGTGAGCTAATTGGAAGTGGTAGGATATAGTGCATTGTACACTGTGAGAAATATAAATCACATAAGAGCCATACTGCTAGACTATTTTCTATGCTTTACCTATATATGTGATTGAGTGTAAGGTGTATTGTACTCATAAAGGCCCAATCCACTGTCCAGCACCATGTCTGTCAGCAGCCTCTGTTTGCATAAACAACCCACTAGGTGCATTTCTCATGGGCTCTGCATTCATTAGCAGACCTCTTGAAACTGTGGCGTGTTTTGACACACCGCGTCTCAGCACTTACAATATTTATATAGGTCTGGACCACCAACAGTACTGTGCTTTCACTCCTCCCACTTCCAAACACATTCCCTTGCATATCTTTAAGCCCTGAATTCTATCTTAGCTTGCTGACATGACATTTAAAGAGTTGCCCCAGCTTTTACACCTCACCTTTCACCTACACTTTCTGTCAAAAGAGATGTAATCCATCATTCTGAGGAGAGAAAAGCAGAGCATTTCGAGGGAGATGAGTGAGAAGTTACATGTTTGATCTGCTGAAATATTTGCAAAAGGATTCCCAAACGTGGGAGTGCTGAAGCATATCTGAGGGAGTTTCCCCACATCTGCTGGTTCTGTGCAGTAACAGCTTTCAATAACTTCAGCCTGAGGATCATTGCTGTACTCCTAACATTTATTTTGTTCAGCTTCATCGGATGACATCAAAAGATATGTTTATTCAGGCAACAATACACTGGCCTGACATGCCTACTGAATATGCATCTGCATGCACTCCCCACCAGCAACTTTCATTTACACCTCAGTTCCAACATTTTTTTTTTGCTATCAATCAAGCAATGTCACTTCATGCAACAAATTCACCTTGTAGGCACTGAGGTAAGTCTAACATTTGCAAATCAATCTTCACCCATATTTCCCTGTAAGGCAGATGTAATTTACAGAAGAACTCAACACTGGGATGGGTTGAAAGCTCATGTACATTCTACTTTGATACCTGGCAGGACTCCTGTGATCTTCACAGCCAAGCCAGACCTTCTGGCTCCTGGTAATTTACCAGCTAGCACCGGTCCAAGATGCTTTTAAATTGCCTTCCATGATCTCTACCTTCTCTTTCCTCAACAGGAGACAGTTGTGCAGTTCAGCAAGAGTACTCAGAGCTTTTGTGTGCTAATATTTCACTACATCCTAAAGAGAGCACGTCCCCTTTCGTTTTGGAGCATACCACGCTAATGCAACACTGCTTAAGTAGAGAGGTCATCCGCCTACACCAAAACCTCAAGTCGAACCCAAATGCTTCTCCAAATGAGAAGCAAATGTTTCACCAAGACAGATTTACGAGACACCATCGTTTTAGGTAACTATGCAGCTCAGCAAAATATATGGCAACTAAAAGAAGGTAGGTAATGAAAAGAGGTTTGATACAATGGCCTACTAATCTAGCTGTCGAGTTTTAGAGCTATCCATGATGGTCTGATTTCACTGTGAGCATCTCAAGAAAATAAACTATATAATGGTCTTCCAGTGTATGATTTCTCTTTAGCGATCATATTACCAATTGTGACAGTGTCTGGCCAGCATATGCTTACATCTTCCAAAGCAGTGATCATCAGGTCTGGGAGATCTTTCTGTGTAGTATTTAAATTTCCTAATCAGAGAAACCCATTAATAACCAGGCACAGTCTCAAATTTCTTTCCTGATAATGTGGCAACTGTATTTTCCTTACTAACATGAAAATGACCCTTAAAGAGAAATCAGCCTCCCTGACTTGATGTGTGCGTTATCCTTTGTGAAGAGGACACTTGACTGCATGACAAAAGATTTTTAAAAAAATCTGATACATACTCTAGGTTTGCCTTTAAACTACTACAACTCTGATTACATAGTTTATATAGCAGTGAAGCATTTTAAAATATATTCACTGAAAAGCTATTTGAAAATGAATGTAGAGACATTCAAAATGAAGCAAGGACTTTATCAAAATCACTCCAACTGGTGGACAATCTTGCATAATTTGCCATTTCACTGCAAGTACAGATGAGTATACGTTGTACATTGTTGGAGTAATGCCAAAGAAGTATTTACAGCTACACTGCACAAGCAAGATAAGTAAACATATCGTACAAAGTGGTAAAGCAATGTAATGGATCAGACTTTATCTATGTCAGTGATGTACCATAAGGAAGCATGGCTGCAGAAATGGCTGCTAGTTCCTCTTGCCCTCCTGTAGAGACCATACTGCAATATGCACAACTAAAAAGGCATCGGGTCCTCAGCAGACAAATGGTTGCCACAAACACACTTATAGTATTAGCCAGCTTAAGATGTAAGCACACAAAGATGAGCCCAAACAACGGATGTCTATACCAAGATAAGGAGACTTATAAAATCACATAGGCAGATTAAGTGTCTAATTCCACCAACCCTCTGAAATAAATCTGGGTTTATTATCCAAGGGGGCTCCAAACCTATGACTCAAGCCAAGTTCTAACAGCTGCTCAAGCAGACAGACTACAAAAGACCCTCTACCATAAGATCATCCGCCTAAGCAATCCAAATCAAGCTACATACGCTCAATAAAAATCAATTTCATTAGCTAGTCACATTAAGTACCATAGTGCCTTGTTGTATATTTATTAAAAGAATATCTGAATCTAAAGTGCAAAGGCTGTGTAAAGTTTCCACTGGGTACAATAAGAGATATTAATTTGTAAATATTTAGAAGTTCTTTCTGATCTAATAAATCTAAACAGAAACGAAACTGAAAAAAGTCCACTTGCTTGCTTCGTCACTTGCCCTGTCGCCTATGATATGACACATATTATGGTTTTGTCACTTAATCAGTACCAGTGTTGAGAAACGGTTTGACCATTATTCAAACAGGAATGGTTTTCACTATGCTTTCATACTCTTTTTCAGCACCACCCCGATTCTTATTCACATTTACATACATTTATACGTATATGAGGGTTCAAACTCTAACTTTTACGCGACCAGGCCTTCCAATTCCTCTGAGAAACACACACACACACACACACAATTTGAAAAAAGTGGAGACTACTTAAAACAAATGTCACGTAAAGTGCCTAAAACAAATGCCAAACAAGTGAGCCAGCCAACAATCCAAAACAATGTCAGAAATGCACATGTGCCACCACAATAACCATGAAACTTGTTGATTTTACTTTTACTTTCAGTTTTAAGACTTTGAATTTTTTGGTGGGGGTGGTATTTCTTAAAGGTTTGACAATAATGATCAAAGTTCAAAATAGGAATGTTTGTAGTTAGCTTGGCTAACAGACACAACAGACTACCTCTGTAGAGTCTGCCATGGTTCCTCTGTTCTGGTTCTGTATTATGCAGATAATACGAGATGTTGTCCCACACTGGTAGGATACCACCAATTTGAAGCTAATGAATGATGACTGATTATGAATGAATTGGTTCACAAGTTGAAGCAGCCGCTGCTGTATGTGTTTGACCAATCAGAAATGTTGCACTACAAGCCCCACCCCTCAAATTTCCTGGGCGATTCTGAAAGTCCCAACCGTAACCCATAACATTTGGCCGATAGCCCAAGTAGTATATGAGATTAGCTGCAGACATTATAAACACATGCACAGACACACATGACTGAAGGCATGATCCCTTCCTGGCAGACATAAAATTTTATGTATATTGTTTTTTAATACATGAAAATCAAATATCCCACCAAAGTTAATGCAGCTACTTTGTAAGAGCATACCACTAGTTTTGCAAGATTTTCTCTTGTATCCACAATGGATAACATGCTAATCACTGCCCAGTGTTTTGAAAACGCACACCGCATCCGTCAAATCACAGGCTATAGACTGAACACATTTAATGATCCTGCCACTGTCAGGCAACTGTAAGTAATGATGATATAGCAAGGTCCATGTGCAGTGCACGCATCTCTGCCAACCGAAGCCAAGTGCCTGAGTCCGTGCTACGAGTTGGTATCAGGAAGAAGAAATGCACCAAAATGGACAACAAAATCGCACTCTTCCATTCAATTTGCATGGTCACACCCCTCTGGCATGGCAGGGAGTACACTAGACTGCATCCAGGCAAGCAATGTCATGGTGTGTCAGGAAATTACCGAATAAGAGCAGATGGGAGGAAAAAATCCCCTTGCCACCTCACTGGCTCAAGTTACTACACTTAATTTCCACTGACATGTAACTGAAACCCCTAATTTTTATATTTTTATCCCCAAGCCTGATCAAGCCTTTTCATTTTCATTTCATGGCTCTATCTTCAACAGCTACAAAGACATCTTATGGACAGGCCTATTATGTCAATGATACAGGTATTAAATATCTGGCTAATAATATCTGGCTTTTATCCAGAATGAGCAATGTATCATCCATAGCCTAAACTGTAACTGTAACTTAATGTAACTGCAGGAACTTATGACACAAATACGAGCATTATACCAAAATACTACGAAACTTTTAAATTTCATATCAATAGAATAATTATGAAAGCTTTCTGTAAGCTATAGAACATAGCTCAATGTGCAATACAAATAAATCACTCGGATGAGAGTAATCAGATTTGATATCCATTCAGGCATGAAGGCTGTCCTTTATTGGATGCCACTATACCAGAGCTTGCAAGCTTCAAATCTAATCTGTGCTATTTCAAAGCGTATTAAAACGCACATGGTGTCTGCATGCCTTCCTATTATGAAGACATGAGTAAATATTTAATGCTTCCTTCCGACAGTTACCGTATGATAGATGGCCAGTTCAGAAATAAAAACTGGAAGAGACAACAACACTAGGTGTTAGGTCATGAAATGTAGCAGATGATGGGGAAAGTTTATGACAACAATAACAAATCAGATTAACAGGTCAAAATCCTTGTTGTTGATGACACCAATAAACTTAAAAGAGTCATGCTGTAGGTCCCAAGACAGTTGTCTATTAATGTGGCTCCATACTGATTGGAGTTTGTATGTCTGGTAATTGCTCCCAGACAGACTCCTAAGGTTTAAGTGCAATATGGTGTCTGTCAAATTCACAGCTGAACAGCAGGAACCTGGAGCTCCTCATGCAAGCAACCAAAAATTAGTGAGATGAGGACCAAACAGAATCATCCTTAACCCCTCACAGCAGAACTGACACGTAGATACACATTTGGTTGGTGGGCTTAGGGTGATTCATACTGCGTGATCCAGATGGTCAAAGTGTTCAGGTAATTCCACAAACAAGTTATTCAACTTGCTGTCAGATGGAAGCATTTATCAATTGTAAAATTACAACAGGAGGCATAGATGTACATGATGGGTGTGATTCCCTTTAGTTAGAAAAGACATGCCAAAGAAAAACTATAAAAGATCGAATTTGGTCCACCACATGTGGCAATGATGGCTGGATACTTCGCAGATTTCTTGTCAGAGCAAACTTTTCAAGATGAGTAATTGTGCACTGAGAAGAATGTGAGTACAACTACTATGGCATGATCTTATGGCTGATTTATGTGAGATCAATATTTTTGACAGGGGGCATGTCACCCGTGTACAGTGTTCAGGCATCAATTCATCCCTGATGTAAAATTAGACTTTTTCATGACTTTGGGGCACTTCCAAGCAATGGGTGAACACCAAGCCCATTACCACCAAAATTATCCAACAAAGGCCACTGGGGGCTAACTAGCCTTTGTGTCTCACAAAAGGCCACTGTACCATGTCAGACTTGTTATAATCCGGGCTAACTGTGGTCAAATCAATAGTCTGAACCAATTAAGTCTTCCTAAGTAACAAGAGGATTGAGATGACAATCCCGTATCAGCTATTGTCAGCAACCTTTTTCCCTTCATATGGATAATTTGGCCAGGAAAGTAAAGTTGTGAGTCATTAGATCAAGAAATCCACAAGAAAAAGGTGTTTCATCTTTTCAGCCTACATAAAAACACAAGACCAAATTAGTACACAACTGACGTAAGAAAGTACTACAAAATTTGGAAAGTTACAGTTTAATCTGAACTGACTGGTCAATCACACTTAACCTTTTAAATCTGGCATTTTACTCTGATAATCTCACCAGTGTTTGACATGACAGTCCGCTGTTGTGGGCCAGAATCTTATAGTTATTGAGGTCCTTTAAAACTTTAAATGTGACTAAAAATGAAGGTATGCTTCTTAAAATGAGAGAGAAAAGAAAAAATAAGTCTTATTAGCTTTCAAAACCCAAACAAATTTGGAGAATAAGAGGTAAACTAAGACAAACATTTACCATCATACAGTGATGCCATCATAGACCTTTCTGCGATGTTTTACACTCTTATACATTATACTTCGAATTTGTACTCAACAGCAAAAAATATAATCAAAATTTTACACTTTCCTCAAGTCCCCAATATGTAATGTAAAAAGATATACCTGCAGCCAAGGATTTTTTTTCTGTTACTGTAAATAAGAAAACTGCATTATAATGTGACAATGCTTTGTTGAGAAAGACTACCAGCACCTTGACCACCAGATTCATATTCTTTTCAAAATGTTTCTTCAATTACCACTCAAAAAAAATCAATAGTTGTGAGTTGTACTATTTTTGGTGCGATCGTCACTTAAACAGAATCAAAACTTTTTAAAACAAATGACCAGGTCTGTGAAAATTACCATTCATCAATGAGAAACTTGTGCCAAACACATTCCATACTAACTGACACATGCTCATGTGCCTTTAACAGATACATGACAGCAGAGAGGCATCTCGCCTGTGAGCCAAATGGTGAAAAAGCAGCTTAAGGATTTACAAATCAATATCAACACAAAAACTGGCTAAAGCAGGAAGCTGTGATACCTTGCCTTGTATTATGTCTCAGTTCCTCAATTATGTTGCGTTCACACGGAATCAGGTAAACAGCAGACTGCAAACCGGATGTTATTATTGTGGAAGAGAACAGGATGGTAAAATCAGATGACACTGAATTTACAACCAGCTGTTATGTAACACATCACCTAGCAGAAATATGGCAGATTTGGACAATGAAAAGGTGATAATTCAGGCACAACACCCTGAATCATATGACCAACGTCTGAAGTCCTATGGAGATATAAACACTTTAATTTGCAACAACAGTCTATGTTTATATTGTAAATTTATAGCTGTATGAATTACCAGTATTATTGAATATAATTATGTAAAATCAAACAAAACTTCTTGTCCTGTGGTGTTTTTGTCATCCTGCAGGCTCCATCGTGTGGTTTGTTGTTTTTCACATGCCGAATTGCCAACTGTCATTTACCATTTCTCAGATGCCATCTGAATGCAGAATAAGTCGGATTATGGAGGATGGGTATTGATTGAAATACTCCATTGCCTCCTGGCACAGCAGGTGTTCCTTCTATAGAAGATGAATGTATGTGTCACAAACAACAAAATAAAGCAGTATACAAACTTTGTTTAACATCCCATGATCACCTCCTGGGAACTCTGTATACTTGCAAATGCACTGATTGGTTGCACTGAATCTTCTCCTTTGCTTACACCG
Source organism: Myripristis murdjan (assembly GCF_902150065.1). Lineage (NCBI taxonomy): Eukaryota > Metazoa > Chordata > Actinopteri > Holocentriformes > Holocentridae > Myripristis > Myripristis murdjan. The sequence goes on from NC_043992.1 coordinate 10,580,743, forward strand.
ACATGGATCATTAAGCACACACAATGATTATAGCATGACAGTGTCAGACAGGCTCTGAATGCCACCTCCATCTGTCATATTTGCCGCTCACTCAAAACTTCAGGCTTAGGTGCTATGAAAAAAAAACAAAAAACAATGAGATGAAAAAAACACTAAGATCAAAGGATTATTTCAAACCTACTGCATTAAACCATAATAGCACCCCTAAAAGTACAGACTGATGAAGGGAACACTGATGTGAAAAGACTAACTCTGTGGCTTTTCTTATAGCCACTCCAACAAATGCGGTATTCCTGACACAGATGTCAAGCTCCACTGGGTCTGCTGCTGGTGCCAGAGGGAAGGTCACAGGGTCACCAATACTGTCAAGTTTCATCCTCTAGGCAACATGAATGTTGTCACAAAATTTCAGGGAAATGAAAATCTTTTTGAGATTGCTGGTGGCACTCGAGGGAGGGTGATAGTTCATCAGAATGGAAAAATTTCATGCTCTAGGCAACATGAATCTTGTCACCAAAACATCAGGGTGATCCACCAAATACGTTCAGAGATATGGCTCCCAGAACCTAACTGCTGACTGACCAACCAACTTGGTGATGTAAAATATAGGCCCCTACTTTCCAGCTGGGAAAATGCTTCCAAATTATAGTGAGGAACTGTTCAGTAAACTCTATTTGCTTGTTCAGTTTACTGGTCTCAGATGTCTTAGGTTCAGGAAAATAAGTTACCTCTCTGTTTCACAGCCAAACTTTACCATAAATGGCAAACTAATGATCAGTTTATTTCAATGTAATTTTAGCTCTCTGGAAACTTAAGTGTTCAGCCTAATGTTAGCAAATATACTGTAGCTTATTACGAACACAATGGCCATTTTAATAAACACACCGAGCTATCCTTAATTCTTTGTGGTCTGAATTCAACCCTGGTGGTAACCCCGTAATGTCCCTCAGTGTCTATAGATTCTGTGGCAGCACATGCAGTCAAAATCCCACTCCACCTCATTCCAAAGGTGATTAAACGAGCAGCTAGGGTAAACAACAATCACTGTTACTATGAAGGGATGCACTTTGTCAACAACAAGTTTAAATATACTGTGACATTTAAAAGGACCATACCAGTGATTTTGCATGTTTAGCATAATATCTACAAAATGTATACGTCACATTTCTGCAAGTGTTTTCCGAAAGCCAGCAGATGTATATCGGAACTCCCATATCATTTTTTTCCCATATCATTTTTTTGGTCTGCTGTGGCTGACTGTCAAACATCGAGTGCTGTGGGTTTTGGCAAGCTGTCGTTTCTTGGAAAATCTCCAAGTAACTTGACAGACAGAGTAAGGCATGATCAACAGGGTCAGTTAGATAAATAAGTGATGCTACTTCCATGGCTTGTTGTGAATTCATAACAGTATGTTTAAGTCCTTAACTTTGCCCCTTTTCTTTTTTGGCAACATGACTATTTACTCTATTGATGTTGTTTGCATTGGACAAGGATGAATTAATGATAATGATAATGGTAATAAACTGCTGCACATCTTATCAAAAGATGGATCAAGGCTGAAGCTGCAGGAGGATTTATTGTCAAGATAATACATTCCTTTTAAACAGCTGAATCTCCATTTAGGTGGGGAATATGTATGGTGTATGTGCTAATATTTTTTAGATTTGTGACCATGATATTGTATAGCCTGTATTTTTGTGATGTCAAATATAACTTGGATTCTACTGTAGTTATGTCATTTGTTCATGCAATTTATTTCAGATTCAATTCAATTTATTTATTTATTTTTATTTATTTATTTATTTATTTATTTTGATACTCAAATAATATGAAAAGAAGCTGAATCAATGATTGAACAGAACCAGAATCAATACGCAGAACCAAAACTGGAACCAAAATCGCTAAAAATCTAATGACATCCAGCCGTAGGATGAAAGAGCTTGAAGGAATTTAATTATAAGGTATTTAGTGTATTTTTTGGCAAAATTAATATTATCTCTATATTGACAGTGAATGACAGTGAGAAACATGCTATCTTCACTTGAGACTTCTGTTTGTTTGTTTGTTTTTCAGAGGAGTACAGAGGACTGATTGGGAGCTTCGTCACATGGTTCGACAACAATCACCTGGAGCTCAATATCAGCAAACCAATGAGCTTGTGGTGGACTACCAGAGGAACAGGAGGCCCCTGTTCTGGTTGTCATCCAGGTGGAGGAAGTGAAGTAAAAATGCTGAGTTATGGCGCAGAGTAATGGCCAGAGATATCCTGAGGTATCAAAGTCACAAGAATAGGATGGACATGACCTTGACCTTTGACCACCAAAATCTAATCAGTTCATCCTTCATCCTCCAGTCCAGGTGGACATTTGTTCCAAATGTGAAGAAATTCCCTCAAGGCACTCCTGACATATCATGTTGACAAGAATGGGACAGATGTGATATTGACCTTTGACATCTCACCACCAAAATCTAATCTGTTCATCACTGAGTCCAAGAGGACATTTGTGCCAAATTTGAAGATATTCCCTTGAGCTGTTTCTGAGATATCACCTTCATAAGAATGGGACGGATGTAGGGACAGACGTAGAGACAAATGTATGATGGACAACCCGAAAACATAATGCCTCCAGCCACGGCTGTTGCCAGTGCCAGAGTTGCCAGAGGCTTTGAAACTCGGGAATGCTATATAATGGAGTATTTAGTAATGTTTATGTTCTTGGACCCCATCAATCGTACCTATATATTTTTTCGTCACTGTACCACTGTGGTACTGTGAGTGGCCCACAATTTCGATATAAATACTGAATCAGTACTGAACAAAAATGTAATGAGTAATGGTGTAGTAACAAATAAAAGATGACATTTACCTGATCTTGAGCTGGGTCTCGAGGGTACTGGATCTCAGCTGCAATCAATGCTGCAGACAGATGTGGGTTCTGAGACAAACAGCCTCTGCATTGCAGAAACCTGATAACAGAGCACTCCTCAGGGTTCCAGATGGCATTGTATTCTGCATAAAGGAGAAGTATTGAAAATATCAAGTAACTTTGGCAAAACCAGCAAAGTGAAAAGTCACATGAAAGTCTAAGATGAATATGTGAATATCTGATCGTATTAAATTATCTGTGTGAAATACAATCAGGATCAATACTTCAAGATCAGGTCTGATATGTTAAAAAAAAAAAAAAAGCTCATGAGCTAGCTTGTTTCTATGGGTATCAATTGCGTGGCAATTACTAATTGCTGTTTTATATTTACTGAAATGTTTGTGCAGACACTTTTTTAAACACAATATGACAAAAACCTTGCAGAGACGTGACTTGCAAGATATTTGCAATGTATTTGGTCAGAGGTAGGAACTCGTATGGAGGACCATATTCCTTATGACCATGTTTCCTCCTTTAACAATAATAAAGATAAACTTTATTTCTATAGCACCTTTCAAAACCAGCGTTACAAGGCTCTTCACAAAAACAGTACCATACAATATAGGTGCACAAACAAAAGAAATCAAGTATTGCGGCAACATTTCTGCAAAATTTGTTAATAGTTCACAACCCACCAGTTAAACTGTTGCCTCTGTAAGATTGCAGAGCACCCCTTAGGGCCTGTAGAGATGTGATATTTTGGACTAGCAGCATCAAAGACGTGTTCTCAGAGCATGATGTCTGGTGTGGTACACACTGGCAGCGATGTGGCACACTTGTTACAGGCCACAATCTGTTATTTCTAAGCAAGGCTAGTTGTTCAGATCCACAAGTCACACTTCGCAACACACCTGAAAAATGAAATCACAAGTGAGTGAAAAACAAATAAAGAAGGACATATAGTTAAAAAAATTTAATGCTTGATATTATTGATTCATTGTAACCGAACTATAACATCACAAGGGTTATTAAAAAAGTACCTTCAGCCACAGGAAGCAGTTCCTGTTCACACAAAGCGCACTGGAGTCCCAGTGCACACAGTTTCTGGTCTTTCAGCCTCTATAAGTACAATAAAAAGTAATTCAAGCTCACCAAATGTAGATTTCTGACACTGCAGTGACCTGCATTAGCAGATTTACCTGACACTCACCTTTTTCTTTGAAGAGGCCTTGTTATCCCTCCTGTGCTTGCATGACCTCTGTATTTTTATAGCTTCATTGGAAAAAAAAAAATTATGTGATAAAGTTTTATTTGTCTGACAAAAATTAAAAAAAAAAAAAAAGAGCTATAGTTAGAAACAACATTCCAGAAGAACCCAATTATAGACTTATAGACATTCTGTCAAATCATCAACACCTTTAACATTTAAGAAGGTGCTTCCCAAATCTATGAACATACGAGCAGCAGCTTCCATCCTTACAAATAAAGGTCATAAAACCTCATACACAACTTTTTCTGTATACATTTAACACATTGTTAAAGTAAGGTTGAATTCCAGACTGGTCAATGCAGATTCAGCTGCGTTAAATCCATCAAATTTGTCTCCCATAGGAATGATTGACTTCTAGCATAAAGTAAGATAATAGTACAAAAAATGTGAATGGTGAGTCACCTCTGTGGTTTGCTATTTTATTTAATATTTAAATGTCTTTTTTTGTTTATTTTTCCAGTTTACTGGTCAACAATCCTTGTTCTTTTGTCCTAACGATAACAAAAACACCTTGTTACTATACAGTATTTTTTTTTCATATGTAAGGGGTAATGTATCTAGCTGCTCATTATCTAAAAACAACCCCACCCTGACAGTGAGATTAGAACCCCACAGTGAACTAGAGAGCCCTTAAATCTCTGTGAATGGGTGGTGACATGGCTAATTATCAAATTTAAAAAATACTTTAGACACAAAATATCAATTTTACTATCCTCCAACACTCTGCTTTAACAAATAGACCATAGATTGTATTTGCATCCATCACAACCACAACTGGATTTCTGGATGTGACTACAATTTTACCGACATTAGCCAACGACATGTTACAGTCGACTTTCTTGTACTCTTCTCTGGTGACAGTTGAGCCACCAACCACAGCGTTTCATGTTCCCCTAATAAATTGATGTCCATTTTGTGATGACTATCTGGCACCAGCACGTGTAAATGTTTGCTGTTGGCTATCTTGATTAAGGTGGTACAAGGACTTGTTTTTATAAGCAAGGCAACTATGAGCTGTAGGTGAAACTAAATGACTCACTGCACCACATTTAGCTATAGGTGTGCTACATTTGGATATTTCCACTTCTCGCTGGGTCACTTTACTCTCTCTTCTACTGTTACTATGTAGCCCAGAACTACAAAGCTCCCTCACTTAAAGGGACATGAGAGGGGCGCCCCAGTGGCTCACTGGATAAAAGTGCATAACATATGTTAAGGCTAAAGTCCTGATTGCAGCAGCCTGCGTTCCAATCAAACCTCAGGCCATTTGCTGCAGGTCATCAACTCTCTCTCCCCTGCCTTTCCTGTCTCTCTCAACTGTGACCATCAGATAAAGCAGAAATGCCAAAAAAAATACAGTTGTCCCTCACTATAACGCAGTTCACCTTTTGTGGCCTCGCAGTTTCACGGATTTTTTTTAGTGCAATTTTGCATGCTTTTTTTTTTTTTTTTTTTTTTTTTTGTTGTTTGTTTTACAGCGCATTGTGTTCTGGGTCCTGATTGGCTAAGGGACTGTAGACCATTGTCAATCAATCTCCTCCGTGCCGTGTCTCCTGTACAGTACAGAATGCGTTCATTCTATAATACTGGACTTATTTTTCTACGAAGGTTTGAACTCTGAAAGTGTTTAAACAAGAAAAGTGAGAAAATGTTAATGCCTGTCTGAGAAAAGTGTATAAAGTGTGTAGTGAGCGGTTTTACAGCCTTAAAACATCTATAATAATTGTAAAAAATAAAGCTGACTACTTCGCGGATTTCGCCTATTGCGGGTTATTTTTTAGAACGTAACTCCCGCGATAAACAAGGGACCACTGTATTTAAAAAGACATGAGAGATCTGATGGACAAGTGATTATGATGTGACATGTCAAGGAGATAATCAGGAGGATTTCATCCTGAGGTTTTTGAATATAGCGGCAACAATGGCGAGAAAAAAAAGGCTCCTTGTACAACTGAGGAAGCAGGAACTTTTCTGTAGTAGGTAAATTCCTTGAAAAGATTCTTGGTGTCTTGAAGTCTCCAAATTCTGCTTTTCAGGCTCAATCTTTAGATATGTGCCATGCTTTTTTGCAAGCACCCTGCTAGAGTAAACAAGAGCCACAGACAGTTTTATTCACTCCACTGTTGGTCATCCTGACTAAAGGTGTTCCAAAACTCCCAACCAGCCTTTCAGGAGTTCCCCTCTGCACATTTTAGATAGAACTGTTACTGAAATGGAAAACAGATTTTGAGGGAGAAATCTTGACCTGATCAAGGCAGTAAATTGTCTCCTTCCCAAGTCTAGTTCTTTTCTAGATCTGGCCCTTTGATCCCCATGCAGCTGCTTGCTTATACAGATGTCTCAATATGAAGTCTGACATCTGAAACATGAAATTCATGTGATGAAACCCATGTTGTTCAAGGAACTTTCTTCTGATCATGTGGACCTCTCAACTATCTGCCAACATACATAGAGCTAAAAGGCAAGCATTTCCTAAGGATTATGCATTGTGCATGTCTGCTTTGATGACCAACCTCTGCTTGGTTATTTAGTTTACAACTGCACTAAACACCTACAGTGTACTCAGGAACATTTATCCATGAAACCATCTACTAGAAAATCAACTTAATCTGTAAGATGCTTAGTGTTTGTATCTCATGCAATATGTATGGGGAAGTATCCACAACCATCATTAAGATTATGGAGATTTTCTGTACTATTTGTATTATTTGATCCATTATTTTCTTTCTCTCTCTCTCTCACTCTCTTTCTCTATAGGCTATATATATACACTACTCACAAAAAGTTAGGGATATTCGGCTTTCGGGTGAAATTTCAGGATGAACCTATAATGCATTATAACCTTTACAGGTGAACTTAATGTGACGTTCTGTAAACTTTTGAATGCACATGTCCAACTGTTCAGTGTTTCAGTACCTTTTGCACAAGTTGCTGTTCTCTAACAAGGAGCTTAACGGCAAAATTCACAACAGGTGTTTGATCCATGAATCGACCAATAAATTTCCTGGTTCAATTAGAATTGGTATATAAACAGTCCTCCTCATAATGCTGTTCACATTTTGACATCATGAGACCAAGACGACACCTAACAATTGATCAGCAGCACCTCGCCATTGCGAGGCTTCAAACAGGATGTTCTCCGACGGAAGTGGCCACTGAGCTTAGAGTGTCACAGAGTGTCATCAGCAGGTTGCAACAGAGATACAGAGAGACTGGAAGAGTCACAGAAAGGCATAGAAGTGGACGTCCTTTAGCCACATCCCACACTGATGACTGCTTCATTGTGAACAGTGCCCTGTGGAACCGGATGATGAATGCCACTCAACTCCAGGCACATTTAAGGGAGGTGAGAGGCACCCAAGTGTCACGTCAGACCATTCGAAACCGTTTACATCAGCATGGTCTGCGTGCTAGACGACCTGCAAGGGTACCTGACCACACCACCAGGCACAGGTGTCATCGTCTTGCAGTGGGCCTCAGTGCTGTTCTCTGATGAAAGCCGATTCATGTTGAGCAGAAATGATGGCCGCCAACGATGTTGGAGACGTCAAGGAGAGCGCTATGGATCAGCCACTGTTGTCACCAGACGAGCCTTTGGTGGTGGTGGTGTTACTGTGTGGGCAGGTGTGTCTGGTCAGTACAGAACTGCCCTACACTTTGTGACAAGCCCATACTACCTGAATAACATCATTAATCCAGTCATTGTACCCCTTCATGAACAACACAGGCCTAATTTCATCTTCATGGACGACAATGCTCCAGCTCATCGAGGTCGCATCATTAGGGAACGGCTGCTGGAGACTGGGGTACCTCAAATGGAGTGGCCTGCACTTTCTCCAGACCTGAATCCCATAGAAAACCTATGAGATCAGCTGAGTCGCCATGTAGAGGCTCGGAGCTCTGTACCCCAGAACCTCAATGTCCTGAGGGCCGCCCTTCAAGAAGAGTGGGATGCCATGCCTCAGCAGACAATAAGTCGACTTGTGAACAGCATGAGACGTCGTGGTCAAGCTGTAATTGATGCTCAAGGGCACATGACAAGTTATTGAGACATTGACATTTTTTGTTGTGGTATACCCACCACTGTTGTTGGCTTTTTTTTCAAGAAATTGTTTGAGATGAGGAAATCACCAGTGCATGCTTCTACTTAAATTCCCTACTTTCATGATATAATATCACTGTAGCGTGAACTTTTTACATTTTCCGTAAATTTCACCCGTAAGCCAAATATCCCTAACTTTTTGTGAGTAGTGTGTATATATATATATATATATATATATGCTCTTTTTGTGTGGAATATGAACATATGTCTGGGGAAAATTACATGGAGGGAAGCAAATCTGGGTGGTACAACCCCTCCAGTCGTTTCACCTGCACCTACACCACCAAGAAAAAAAAAAATACAACAACTGCGCCGGTGTTACGGATTAACTGGTTTCCGTATTAACTGGTGACCTTTGTTTGTAAACGTCAGGCGTTTCTTGTGGCAACAGCAGATATTCTAATCATGGTGAGGGGACGCAGCTGACCTCAATGACTATGACTACGCCTGAATGACTATTATTAAATCTCTCTTACAATTTTCTAGACTTGGCTAACTATCTGCTCAACTTAGCTTGTTGGTGGTTCATGTGGTTTAGTGAAATGGTGGGATCAGAAATCTACTCTATATTTTTTTCATATTGCTTTATTTTCTTCAAAATAAAAAAAATTATCCACCCGGGGTTCGATACCAGGTGTGAAACCTAAAAGAAATAGTGCAAGTCATTTAATTAGACCACTAGACTAGCGTACCTGTTGCGGGGTATGTCTGACAATATAACACATGTCAGGCAATAACAACCACACGGCCTCCTCCAGGCCTTGTATACTTCTGCCAGATTAACTTGTGACCGCTGATACTGCGACGCACACAAATCTGTCTCCACCTTTTGAAAAACCTTTAATAAAAGCTGAAAGTCTAAACTTCAATCACGCCTTGATTACTCCATTTCAAATCCACTGTGGTGGTGTGCAAGGGCAACATTATGAATATTGTTTATCCGTCCAAAGACTTGTGGACCAGTAAACAACAGTAAACAAGTAAATAACGGTTTGCACATAAATTCATCGTTTACTCTGAAAACATTGCAGATATTTATTTTGTAAAAAAAAATAACACACACACAAAAGTATTTAATGTCAGGCAAAAACAACCACACAGCCTCTTGCTGTTTGCCAGATTAACTTGTGACCACTGTTAATAAATTATAGTGACTACAATGAATTTGTTACATCGCAACATGCATACAGCTGGCCCTGCAGTTTACAATACAAATCGATTCCCCAGTGGATGCAACAACTGCAAACAGTTGTTTCGTGTGGTTTTATGGGATTACTTAGCCTTCATGATAAAATTTGATTTGATTAGAACAGCTGCTGTTGCCACGAGAAACGCCCGACGTTTACAAACAAAGGTCACCAGTTAACACGGAAACCAGTTAATCCGTAACACCGGCATTGTACGAGTCCAAAAGGCAAAGAAACTTTCCAGCTACAGCAGCACACTGACATAGATTGTGTAACAAAGCGAAGAGTTGCCACTCCGCTCTATTTTCACTGGCTAACAGCAGCACACTGGCTTAGCTTGTCTATTCAGAGAAGCGGTATCACTTTGGCTATCTATGTTATCACATGCATACTACTGCTCATTCATTGGTAGTTGAATAGTTAGGTCTGTTTGAAGTAATTTACATTTTTAAAACAAATAATAATTTAACATACTGTTAAATAAACATACGCTAACACAACATACCAAGTGTTTGAGCAACATATCTCCTCTGGGCTACAAAAGGTGGTCCTAGCCATTTTTACCAGTCTTACAGCCATTTTAATTATCAATACCTATATTAATTTGTTGTCAAATGACACAATATAATACAAGTATTAATGTGTTGCATAGACAGGCATGTAATTCAGTAACAGCTCAAAATGCTTTTTAATAAAACTAACCAAATCAATATCGGATCGAATCATGATAATCGATTCTGAATCCTGTGAATCGGAATCAAAACGATTCTTGAAATTTGAATCGATATCCAGCACAAATTCCTTAATAAATAAAATTGATCTAACTTTTATTTTACTATTAAATATAGACATAAAAATTGTAACTCCACAAAAGCATGCTGGTTCTATTGGTGAAATCCTCTTACACAATAATGATAACCACACATATGCTGTGTACAGATTAGCTTACCTTTTAGTGTGGTGTCCTGACATCCAGGACCATCCTCCGGTGGACTACAGGGACTACATCCAGCATCTGGAAACGGCACTCTATTTTTGTGCTTTGGAGAGCCAAAGTCAAACTCAGCCGTGGCATGACCCACAAAGTCCACAGTCACCCTTTCTAGATCTTTCTGTGCACTTGAACCCACATAAGACCTCACTGAATCCTTCACTCTTGAGTTCACATCTGGTTCTGAAGTGAGCATGTCCCACTGGCAGGTACTCTGGCCTTCATCCTGGACCTCTGACATGCGATGTGCCTGGTAAGCCTTTTGTCCTAAGCTGTCTTTCGTTTTTCGGTGAGGTCCTTTAGCATGCCTGGCCCTGGAAGGTCTGCCCTTTGCCCCCGGGACCAAGTCTTTTGACTCTAAACATGCTCTGACCTGGTTTCTCCCCCTCTGGCTGCTCCTGGTCTGAACCTGTCGAAGAACTACTATCCCTTCACTGTTTGCATCACAGCCTCCACCTGTCAATTAAAACAAGTCACATATTTGAGAACTTCTTAGTCCTTGTAGCTCATTTCAACTACCAGACTAAAGCTTCGGTGACACTGGGTACAAAGACTGTAGGTCGTTGTTTAATCAGGCAAAGTTGCACACGACATCAATAAAATGCACACAGCGGTAATGTTTAGGTGGCCAGTCTGTGAGTCTCTACACCAAAGGGACAAGAGATGCAAAAGCTCTAACGTTACCGTTCTGTGAACCCTACAAGTTGCTGTTTAGGAGACAGTTAACTTATCACTCTAATTTCCAATTTGTCACTTCCTGCGGGTAGAGGAAGGCAAAAGAATTTCATTTGAGTAAAGAGGGCAAGACAGCGGGATTTCAATTAGTGGGGATGAAGCCTCTGTCTGCTGCAGCCCCATTTTAATATTTCTGATGAAAAAAAAAAAAAATCATGCTTAGTGAAGCTTTAATGAGTTAGTCAGAAAGAAAGGTGAATTTGGTTAATGAAATAAAAACAGATAGCCATCCATTGCCATTACCGAGTCATTCAGTGACACTGACTTACTAATAGGGTGCTTTTAACACACATTTGCTGCCTTCTCCACACTGTATTTTGATAATGATGTTAACGAGTAGCCATGTGCGATTACATGTAAAGTCTGAGGGAGACAGTGGATATGCAATGGAAGGATTTAATGGAATAATTGTGTTTTCTCAACTCATCTGCAAAAATCACACAGGGATGCTTGTAAAATAACAAGACATCAGTCTGATCATGTTTAATTTTTCCACCTCCCTTCACCTCAGCGTTTCATGATTCTGCACTTAGCATTGACTTGATTAATTGACTGAAGCTCCTCAGACTCAAACGATAAAGTATGGCCATAAAAACATTGCACATGGAGTGGCTTATATTTGAATAACATTTAATGAACAATGAAGTGAAATTACATCAAAGACGTAAGCACAGCTTAAGTATTTTAGATGTTTGTCAATCCATTTAAATGGCGTGACAGAAATAACAGATGACATTGCTCTGCAAAAACATTGCATCACAACACTGAACAAAGTAAGATGATTTTCCAAAGTAAAAGTGACTGCTGAAACGCAAAGATAACCATCACTATTCTTGACTGTAGTTTCTTTTCCAGTCATACAGCCATAGCAGGTTAATGAAATTCCCATTATTTACTGTTATTATGCATTTGTGTTGATATGCAAAGTCAAAAATAGATTTTAAACTATAATAAACTATAAAAGACTATAACATTTTTGGTATTTTGTCTATATTGTACAGCCCAACCAAGAAATGTGTTGTGGCAGTGTGAGGAATTTGAGCCACTGTTTAAAGAGAAAACATTACAAAAAACAAAACAAAGCAAAGCAAAGCAAAACAAACAAACAAAAAACATCATCAATAAACATTAGCCATGATACTCATAGTAACCTGATTTTTCCAACTTAACATAATTTGTATGAATGTGTCTATGTACAAATTTTACCAAAATACCAGAGATTGCACAAAGGTCTGCTGCTGAATACATAACAGGGTGCGCAAACACACACGCATACACTCAGACACAGCAGTTGATATTCAATGGCCAAAATTAACGTCTCTTATTTAGGTGAAGTCAAGCGTGTCTACAATATCCACGTTGCTTGACCATCTCCTAAACATATCTCATTAAAACGAAACTGGAAGATGGGGTGTTTTTTCAAAGTAAGATAAAAGGCACATTTGTTCTCGCATTTTAATGATTAAAAAAAAAAAAGACAGCACATTAAAATCAACACCATCATTTAAATAGCATTGGTTAGTTATGCAGTTTTTAACTGATAACAGTAGTTAGACAGCCTTAATGGCCTTAATAAGGCCATGCTGTCACACTAGATAAATGGGAGCTGATCTGAGAGCTCAGAGCTGGCTTGGCTGAACCCACAATGAAGCCTAGTCATCTATGGTAATAATGTGTGGGCTATTTGCCTGAGGCGTGGCTGTGATGTACATGGTTACCTAAAAACATACACAAAATACAGAAATTCCATGAAATTGACTCTGAAACACTCATAACATGTAGTGAACACAAACAAATGTGAAGATACTCTTCAATCATGGAAGGATTATGTCACAGCAGCATGAATTGAAGACCATTTTCATGTGACTGTTGTGTAAAAGTTTAGCTAATGGTCTTAGTTTAGTGTATCATCAGAGACTAAGCCACTTGGGTTGGCTTAACTAGTTTGGTTTAGCCAAACTGAGAATGCCCAAAACCAAACTACTGCCTGTTTCTAGTCATATCTCCAACACATTCTTTTTTTGGTGCTGGTAATATTTTTACTTTTTGTGCTCAGAGCATGTTACTTGCATGTTAAGACACAGTGGTCTTTTAAAGAAATGCCATCAAATCGGTTAGTTTACCTGATGGAGTGGAGGGAGCTTTCTGTTTGGACCGGGACAGTTTGTGAAGCCTACTGCCTTTCTGTCTGCTCTGGCCTTCCAACTGCTCTCCCTCCTCACCTTGCTTCTCTCCTTTGGTTTCTGGGGCCTGGTCATTACTCTTTGGCCCATTCTGCTCTCTGTCATGCCTGGTTGTGTGTTCTAGCCCTGCACGGTCCTCAATGACTGAAGGACCACCGTCTCTCTGGCCATCCGAGGCGGAGGCTTTTCTTTGCCCTTCGAGTCGAGCCTGCTCTGAGCCAAAAAGATCTTCTAACAGCAAGGCAGGGCCTCCCTCTAAAATTGTCCTGGGAGGTGAGTCAGTCTCCCCCTCGTTCTGTGGGCTGCATTCTCCCTCTTCATCCTCAAAAAGTTCTGGAGTAAAGAAAACAGTCATGTCCTCTTCTTCGTCATCTGAATTGTCTCCTGAGCCCCTTTCACAACTGGGCGGGGTTGTGACAGTAGAGGGCTCAAGAACCACAATGTTAGGAGACACTTTCATTTCAGTGGGTGCATCTCCAGCACTCTGAGCAAAACAAGGTGCTTGTCTCCTCTGCTGTGTGGGGGAATTTTCCTGATTCTCCTTGCCCTCAGAAATGTCCGAAGGGTCAAAGTGCTGGTCAGCATTGTCGGGCATGCTAGCTTTAAAGATTGGCTTCTTGAAGCAGGTGCTGATGGGGGTGGAGGTGAAAAGCCTGTACAGAGGCTGAGAGGCAATGGGGCCCACAGGGACTTTGGCCTCACTATTCTGATGGGAAAGGGGCTCTGCTTGCTGTCTGCCCACCATCTTCTGACAATCTGCATTAAGGAAAGATAATTCCATGATTTTAGCATGCCAAATCGGTGTATAAATTCTTAAGTGACACTGTATATCCCCATACATTCAAACGACAAATTTATGACAAAAAGACAACAGATCAAAGATGCTAGACTCACATAATATCTCACCATGAAATGAGACTGACAGGCCAAGCATAAAGGCTCTAATATTATTTCATAAAGCTGAGCATTACAAGATAACATGAATCTAGCCTTACGCTCAATATAACTCAAACAAAGGTCAAGGGGATTTAATTAAAAGCAACAGTCCAACATCTGCTCATCAGCTCGCTCCAGCGCCACTCAGGCACGCAAAAGACCTTACAGTAATGAGGCAAGCCACTCAACTCAGCCTGTAACCCCCACCCAAACCCACACCCCTCCTCATGGACCCCCAACCACAGCCTTATCCACTCCTGCCACCCCTATCCACCACACCAAATTCAATTGAGCAAACAGCTCAACCTTGCCGTGACCTAAAGAAAATGGGTGCTAGCCAAGGCGATGTGCAAACACGTCACCTAACTGTATTGTCTCGTGGTGATATCACTCATACATTTTCTTGGGGGGAAAAATGACATACATCTTGAAATTCCTGTCTTTTGAAACCTATCCTGCTGTAAGAATTACTATATCAGTCATAATTCATGAAGAAATAAAACATCTAAGGCATATATCTATACCTAAGAACTGAAATATGGTTGCGTACATACATGAAGAAATCTCAGTAAAACTGAAAATTTGGACAGAAAATTCTGTTTCAACATCCTGTAGGATTAACACAGATAATTGGTAAATATGTGATGTACAAGAATAGCTCACCTATGTCAAGACTAACATTCACTCTTGAGAAACAGTAGAGGAAAATCCAGGAATTAACTTAGAATAGACCCTAAAAGGAAATCTTTCCTGCATTTCATTTATTTATCAAAGGCTTATCCAAAAAGCATAAAAATTTGCCCTTTCTCTGCTCCCACAGGCTTTTCCACTTTAGTGGAACAGGGACATCTTCATCACATCACTATCATGAATAAAACAGAATGAAAGCACACACTGAGATTGAAGTTATGAAGCAGTACTTTGTCATCTTTAGGAGGCAGTGCTTTTGTGAAAACTGTGCTGAAACTCAGGATGTCACCAGCACTGATACTTACCTTATGTGCCAAGTCAAAACCAGTGCCTTAAGTATTGGCAGTTGAATTTAACTTGAAACCTCACTCTGTAACTCTAATGCAGCTTTAGCTTGTATGTTTAAACACTTGAAATTGCAGGTATGCTTATTGTAAATCAAAATGAGGACATATAATCCAACATATTTACTGTCAAAGCACGACATCTCATGCAGGCAGTTTGAAATGAGCAAAATGTTAGATACTTTGTTTTCCACTGGGAGGGTACAGGCCAATGTGCAATGTTCCTATTCTTATGTAGACTCTATATTCAAATACTTAAAACACAAACATTTCAGTTTAGTTGTTAACTTTTTAAACAAAGGACTGTGTACTGTGCCATGACATCATTTTTTAACAGACAGTTACATACTATATAACCATAAGGTAGGCTTAGGAAAAAGAAGAAAAAAAAAAAAAAAAAGGTCAGATTTGACTCAATTATTTGCCAATCGATATAAGCAAAATTTCTCATACAATAGATTTAAATCATGATCACTGATAATCAGTTTCAAATTAGACAGACAATACAAAGACAATGGAGATATGAGTCACTGGACTATTTAATACAACTGAGAATGAGGCCATGAATTTTGTTTGGGGCCATGGATAAGAGTAGTCATACTGTGTCAAACAAAAGAGGTGGTCGCTACATGCTTGAACTAGCATAAACACTGACAACCTTGCTGTTTTTTTAATGTTAGAGCACCATCTTCTGTTACCTAGTCCATGAATGTGGCTCACCTGCTGTTCCATTCTGTTCAACTCTCTCAGGTGTGAGAGAAACAGAGAGAGCTGGGGTGTTTGTGCCCTGATGACAAATTTCAGGCTGTTTGACAAGTGGTGTTAGGGGCTGTGAAGGCTGTGGAAGGCCCTGTTCCTGCGTGGTTACTGGTAACTGACTGGCTGGGGATGAGACAGGGCTGGTGAGGGTCTGCTTGCCTGCTTGGGCCACCTCTGCCCTCTGCTGAAACTGAGAGAATGCCACCAGAGACTGCATGGCATTGCTGAAGGTGTCATGATGCCAGACAAGCTGGCGAACCCACTTGGACAGACCTAAGATACACAGAGACACAAAATAAACACCAATGCATACACATGATTTCATCACTGCAATGAATTCTATTAAGATAACACAAATAAATCATGAATAAATCAATACATTCGAAAGTTGACCAGTTATTACACAAAATCTGAATACTGACTAGATACAGCTGATGCATAGAAAAAAAAAACAGAATATCTTAAAAACCTTATAATGGACAACCATTGCCATCTAGTGTCCAAAATAGGACACTCTGCAACTGGTCAAAAGACCCAGCCTTTTACTTAACATAATGTAATGTACTTAACAGTTTGAATACCTGTGATGTACTTGTTAGGGTTATTCCCAAAACGGTCATCCACTAGAATGAGGGCACCCCAATCATTCTTGTGCCGGATACACCTGTAAGATTCATTTTGAAGATTGAGGAATAAACAACAGAGTGAAGAAGAGAAAGCCTTCAATGAAAAGCTAGAAGTAGAAGACGGCTTCACCTCCCCAGGGCCTGGTTTAGAGCTCGGTAGGCCTGAATCTCATACCAGCGGTGACCTGAGAGAAGACCTCTCGTTTTGCAGTGCTGGTCATTATACCTCATCTTCAGTTCCACCTGAAACAGGCCAAGATATCAAAAGGATGATCACATAAGCCATGCTGCAATATTCAGAAATTATGTAAAGAAAACACAATAAAAGACAGACACAGATAAGGTTTCTTTCAAATACTTTGAAAGCAATTAGGACAAAATGTGAAGAGTACCACCACGACATTTAATTTCAAATGTGAAAGCTGCTATATTGTGTTGCTCAATAGTGAAGTAGGTCTTTCTTCATTGTGCTTTAACTAAACACAAAAGAAATGTTGACAATGTATGAATCAGTTAACTGTAAAGAAGAAGGATAAATAAGTTACATAAAACCTACATAAAACAGATTTAAAATATTTAAGGGAACCACATTTACGTCAGAGAGAAGGTTTGACAATGAAGCCACTAGAACAATAACCACAGCTGTGGGGCAGCACCTGGGTGAGGGGGTTTCATGCATGGCTATTGATGGAGAACTAATTGGACAAATCAGAGCTCTGAAGTGGGAAGGTAAGGGGGCAAGGGATATGGGGCAAAGCCAACCTCCAGCCAAAACCACTCAAGGCCTGAAGAGGTTGGGTATTGCCTGCCCTCACAGACAGATGTGTTGTGAAAGGGGAGCAGAGGGGCTAAAGAGAGGCCACGACAGAGGAGAATAGAGGTAGGAAGGGGCAGACAAGGTGGTCTAGTCAACACGAGCCACCCCTGCACAAAAATGCCAGGAAAGCATCCATCCATTTGCATCTGTCGCTGCTGATTTTAGCGCTAACCTTTCGGAATTGACAAGTGAAAAGTTCAGCTGGCGTCTGACGGGCTGCCATGCGGGGCAGGCTGGTGAACAGGGCTCTAACTGCTTCTGACAGGTACCGTGTGTTCGCCCAGAGCCACCAAACACACAGGGCCGTGGCAGGTACAGCCTGTCCCTCTACGCCTTCCGTCATAAGGAGAGATGAGGCGCATCATGCAATGCCACTGTGGTCTGTCTGGGCTTGTGTACATAAACACAAACAAGCACAGTCACAAAAAATCCTAAATGTCACCCCAAAGTTGGACCATGAGTAATCACACCCCATCCAAAAAAGACATGCAAACAACTCCCCAACAACTGCCCTCATAGACATTTCCACTGATAAAAGTTTTTCACAATTTGTATGATACAATCTTGGACTGTAAATGGACTTAAATTTAAGGGCTGCATCGGTGAAAACATAAAACAGCAGTGCAGGGTTTTGGAGACAAATTGTCTAACCCTGTCATGGTAACTCTCACAAAGGCTGGCGGCTCCGTGGTGAGATGTTTGCCAGTCTATGAGACACCAGAGCGGTTAAAGAATCCACTTCTGAAACCACAGCTCGAACAGGAAGGCTGGTAGCCTCGAGCTGCTGGTGTCATCTAAATCCAATCACAGTCCATTTCAGTGTTCGACCCATTGCGTCCCTGGTCTGTATTATGTCGACGTTCAATCTGACATGACAGGTTGCATATGTGAAAAAGCCAATTCTGGCTGCTAGCAAATCTCCTAAATGTGCAAGAAACCACAAGCTAGAAGGGATTAGTTAAAATGTCAAGAGATCACTCGCTTGCTTTGGCCTTGTCCTCTACAGCTACCTGTTCATCCCTAAAAACATATATTTGACCACTAGGCATGATTCGCAGCTGAGCGCATCTGTTTGAGCTACATTTGAGAACAGGCGTGTGTCTATGTGTGGGTGCGTGTGTGTGCGTCAGTGTCAGTGTGCACGCCCCTGGCAGTCCAGGACATCTTGTGCCTGTCACTGAGATTGCTGAGCGCCTCATCTGCCTCATGTGGCTGAGCTGACAGCTGAGTGGCTCGTCCTCAGACAGCATCTATGTGTGTACACACTTATAAGGGCATCAAGCCAGTGCACTCCTTTCCCAACATGCTCAGGGATCAGCTCACACCAAGACTACACACAGGAAGTACAGAATCATACTCATTCTATAAGTTGATAGAGTTGTCTAATAATCTACTTAAAAAGTCAAGTGTTTGCTAATTCGCTAAACAACTGGATAGTGAAATAAGGCTGGAAGATTTTATGTTTCACAATATTTTACATACTTTTGCGATGAAAATTCTTTCATTTGGACTGAGCAGCATGACAACAGACCTTTTTTACAGCAGCTATTGAGACATGAAATAGCAGGTAAACACAGATGTTACTTATGTTATATTCCATTTAAGTGTTGCAGAGTCTTTCCAGTGAACCTGCCTGAACAATAGCATAACTCTGGCTCTGTTAGCCTTAATTAATGTGCATTAGTGTTTACCCTGCTATTCATGTCAAAGTGGTTGCTGTGAAAAGGTTCTGTATGCTAAAGCTTAAGTTTGCCACTGCTTTAATCTTCATTATTCCACTGTGATACCATGTGAGAGTAATAGTGTTCATGTACTGTGACATTCCCTCAGTAGCTGGCGTTAATGCATTATCTTCAGTGTGCCATCCATCATGCCATCCTGTTTGTGATTTCCATGAACTCCTCAACATTCCTCCAAACTGCTCTTAAAGCATCCATCTTGTACACACGCTCACCTCAGAACTAAACGTCTTTAATAAAAGCGCAACAGCAGAGAGACAAAAGTTGTTTGGGTGTCGTAAAAGCTTGGCTGAGGCCTTCATTAGGCTGAGAGAGATGCCTTATCAGCTGTAAGTGTCTTTTTATTGCTTGTTAAAGCCGCTGATTGTTTCGCTCACTCACGCAGCACCCGACTGTTCACTGTAAAACATGCCATTGGAAAAACTCGACATATATATAATACCGGCTTTAGCAGAGCTTTCTCTGCAGAGGACTTTTCAAGTTCAACCTTTGATCTTTGTCACAATAACACAACAGGCCAGTAAAATGCCATGCTATGTGCTTAGGCTGTACAGTCAAAGAGTTATGCCTGTCTGGGAATGCAGGCCAAGCAGGCATCTAGAGTGCTGGAGTCTGTTAAATGGAGAAAGGTTGAGCTTACGTGTCTTATCCTAGCAATGGGGTGCTGTCTTGAGTGTGGCACGGAGTGAATGAGTTAATGTGTCTGGATCTTTGTGTGCTCCTGAGAGAACATGTCAATGCTAGTGCATTTAAGTGAGAGTAGAAATGTGTATCGCCCATGCATATGTGCTTGTGTGCAACGAGGTGCAGCCATTTCAGTGTGTGAGAGACATCTGGTGTGAATATGACAGCGTGAATGTGTTTAATACAGAGCATGCATGCAAGACTATGTGTTAAAAATCCACCCTAAAATACTGTGACACTGTTAAAACACAGCTATTGGTAATGCACCTTGTATCTACCTATGCCAAGTATAGACAATGTGATGTCACATCAAGATATTTGTAACACAGCTACAATGGAGTAGCCTGGCTCTGTGAATTACAGTTCAGTTCAGTTAAAAAAAAAATAAAAAAATTAGTGATTCATATGGCTCACCACTATATGGCAGGACAAAGGTTGTTGTCGCAGTCAAGTTGTACCAGAGCCAGGGAGACCATAGCACATAAGCTAAGAGTGGCTGACACAAGAAAATGGATGATAAACCTATAGATGCTGCTGTCGACACTGTTTGAAACAAATTTAAACTAGAAGCAACTTTGCGCATTGAAGGAATTTCTGAAAGGGAAAGATGTTTTTATGTTCTGCTGACAGGTTTACAAGGAAGTTTATTTGTCATTAAACAACAGGTTGTATAGTGAAATTAAAATGTAGTTCCCTCTTGATTGATTAATTGATTGATTGTGTAGAAAATAGAATTATTAAGCCTGGAGGAGTTCAGATGGTGCATTGGCAAATCACCAGTCTGTTAGCCCAACTTGAATCACTTGTTTGTCCATTTTTTTTTTTTTTTTTTTTGGTGATAGAGAGCTCTGGCATTTGTTATATGCCCATTTACCAACAAATTGACTTGGCATAAACAACACAAGACAAAACTGACATTTGTGGAGATGGCAATATATGCTAAGTTAGGCTGATTTGCAACAGCGCTGTAAAAATACTGAAGCAGTTACTATGTTATCTTAATTGGTTAGCGGGATTCAAATCCCTCCACTTACAGATATCGGCTAACACAGGGGCACTGACAGATTGAATAATGGAGTGGAAACAGAACTGTCATTCAGTTTGAATATCAATGGAGCCTGAAAATAGAACATTTTTCATCAATCAAAAATATTCAGATTCTATAATCACAATCAATAATTTTGCACTAATGTTCAATAGTCAAACAGGATAAAGAGGCAGAAATACCAGTTTTCTGACCAACAGCAGCATAAACAGATCCGTATCTAATGTGGCCATAGCACATGCTTTGTTTTGAGTGAGGAGCACAGCCACATTCACTCACATGGCTCAGTGCTCCTGAACTAGCTGGCTAGTTAGCTAACAGGTCAGACAAAGGATCCTCTTTGAACAAAACTGGGAAAAAGCCCTCTGTAGGGGTTCTTCAGAGACACTGTCATCACATCCTATGAGCACAAGTCAGTGAAGCAGACTGTGGGAAAAGTGGGTGTACTAAAAAAGCAAATCATAGTACTATACACCACATAACATTTCCTGGAATGAACTGAACATCACAAATTGATGTGAAGGATGTCCAAAGGTGGACTTTTTTTTTTTTTTTAAGAGCGTTGTTGTTGTGTGTGTGTGTATGTGTGTGTGTGTGTGTGTGTGTGTGTGTATGTGCGTGTGTATATGACACCTTAAAGAGCCTGCCATGTTTCTGACCCTGTGACCGAACATTGCAGCAGCACCTGTGCTGTTTTAGCATGCTGTCAGGGCTAGCTGCATGGCTTTGACAGTCATTAGTGTCAGTGTCCCCGTCCCCTCAGTGGTCTAATGGGGTCAGCTCACAGAGCTTTACACACGCCCAGGGCTTCTCTGGGGGCCACAGAGCCTTCGTCCTTGACAGAGGAGGAGGAGCAGATAAATGGAGAGGGGAAAAGGGAGGGACAAGCAAAACTTAAAGACACCAGAAATGGAAGAAGAGATGCAAAGAAAGGATGGTGAAAAGAAGAGAGGATAAGTATAGAGACACTAGAATTTAGAGAAATAAGAGGATGGCGTATGAGGTCTTGCAGTCGTGATCACATAATCCCTTCCTTGGTGAATTTTTTTTTAATGATTTTTAACCAATTTTTATTTAACTAATTTAAAATCAAAACTAGACGGTATAAGGAATCTGTTGGTATGTCATGCTAGATTGTGAAAATTTAGCTCCAAATTTAGGCTACATTTTGGGAAGAGAAAAACTGGCATTTTGACCTTTGACCTCAAGATATCTAAATGAAAATGGATCCTATGGGCAGCCACAGGTCTTCCCTTTGCAGAGATGCCTTATGTTAATCCCATGCAGTTTGGGGCAAAAGCCATGAAGGTTTTTGCATACTGTAAAATGGTGTATTTGCGCAGACTGGTGCCTTAACAGTTTTGGAGTTGCATAAATTGGGTTTGACTGGAAAGCTGAGACTTTTGTGGATTCAGTGAGCACAGTTTTATTCCTGTGTGATGATGTTGGCCCCCATAGTAGCCATTTCATTGTAGTGAGACCATTTCTGGAAACTGACATCACTGTATAAAATGACCTATTGTGACCTGAAGATAGTCACAGCTCAGTGAAAATTTACAATGAAAATCCACAAACTAGCGGAAAAGTCAAACAAAAATCACAATAAATGGTAATATCAAATCACAATACTTGTAGAATCGCAACACTTAAGAACCACAACAGCATATCGGCCCAGTCCTAGTGGAAATAATAATGAAAATGTATTAAAATCAGCTGTGGTCAAGGAGGAACCTCTATCATGTAAGTGGAAGACAGACTGGCCAAAAATGTGATGAAAATGTTTCCTAGGCAACTCCTATATATGTCAGAGTTGATCTCCAAACCCCATCCCCACAACAATGGCATCACTTATTGACATCCCTATTCAAAACGTTACCAAAATGGGTCAGGCGGGTGGGATAGCTGGAACAGCGGGTGGTCACAGTTAATAAAAAAACTGACCTGCACCTCACTAGTGTTGACCGTTTACCTCCAGTGGAAGGGAAATACTATAAAAAAAACAAAACAACAAACAAACAAACAGACAAAGCACTCCTTCCCAGAGCCGACAGAGCTGAAACTGACATCTCTGGCTAAGGTGAAGCATCAATCACCCACACGTCTTCCCACACTGACAGAACAGGTTAGAGAAAGCTTCATCATGTCCTGACAGGAAGGTAAAGAGGAGTGAAGGGAAGGAGAGGAGGAGGGAAGGGGACGCAGAAACTTAAAGGTCAGCTTTATCTGTTAAGGACGGGGCAGACACAGCACAATCGCTTTGGGATTTTTTTTTCACGGATCACCAAAAAGGGACGTTCTTTTTTGGTGTGTGTGTGTGTGTGTGTGTGTGTGTGTGTGTGTGTGTGTGTGTGTGTGTGTGTGTGTGTCTGTGTGAGATAAACTTCTTGTGTTGATGCTATCCAAAAACACAGAAGCCAGGCCCAACAATGAAATGGACATTCTTCTAACACATTCTTCAACACTAGTGCTAGATATTTTTTGTGTTGAAGTGTTAACATCTGAGCTTTGTGTAACCTTTTGCACAGACATTTTGATGTCACTGGGGTTTTCATTTGTTGTGGGCAAAATAGTTCCATTTCTGACAGCAGGCATCAGTTTTGTCAACCAGTATTTCAGAAGTTCTGCAATTTTGTTTTTTGTGACAACATTATTCAACACACCTCTCCTCACTTCTTGACTATAAACTTTATTTTTATTTAACACTTTTGATCTCTTCAGACATGAAATCCACAACTGAAATGATTAGGCACATTCAGCGACAGTCTGCGGGATTTCTCAAAAGACATTCTGGGAAAGGCAGGAAGTCATTTCATCTAGCAAAACGGTTAGAACAGCTCTTCATAAATTATCTCCTGGAATGCAGCAAGCCATTTTAATTCTTACCTGGAGGTCTTTGATGTTTGGGAAGGGAATGCCAATGGTGACCACTGCCCTGGCATTGTCATCGGTGAAGTCTAGTCCTTCACTCACTTTACCCCTGCAGACAGCAATCAGTAGGGCTCCATCTATGACAACAACCAAGAAAAAAACAAAAGTGAGTCAGACAATATATTTTCACAGATAATTACAACATTTTGACAGAAAGTGAGACTTGTCAGAAAAAAAAAAGATCCACCAGCTCTTTAATGCTGGCATTAATTACACCCCTTTGGTGTAACATTTGTATGCCCCTCAGGCATACAAAACATTGCCTGCCTGAAGAAGGTCTATGATCGAAAGCTTGCAATAAATTTATAAATGCACAGTGTTTTAGTGTACGGTTGCTGTTTTGTTGTTTTCCTTAGTTTTTAAGTTCAGCTCCAGCACCTATTCTAAGCGTACAGCTTACGGATGAGCGGTGGCTTTTTCTCACCCCTTTGGAATTTAAAATAATTGTCAGTGGAATAAAGTTTTTGTTTTGAGCGTCCTGTCTGACTTTGCATGGTCTGTGACTGCATGATTAAAATGATGATGATTATTATTCATCATTTAATTACCTAAATGCCTAGGTGAATTATCATTCACCTATGCATTTATTATATCAACTAATGTAATACAATTGTAATACAATTGTATCTTTTATATCTCGTTAAGCGTATAATTTTTCAACAAGGGAGAATTCAATATTTCAATGACAGTATGTGAGTTAGGGGTGATAGGTTTTTGTGGAAATTCAACTACCCTAATTAATGTTTGCAATTAGTTTAATGTAACCAAAGTTTAGAAAAAAAAAAAATCTACAGTAAATCAGAGTGTAAAAATAAAACAGAATAAAACAGATTCTGTTTACATTTGCTCCAAGAAAATGATTAATTTATTATCAGAATATCTGATTATCTTGTTGCAGCTCTAATTTACATAAATCAAGTCACAACACTTGTAGCTCGCCCTAAGGCCAGCTTGAGGATATACAGTCTCACCTCTTTCACCACAGTGTCTGATGGCATCATAGTATGTCTGCAGCAGCTCATCAAAATCCCCCTTCCCTCCACCTCGGGGCTCCGTTATCACAGTCTTGCGTTCCTCCAGCTTTTCCCAGAGGCCGGTGTTAGTCCAGCGATCCCGCAGCTTGTCCAGCATCTGACCAAATCATGGAGAGGAGACTGGGAATGATTGATGACTGATGATATGACAAATCTCTTGAAATTTTGGTGCAAACTGTGTGAACTGGTAAGATGAATCTTCAGGGCCCCATCCAGACAACAGTAGAAACTCAAATCAAATGCACTACGACATCAGCAGTATCATGAGGATCAGGCCACAAAGTAGTTAATACAAGGATACAAGGAAGTTTATTTGTCATTATACAACAGGTTGTATAGTGAAATTAAAATGTGGTTCCCTCTTGATTGATTAATTGATTGATTGTGTAGAAAACAGAATTATTAAGCCTGGAGGAGTTCAGATGGTGCATTTAGTAGTCTCACAGCCTGAGGGAAGAAGCTGCTCTGTAGTCTGGTGGTACAGCAGCGAATCAGCATCAATGCACAATATTTTAAAAGGTGACAGCAAATGCTCTTTCAATACGCTGTTGGTCAATGCAGGGTTCAGGCGTAAGGCTGAAAAACATATTTACCGTATTTCCCCAATTAATCGCCTGGGCGTTTAATACGCAAAATCAACTTGGACCCCAGGCGTTTAAAAGAACCAGGCGGCTATTCGCTGCAGACCTTTATTTATTTTTGCACAGACCTGCACCAGACCATTATTGTGATGACAGTTACTGTGCAACATATTTACAGACGGTCGATTTAAGATTACGGTACACCCTTTTTTCTAACGTTAGCTAGCTCTCTTATTTTGACAAAAAACGGAAGTGGCACACAGTTATTGTGCGGCTAATTGTTTACTTCTGCAAAAATAAGGTGAATAGCCTTATTTTCGGTTTACCTCAATATAATGCAAATAATCGCCCCGGCGGTTATTCGGGTGGGCGTTTAATACGCAAAATGGGTGCAGACCCCAGGCGTTTATAAGAACCAGGCGGCTATTTGCGGCCAGGCGATTAATTGAGGAAATACGGTAGCCTTTTTCAACTATAAGAAATTAGCAAGGTGTGCGGTGCTGTGAAGCCTATTTAATGGGTTGCTGAAGTTGCATTGAAAAGACAGGTGTAACCAAAAACTGTCTGAGCATACCTTAAATAAGAAAAATAATATAAAATAAAAGCATGTCCAACAGTGTATGGATACAAAACACCATTTCAATAGCGTTAAGTGCAAGTTATGGCCCTTCAATGGTCAAAATCTTTTTACTTTTATTGGTAGCGGCCACATCAGGCAACCTGATGTATCAAATCACCTACTACTTTGACAGAATTGCATAGACTAGGAAATAGGTCTGATAGATGGTAAGCTCTACCTCAAAGGACAAAGCATGGACTACTTCCTATTTTTAGAAATTGTAGAATTGTAATTCTTTTTCAAGGCTGGTAGAATCTGCACCTTCTAAGAGCTGCTGTTGTGACTGGCCAGGCAGCCTTCCAATGACACTCATAAAGCTGGAAACGCAACATTTGAAGCACAGAGCAGAAAGCCTTCAGCCACCCTCTGCCTCTTCACATCGTATTTTTTCCTTTTCCTATTTGGCAAAAAGCTGATGTCTTCCAACCCCCTCCATAATAAAATCACTGTTGCTGCACTATTGTTGGTGCAAAAAGTCAGTGATTCTCAAGGGAAGAACATTGATCTAAAAGCCCTCTACCTAGCACAGCCCTACTCATGTCTGTACTGTGTGGATTTTATCCTTGAATAAGCATGGCTTCACAATCAAAGAGCATCTTCACTGGATTGGAAAGGTGTTAGAAGGGTCAAGCAGAAGTTCTTCTTGTAGTCAGCAGAAAACTTCTCACTAGTGTCATGCTCTAAGGCCTGAGCGGGAGGCAGCCAAGGCCAATCAAACGGGAGGGTGGGGAGTATTCACTAAGGTCTTGTCCCCAAGTGTGAACCTATCCTGTTTACCTGTAGAAACAACAGCCAAGTCAAGTGCTCGACAAAAACGCCGGCACAAAGTTCTGCAAAGAAATTTAATTTGCAGGGTATGTGCAGCACAGAGGAAAACAAGAGAGTCAGACGGGGAAATGAGACTGTACTAGAGCGTTGAAAGTTTCTTGCATGCCAGTGTGACTGCCTCACAATTGTGAAATGAAGCATGAAGCAGATTTCATCAGGTTGATGCCTCCTAAAGCAAGTGAGGCCAGGAAGTTTACATCAATAAAACATGACACATTCACTAAAGACACAGCGCTACATCGACAAGGACCCCCCTTACATGCGTCTCCAAGTCAGCAAACTGTTTGTCCCGCAATTGCTTTTCAGTCCAATCTTGACCGAAGGATGAATAATTCATGTTATGTACTTTAGGCAGATCTGCCACTAAACAAAACAGCCATTATCTGCCAGGCTGCACTTCGAAAGAAGCTGAATCCACAAGGAGAAGAGGCTGGAGGCAAGTTGCTCTCACTGATAAAATTGATGGGAAGGGGTCAGCAACGTCAGCATTTCAAGATTGGTGTCTCATAGCCAGCATTATTAATTTCTGCCTTGGAATAATGGGTAACCCAATAATAACCCAAGTGTAACCTGATAATAAAATGCCAAGGCCCTTAAAAGACAGGGACACATGCAACCACACAAAGTCCTTGTGCAAAGCTGTTTATATCTACTGAGCTGTAAGTTGTAAAGCCTTATGAGAGTAGAGGGTGAAACACAATCCAGTGCCACTCAGTTACCAGTTGGGTTGCTGGGGGTAATGGTCGCTAATGCTTTTATCTCACAGACCCTATGAGTAAACATCACTGGGTGTTTGCCTGAGACACAGCCATTTAATTACAGACAATGTTTCCGTATCCTTCATCTTGACAGAATGGCGCCTGGTTCAGAGGCAGTGGAGCCAGCAGTAGGACTGAGGGCGACAAGCTGGCTCCCTCGGACTCTGTTAGCCAATATAGAGTCAGGCAGCCGTTTATTAAACTATTAAAAGAAAAACCCACCCTAATCAATTAAACAATATGAAAAAACAGTTATTGATGAGGTACCCTTCATCCCTGGGTTCATTCTGGTTGCTGATTTTTTTTCTTATTCCAGTGACAAAACATTGACAATGTGTCACCAAGTCAAGATATTCCCTGCATAGCTAGAAGAGTTTGAAAAATACAATATTTCAGCAAACTAGTTTGGGTCTCAAGAATAAGCTTTTCTTTCTAGACCACCATTAAACAAAATTTAATGACCATAAAGGGTAAAATGCATCAAAGAAGGCAAGAGATACCAGCTTCTCAACTGATTGTATACTCAATGCACCAGAAGGCAAGTTGGTTGAGACAAGTTTTCGGGAGGATGTCAAAATTCACAGAGGGAAAAGTCTATAGCAGAAGCAGAAAACACAGGCTGAGGAACAGTGGACTCAAGGAAGTTCAAAATACAATATAACTCAAGGTATACTGGGAATATCACAGAGTAATTACATGTAGCAGTGTAAGTGTATCGCAGGCTAGAATTTTCCCTCGGCTGTTACCATATATAAAATATTAAAGTATGATTTTTAACCTGGACCCAAACCATTCTGACGAAATTGTTGTTAGAACATCCACTAATTTAAAAAATTCTCCACAGCGCATTATGCCCCGACTTTGTCTGCCACATACAACTAGGGCTTAACAATTAACTGAATTATTATCAAAATCGCAATATCGCCAAGTGCAACATCCAAATTGCAGGAGCTACAATTTATTGACAAAAGTAAAATATGTGACAACACATTGTTGCCTCCAGGAATCTGTAAAGAGGATGCAAAAGACTGATTAATGTATAATCAGTCACAGTTTTCACTGACTAAATCTACTGTAGATTTAATCGACTGGAAATCCTGTAGTTTCTGTCAACTACAAAAAAATTAGACATCTAAATTTAAATGCCAATTTAGCCAAAGACAAAAATAAAAATTTGCTGTCAAAAGTATCACTGCCCCTTATTGTTGACTGCCTGCCTATTTCCCTTTATGTCTGCTTCCCACACTTGTCTGCTGTTCCAATGTTTGTGTTGTAAATTTCCTGATGATCAGTGCCTGCTGTTAGTCCTGTATTTTAATTGATAATGCCTTGGTGTTGTACTTAAGTACTCATGTTTGACAGAGGAGCTTTTCTGTTGTGGATTCAATGAGCTCTCCAACACCTTAGCAATTACTCCCAGGAGGGTAAACAGACAGTCTAGATACTTAAAAGAAACATCAGAGTTGCATGAGATTACAATCATCAAAAATTTCTGCAATTATATCAAACCACATCACATCCCCAGGTAACAGCAGTCCTATGCAAATAACACTATAGCCGTGTACCATTTTCATCTTGTTTAAAAGGCTTCCACAACATAGAAACAGTAAACATGTCATCCCCCCTGAATGGCACACAGTTGTAGTGTGGCACTAAGTAGAAAATATGTTACCTCATGTTTTCTTAATGACATGTGACAGAGGGATAAAGGGGAACTGAAGGTGCCACTCATTGGTATCCCCAGATACTGTGTGTCACATACAATTAAATGCTGTGATTGAGATTTCCAGGACAATTTTGAAAGTGGTACACAGCAATGAGATGTTTAATTTCACAATGTTCATCATCCAAGTTTCAGCATTATTCTAGTGCTGCAGCTAAAGATTATTTTCATTGTTGATTAATCTGTCTTTTTTTTCATTAGCCAATTCATCATTTAGTCTATAAAATGTTAACAGAGTCCAAAGCGATGTCTTTGAATTGCCTACTTAGCATGACCATCAGCTAACCAACCCCATCAGCATTTGAGAAGCTGTATCCAGCAATTGGTTGGTATTTTCATGAATAAAACAATTACTTATCAAAACTACAATCAATTTTCTGTCCATCCACTAATCGCTTCAACACACTAGGCTATACCCTGTTTTTCCAGAAAATCCAATCACAAGCAACAAACACGTTTTATTTGACACACAAACAATTAAATATTATAGTTCTTCCACTGGGTCAATCAGTGGAATTTTAAAAACAGAATAGAGGAATGAGACAACATTCCCTTGGAGATGACTTATGGTTTTTGGCACATAATTTTACTCCACAGAATTCTGTGTTTATTAAATTCTTCTCTGTGTGTATTTGGTGATATGACAATGGCATATATGTGCTGTATGTTGGGGGCAGGGGCACAAGGCATGCTGGAGGGGGGGTGTTGCTGATGAGCACAGAGCCTTCATGATTAATTTAGGGAAGTTCTCTAACAAAGAGCTGGTGTGTAACTGACAGACAGCGGTACGTTGCGGTTCAATGTAAAATGTCAATCTGTGTGCTCGGCCTCCGCTCAGGTGCACAAGTGGCAAGAAAAAACCAACAGCACCCACAATAGGGTTAAAACACCATACTGGCACCATACATTATGTACCAAGCTGTATGAGCACATTGTAACACAATTAGATAACATTTATATTTAAAAAAAAAAAAAAAAAAAAAAAAAAAAAAAGTCCATGCACAAGGTACCTGGGTAACCAAACGCAATATCTATCTGCAAAAATAATCCAAATACATAAAACCTGACAGATCAACTGCATCATTTCAGTGTCTGAGTTTTCACCTGTAATTCCAATTGGCTTTATATTAAGTAACTGTGAGTGTATGGATGGATTAAACATCAGTCTGATTAACCAAATAAAAGTCCACAGTGAATTTAAATTAAAAATTTATGTGTATATATATATTGCAACAGTGCCTGAAACTTTGACAACACTAAGGTAGACGCAGACTTTCCAGCAGGGCTGAACAGTTAATCAAAATATTATCAAAATCACAATATGGCCAAGTGAAATATCCAAATCACAGGACCTGTAATTTTTCGATAAAAGGTAAAATGTGTGACAAAATATTGTGGTAAATGGAGTATTATGGTGCAACAGAGACACCCTGGCCTATGAACTGTATTTTCTATATGTTAGAAGACATGCTTGTTTGGTAAAGATGCCAGCAAAAATCACATTAGCATATTTTTCAGTTAACATGAAAATTATAAAGCAAAAGTGATTGTTCCTACTAAAATTGTGAACTGCATTAAAACCACATATCCGTCAAACCAACTGCATAATTATTTTTTTACAGTATTGTTCAGCCCTACTTTCCAGCCAGACAGGGAAGCTAACAGCAATCTATTTAGAAGCCACCACTCCTATAATCAACTGAGAGATCTTACAGCAGCACAGTTAAGCTGTTGGGCAACATAAAATGGAGCAAGCAGTATTTAGCATGCTGGCGTAAAAGGCACAACAAAGTGTGAATAATTCATTGTCATTTCTAGGCATGGTAGGTGCAATGCTCAGCTTCCGCCAGTGACACGGTAAAGTGGGCCAGATCCTTTCGCCCACTGGGACAGGGTGGTGAGACTGCCACAGAGAAGCACTGAACTGTACACTTCTCCTCCTTGCACTTTTACACTCCCCCCCAGCCACCCACTCCACCATCTCTCCATCCATCTTTCACCTACTCTGCATCCGGCCTCTCGTTATCTCCTTCCCTGTGTCCCTGGTGTCAGTGAGCTGTGTGGCGACACATCGCGGCTCCTCTAGCGCCTGCTGAATTATGGAGGGGGTTTGGAGGCGGTGGCATTAATGAAACATGCGGCCAGGAGCCACATTTCGCAGTGGCAAGGGGAGACGTGTTGTTGCACTGTAAATTATTCAGTCCCAAAATATCACAGCGACCATCACGCCAAGGCTGGTGGCGAGGAGCCACCTGCCACCTCTGGCCTGCCACTCCTCCCCTGTTGTCTGCTCTGCACCTCCTCGCCACACTAATGGTGACAACTCAACACTGCAAAAACGTTGCCTACTGCCCACAAAAGCAGTCACTTATATCTCTTTTGTCTGGCTGTCAAAACTTATGACAGGATCTGAAGCAGGGCCCTCTAAGATTTTTTCATGTTATGGAGCCCCATAGCAAGTCAGACTCCCATTGGATCAGCATGATCACAGTTAGTCCTAGGGGCCAAATTATTCTTGATGTTGATTTCACACTGAAAATCTTAACAGTTGAAACTTTCTATATAATTAGAATAGTCATTTCTCTTCACTATGTAATTGTATTACAAGGTCAAATACCTGATACCTGCTAATAATGTAATAATTTGTCAAAATGTAATTGACCCAGCGGGGTCAAAGATACTGAATATCTAGCTCAGTTTTGGCTTGGTGGTGGCAACAATCAAGTTTATATTGTAAATAATGTTTCCCCTATGTTTTGTCCAAAACAGATCAGCAGAGGCTCAAAAACTGTGTGTGACGGACAGATGGATGGAGTTCAATCTGTAATCCCTTCCCTGATCTTTATTCATGTGGGACAATACACTAATCCTCATTTTGTTGAGAATATCACCCTTTAAAGGACCCCTGATGTCATTAAAATCCCACTTTCAGAGCCAGTGATCTGGAGGAATTTCCACACTGCAGAAACACAGGTGGGGCCACAGGCACTGGCTTCACAAACCTCAATTTATTCATTCCTGCTCGTTTTCTGTAGTGCTCTGAAATGCAACTGTGCTCACAGGTTACGGCCAAGTAAGAGAAGGACAGAGGTTACACTTGATGAGTAAAAGAATGTTTTCTTAAAGTCTGATAGTGTGAGCCTGCCAAAAGCTCCAACGTAGCAAGACAGCAATAACCCTGAAGTTTCCACTGTAAAGACTCATATAAAACATCATCTGAACTCTTAAAAAATCAGGGAGATATGCTACACTGAGCAAAATGACCTGTGAACCTAATATATGCTCACACGCACTAATGTACACACACACACACAGAGAGACTCACTTCCAGATAACAGTACATCTGGAGCCGGATGATTGGTGCTTCAGATACCCCTGAGGTACTGATGACAGTGTGTGTTGGAGGGTGTGTTCACCCTGCAGTCCAGTTTGACTTTGATTTGACACACACTCGGCAGAGCCAAGGCGCCAGTGCTGGGTGCGTCTTCACACAGACAGCTAGGCGACATAACTCCTAATGGCCCTTATCTTAATCTCCTTTAAAAGCATCTTCCACTCCCCCCAATCTTTTCACCTCTGCAAAACCCGCTTTTTTTTTAATAAACCATCAGTCCCCCCCCCCCCGTGGTGTGTTGGTCCCTTCCTCTGGCGGCTGGGACCAGACGGTGAGACCTGCTATGGTTTTAATGGGCATTAACTGGGGGGCTGTTGAGGCTGAAGTACTACAAAACCACAGTACCAGTGAAGGCTCTCTGGGAAAGAGTGTGTGTGTGAGTGAGAATGATTATGGGCATACTTTTTGTGTTTGTGTGTCTTGCAATGGAAACCCATAGAGCTGCGTGCTATAATATGCCACACACTGCAGAGTTCCCTTTGCATTTTTTTTAGCTGGAGTGCACCCATGCCTTTGCTGGAAAAGGGCACCTACAGCTACAAAAATGTAAATAGAGTTAAATTAATTCTTTGGGACTTATTGCCCCTACTTCTGCTAACAATAACCATACAACAGATTACAACAGAACTGTCTATATATTACAGGTACCCAGAGCAGAAGGGTCCAGCTACAGAATCCTGGTCTGGCTGGTCAAGCCTATAAACCATAGCAACCATAAACCTAAGCCTAACCTTAACACTGCGGGTGAATCAAAGACATGCCATGAGCATAGGGGTGGCATATTACACATGTCAGTGTAAACAAATTTCCCAAATGCTTTTTGAGTAAGGAAATGCATTTGATGTTTATTAGGCCTCAAGGACACACACACAATGCAAATCTGAAAATTCTGAATGTAAACAAAGCAAAGTGTTTTACAAGGAAAACTAAATTTTGTTCCTGTAAGATCAAAATAAGAGCTATGCTAAAACTATGCTAGTGCGAATGACCCTGGAACTAGAATGACCCAGAGGCATATCTGGGCCTGTCAACTAAAATTGCTTCCATCTCTATATCTAGCTTATTAGACAGGAAACAAACAATATTGGTTTTTATTTCCTTTAAGCAATATTGTACACAGTGTGAACACAGCCCACTCTGTGCATCTGAAATGAGTATGTTTATGAGTGTATAATACTGAGGGAGCGCAGCAGACAGAACAATGAGGGGCACCTCGTTTGACTCTACTCTCTCTGTAGCAGGGCCAGCAGAGCGCAGAGTGGGCTGAGCCATCACCTACACACACTGAAGAGGGACTGAAGATGACCTATTCTCTCTCTATGTCTGTCGCACAGCCACGCATAGACACACACGTTGTCATGGGGCAGACGGGACTCAGTGGCACCAACAAGCCCTCCATGGGCTCCAATTAATACCCAAGCCCTTCATATCTCCTCATCTCCTCATCTTTAAGAGCTGACTGTAGATTAAATATTAATGCATCTGCACACGCATACACACACAGACACACACATAGATAAGAGACTCCTACATGTCTATTGATAGTTAAAAACAAAAATAATAATCCAGTCCTCACAAATGTTCTTTCCCTGGCATCACAGGCTGACAAAAAGAAAAGGAAAATGAGAAAAAGGTTTAGCAAAGAGCTTTCCTTTGGATATCAATTTCATATGTCATGTTTAAGATATTTCAAAGTGAATACCAAACATGGCTCACAGAGAAATCAAACAAAGGCACTGTGCATAACGCATATTGAAACAGAGAAAAAAAACAAAGTGGCGCAAAATGTCATGATTTCAGATTTTATTAGCTTACACCAACCTTGTCCGGTTTAAAGATTAAAATGTAATTTATCAAATGATTTACTGAAACGGGATGTTGAGGTGGAACAGAACATTGAAGCCTGATGTCTGCCTGAAGGAAATGGGGGTTTTGAGAATACACCATGTTGCCACTCACTTCATAGTTGTGAAGTTGCAGGTTTACAAGGGAATATTAGAAACTACAAACTTAGAATTTGGGTGGCATTAAATGTTAAATAGATTCTTCATTTGTGACTTTAAACTACTGAGTCTACTGGGCAACACACATAAGAATTTCATATGTGCAACATGGAGAAACACACACATACACACACAATGAAACATGAAATCCAGTTAGCCCTTACTAGGTTAATGTGACAGCTGAGCTGGAGTGGAAATTAATTTTTCATCAACAAAAATGGATAACACACAAAGGGAGGACAAAGTGTCTATCAGTAGGCTCTTAGAGGTGCCCTCATTAACTGAAAGATGATACAGTTTTGGGACGATGGTGGCATCTTAGAGATGACAAGTAACCCCATTGATTAGTAATGACCTGACAACATCCACAGCTGGTTAGCAATGGGAAGTGTGGGAAAACATCATATGGTTTGAAAACTGTCACTTGTGTGCATGAAACAACTTGTATGCGTAAGCATCCACATACGGCTATGTGTTGGCCAATGCATGGTCTCTTGCTCCTCCCAGTGGCAAATTGTGGAAAACAAATATTCCAACAGAGAGGCATCATCTCTCCTCTCAAGTTACATCGCAGCTTAAAGCCCCCTCACAGAAATACATTTTTGCCTCATTTGTAATTGCAATAAAAAAAAAGGTAAAAAAAAAAAAAAAAAAAAATCCACTTTGGCTGTGTCACAAGACCACAAATTTTATGGCCTGTGCATCATGTTGTCGGTGGTTTGTTTACCTTGTAGGAAGGCAAGAAGCAGAGCACCCCCTTGGCTACAGTTTGGCAGATGTGCAGCAGCAGGGCGCCCACCTCATCCTGGAAGGCGTACGTCTCGGCATGCTGAAAGGTGGCACACAGCTTTCTGCCTTGGGGCCCTGAACCCACAGTGCCCACCCACACCTGTTGATAGGGAATTT
The DNA here is from genome assembly GCF_902150065.1 of Myripristis murdjan. Classification (NCBI taxonomy): domain Eukaryota; kingdom Metazoa; phylum Chordata; class Actinopteri; order Holocentriformes; family Holocentridae; genus Myripristis; species Myripristis murdjan. The sequence continues at coordinate 10,616,492 of NC_043992.1, forward strand.
GAAATTTTAAGCTCCTGTGATAAATATAAGAGAGACTTGCAAGTTTAAAAAGGAATTATAGGTCCCTGACCAGGATGAGGTGGACTTTGCTACCGAAGAGCAAGCAGTTCTTACTCTCACTTACTCTTTTTTGGCTATTGTCTTTTTTGGAATTGTCTTTTAACCTTTTACTCATTTCTTGCAAATTTTTCAGGTCATTTCTTGCTGATTTGCTCATATACTTTTTTTTAACCATGATTTTTAAAAACACCAAGTGAATTTTCTCAGGTTTTAAAGGACTTTCACAAGAATTTAAACACAGGAAATCTGATGTTGATCTGACATTTTAATATATAATTGTAATAACTACAAATAGATTTATTCTGTTTTGCATATTTTTAGGTAATTGTTTTTTAGAGGACTGTCTTGTCATTTTCACCTTTGCTAATTTTTCACTAATATTTTGGTAAGTTTTTGCTATTTGCCAACTGCCTTTTTCCCATGTTTGAAAAAAAAAAAAAAAAAAAAAAAAAAAATCAAGGCCAGGAATCAAAGGGGTAAAATATGTAACGTATGATGCTTTGCTTTTTAGGAAACACACTGACCATAACATAACATCTTGTAGTAAGCAGCTGCTAACACTAGAAGAATTTCATTAGTCTGGGTTTTGAATGGAGAGTACGATAAATGCTGTATCAGAGGATTTTCCATTATCATTATATTATTATAATAATTATGCTGTTATTTAGGACAACAGAGGAATGTTACATAAATGCCATTAGCTTTATGTAGACTGTTACCTAGCGAGTTAGCAGTCAAATCATGCATACAGTGAAAGTTTGCTATGAACATCCAATAATGCTGGCTTTGATGACTTCACTTTGGTCCTGATGTTCTGCTTCTACTGTTTCTGACTAATTAGTGAGCTAAATACATGGATTCCAACAGAGACGTACACTGCCTTTTCAGCAGACAAATACTGGTGTGATCTTTAAAAAAGGTGATCAGTCAAATCCTACTCTAATGCCTTGCAACTGTATTCTCTGTAACTCTTAACTCGCTATGTAGCGAGTGAGTTAAGATCTTAAGGCCTTTGTTCAGGTATGCTTTCGATCACGCTGCCTCAAGCCATGTGTGCAGCAGATTTTGTAGAGGCTCACTGACACAAATACTCCTACTAACCTGGGACTTGCTGATAACATGACTGGCCTCCAGCTGGATGGAGAACTGTACCCCAAGTTCAGAGGAGAAGGAGCCCATGGGTGACAGGGTACCTGAGGTCAGCACAATGCTGTGCACTGACCCACCCAAGTCAGAGAAGGCCTGGGAAATATACACAAACACACAAACCTCACAAGGGGTTTTTCATCCCTCATTTATACCATCATGCAAATATTTGTAGCGGACATTGCCTTCATGGCTCAGTATGGACAATAACACTGCAATGAAAATACCCTGCACAGGAAAGTATTATGTTGCTGTAAATATGCAAAATTAGCCCCCGGATCACGAAACCCATTTTCAATGCTATTTTATACAAAATCAGGTCATGTGTGTTATTTTAAAACTTGCTCACTCACCATTAATTAAAATTCTTTAATTAATAATGAAATGCTACCATGTTCAAATATCAATGCTTAAAACCTTTTGAAATACATTTTCAAAATGTTACCAGTCACTGTTGTGGGTTATTTTTCTGCAAAAGTCAAATTTTACTTGCATTCTGCTTTTGTCAGGTAATATTCTTAATCTGCCAAGACAATTCATCTTAGTTTTAGTTAGGTGGCTAAACCTGGACCACAGAGAGTGTCCACCAGGCCTAACCTCTCACCACGGCAGGGTTGAGGCACCAGAAGCTGAGGGTCAAGACCTCAGTCTTGACTCGGATGGTCTGGCGTCGTCGGTGCCTTGGCCGGGCAAAGAAGCCCTGGGCATCAGGGACATCAGGCTGAGTCTGGTTGGTCCAAGCATAGCTCTGCTGTAGAGCCACCCGATAGTCTTCAGCAAACCTACAAAGACACAGAACAAGAATACTATACAGCCCACATCTTTAATGCCTCATCTGATACACTAGGGTGATTCAGCATTTTTACATCAAGTCTTGTCAGATGGATCTTGCTAACAGGTTGCATTGTCACTAACTTGCAGTTGTCCTTGTAAAGGAAGTCCAGCACCATAAAGAGACTTTTGAGGACAGAGATGGTGGCTGAGTTAATGACTGGGACCAGCACTGTGTCCTCGTTACCGGGACCAACACGCTCCTCTTTCTCCAGAACCTTTGTTAGGTGTGTCTGTCAGTGCGAGAAAAAGAGAGGGGGAAATATGGAGAGATGAGTGAGAAGCAAACCTGCTGCTGATTATCACAAAGCATCTAAAACCAAATATCAATTGCCCACAGTTAACTGACCCAGTTCACTTTGTATAGAACACCAACTGGCCCATATCTCCGGAACCAAATCTCTTGGTGACTTGGAACCAAGGTTTGCCGGAGGGTTTTGAGGAGTCTCCGAACAAACTGGTCTTGTCACATATCTCCATAACCTTCCAATCCAGAAATATAAAATTTTGACACTTCTTAAATTGACTTTTGGCCCATAACAAAGATGTGGTGATGATGGAAATGGGTAATTCTCTCATAACCGTAGCATTGCTGCGATGTAGTTATCGTCACAGCTCTACTTCTGTATAGTACATTTAAATATCAGTATGTCACTGTGAAACTGATTGTGATCATTTGTTACAAATAAACAAAGGAGACCATAGTCTAGATTACTAACAGCCTTTATTTCACACCAAATTGCTTCTATGGCAACTTTAAAAGTTTTAGCTCTGCTTGCACTGGAAGAAAACCCTCTTCCTGTTTTGTGTGATAAAGTGGCCTGGCAGAGAAAGCAAAAGTAGGCTTTAAAAAAAAATTCTAAAAAGCAAAAAACAGCAACAATATGCCTGTCCTGAAAACAGTCAGCAGAAGAAGACAACGATGACATACACAAACAAAAAGGTTCCAGTACTTCTTGCTCTTAATGAACAAGCAGCAGAACTTGTAAGAATGTGACAAAGCCGAACAGTCTACAAACAAAACATAACAAGTTGGTCTACCTTCAACATGCCAAAGGTGCCAGCAGTAATTCCAATGCCATGGAAGATGCCCAGGACTTCCTTGCCGGTCCATACTTTACAGGCAGTCTCAAAGCCTCGCTGTGACAGCAGGCTTTGGCTTTCCTGCATCCAGCTAAACCATGAAGAAAACATTTTATGGGCATCACACACAAAGATATTAGTTCTAACTCAAAGTAATTATCCACCCACATTTCATGGACCAATGTAATACAGCAGGAATCCGTAAGATTTGTTGATTACTTACTTAACATTACTTCTTGCCTTACACGATAACAAATGCCAGACAGAAGAGTTTACTTAGGTGTGAATATACATATCAGGTCAAATTAGGTAACTACAGGCAAAGCTGTCAATATTTTGTGCCAATATTCAGAATCGACAAGTCTGGCCATTTGCGTATATTTATGTGCTTGCCTTGAAAAGGCAACACATCTTAAAATCTTGCATATTTAATCTTTTTATTAGTGGGCAAGCTGCAGCTTGCACACTCATGTTATTCCTACTATTTCTTTATTATGTGCTTGCCTTGAAAAGGCAACACATCTTAAAATCTTGCATACTTTTTATTTTTATTATAGTTTATTATTCCACTCTTTTTTTGGCGCGCTACTCCTCCTATTGTGTGGTACATTTTATTTTCTGCTCAGACTTACTATCATTGACAAAAAAGCATTTGTTTGACCACTAGTTTTAGGTGATTTTTCACAGAAGCAGGACTGTCACTCATGCTGTGTGCTTCTTAGAGCCTCATTTCTGGCTCTGCCCACACAAGCCCCAGTGGTACAGTGGATAGTGTCTCTGCCTGCCATGCAGGAGACCAGGGTTCAACTCCCCGCCTGGGCAAGAGCCACAACACTACACAACCCACAAACAGCATAGGGCTGGTGATTTAGCACATGTCCAGGCGCTCGCAAGGCAAGCACATCAAAGTTTCTTCAGAAACTTTATAAAGTCTAGTTATGTGCTTGCCTTGAAAAGGCAACACATCTTAAAATCTTGCATACTTTTTATTTTTATTATAGGTTATTATTCCACTCTTTTTTCGGCGCGCTACTCCTCCTACAGCTTTGGTTTTAGGCCCACACAATGAATTGGGAAAATGTGTGGCCCCATTGGGAGAAGTGTGCTATTACTTTTATAAGGAATCCCACTCACGGAATTCTCAAAATTCCAATTTTTCTGAAAATTTCGGCCATAGGAAATGAATGGCCAAAACTTTGGAAGGCTCCAGAGCCCAGAGCTTTGGACCTGCGTCCACGCACCAAATACGAAAAATGTGTGTCTTGTGGAGAAGAAGTGTGTCAATTTTCAGACCGATTGGACTTTGCGATTTTTCATAATTCACAATTTAAATCACGATTTTGCCCTCATTGAAAAAGAATGGGAAATCGGCAGACACTCATGCATTTTCAAAGCCTCACAGCTCCTTCATTCTTTGGCGCACAGACTCCATTCAAAGCTTAAATGACTAAGCAGACCTTCAACTTTATGTGTGTCATCTTCAATTTTTCATGTCTGCTTTAGTTTGCCATAAAACACAGTTTAAGTTTGGAGTTATTTTTGAGCCGCCTCTGACTTTTGTATGAGTGTGTATTGCGTGAGCTAGAGTGGCATTCCTGAGGGCTAGAGTGGAGCAGCCCTTAAAATTCGCCTAAAACTTTTGTCTTTAACTTGCTCTCCTGGCCACAATTTTCACTCCACATGCATAATTTTTTGGAAAGTAGTAGGAAAACTAGTTCTGCTTTGAAAAATGTAAATACAAAAGCAAAGTACCTTCGACTTTTTAAACTGTGACCCTTAACAAGGCAGGAGTGCCAGCTCTCTCCCCCATAGACTCCCATTATATCTGGAATGCAAAGTCTCGGGAGAGAAGCAGAAAGACACACTTTTTACACTCGCTCTAGGGTGGGCATTTTTGGGAGTTGGAAAATAATTTTGACACACTTTGAAAGCCCAAAGCCTTACCTTTCTCATGGTACATTTTATTTTCTCATGCTGTGTGCTTCATAGAGCCTCATTTCTGGCTCTGCCCACACAAGCCCCAGTGGTACAGTGGATAGTGTCTCTGCCTGCCATGCAGGAGACCAGGGTTCAACTCCCCGCCTGGGCAAGAGCGACAACACTACACAACCCTCAAACAGCATAGGGCTGGCGGTTTAGCGCATGTCCAGGCGCTCGCAAGGCAAGCACATCAAAGTTTCTTCTGAAACTTTATATCCTCTAGTTATTAGTGGGCAAGCTGCAGCTTGCACACTTATGTTATTCCTACTATTTCTTTATTAGTGGGCAAGCTGCAGCTTGCACACTTATGTTATTCCTACTATTTCTTTATTTCTTTATTTCTTTATTTCTTTATTTCTTTCTTTATTTATTATTCCGTACGTTTTTTGGACCGTAACTCCTCCTACAGCTTTCATTTTAGGCCCACACAATGAATTGGGAAAATGTGCGTCCCGATTGGGAATAGTGTGCTATTACTTTTCTAAGGAATCCGACTTACGGAATTCCCAAAATTCCCATTTTCCTGAAAATTTCGGCCATAGGAAATGAATGGCCAAAACTTTGGAAGGCTCCAGGGCCCACAGCTTTGGACCTGCGTCCACGCACCAAATACGAAAAACGTGTGTCTTATTGAGAAGAAGCAGGGTTTCGATTTTCAGACCGATCCGACATTCCGTTTTTCCGCAATTCCAGTTTGAAGTTGGAATTCCAGACGCAATACACACTAATGGAGTTGAGCTAGAGTGGCATTCTTGGCATTCCTGAGCGGCTAGAGTGGAGCAGCCCTGAAAATTCGCCTAAAACTTTTGTCTTTAACTTGCTCTCCTGGCCACAATTTTCACTCCACATGCATAATTTTTTGGAAAGTAGTAGGAAAACTAGTTCTGCTTTGAAAAATGCAAATACAAAAGCAAAGTATCTTCAACTTTTTAAACTGTGACCCTTAACGAGGCAGGAGTGCCAGCTCTCTCCCCCATAGACTCCCATTATATCTGGAATGCAAAGTCTTGGGAGAGAAGCAGGAACACACACGTTTTCAACTCGCCGTTTCTCTGGCATTTTTTGGAGTTGGAAAATAATTTTGACACAGTTTGAAAGCCCAAAGCCTTGCCTTTCTCATGATACGTTTTATTTTCTGCTCGGAAACCGTGCGCCGCGGTTACGCTTCCAGCTTGCCCACGCAGTTTCCCCAGAAACTGCACAATCCTCTAGTTTTCTTTCTTTATTTATTATTCCGTACGTTTTTTGGACCGTAACTCCTCCTAGGGCTTTCGTTTTAGGCCCACACAATGAATTGGGAAAATGTGCGGCCCGGATGGGAATAGTGTGCTATTACTTTTCTAAGGAATCCGACTTACAGAATTCCCAAAATTCCCATTTTCCTGAAAATTTCGGCCATAGGAAATGAATGGCCAAAACTTTGGAAGGCTCCAGGGCCCAGAGCTTTGGACCTGCGTCCACGCACCAAATACGAAAAACGTGCGTCTTATTGAGAAGAAGCAGGATTTCGATTTTCAGACCGATCCGACATTCCGTTTTTCCGCAATTCCGGTTTGAAGTTGGAATTCCAGATGCAATACACACTAATGGAGTTGAGCTAGAGTGGCATTCTTGGCATTCCTGAGCGGCTAGAGTGGAGCAGCCCTGAAAATTCGCCTAAAACTTTTGTCTTTAACTTGCTCTCCTGGCCACAATTTTCACTCCACATGCATAAATTTGGCATCAAATTGTAGGAAAAATAGTTGTGCTTTGAAAAATGTAAATACAAAAGCAAAGTAGCTTCAACTTTTTAAACTGTGACCCTTAACGAGGCAGGAGTGCCAGCTCTCCCCCCCATAGACTCCCATTATATCTGGAATGCAAAGTCTCGGGAGAGAAGCAGAAACACACACGTTTTCAACTCGCCGTTTCTCGGGCATTTTTGGGAGTTGGAAAATAATTTTGACACCGTTTGAAAGCCCAAAGCGTTACCTTTCTCATGATACATTTTATTTTCTGCTCGGAAACCGCGCGCCGCGGTTACGCTTCCAGCTTGCCCACGCAGTTTCCCCAGAAACTGCACAATCCTCTAGTTATAGTATTTTATTATTCTGCACTTTTTCGGCGCGCTACTCCTCCTACAGCTTTGGTTTTAGGCCCACACAATGAATTGGGAAAATGTGCGGCCCCATTGGGAGAAGTGTGCTATTACTTTTATAAGGAATCTGACCCACGGAATTCTCAAAATTCCAATTTTCCTGAAAATTTCGGCCATAGGAAATGAATGGCCAAAACTTCAGAAGGCTCCAGGGCCCAGAGCTTTTGACCTGCGTCCACGCACCAAATACGAAAAATGTGCATCTTGTGGAGAAGAATCGGTGTGTCAATTTTCAAACCGATCAGACTTTGCGATTTCTCATAATTCATGATTTAAATGACGATTTTGCCCTCATTGAAAAAGAATGGGAAATCGGCAGACACTCATGCATTTTCAAAGCCTCACAGCTCCTTCATTCTTTGGTGCACAGACTCCATTCAAAGCTTAAATGACTCAGCAGACCTTCAACTTTATGTGTGTCATCTTCAATTTTTCATGTCTGCTTTAGTTTGCCATAAAACACAGTTTAAGTTTGGAGTTATTTTTGAGCCGCCTCTGACTTTTGAATGTGTGTGTATTGCGTGAGCTAGAGTGGCATTCCTGAGGGCTAGAGTGGAGCAGCCCTGAAAATTCGCCTAAAACTTGTCTTTAACTTGCTCTCCTGGCCACAATTTTCACTGCACATGCATAATTTTTTGGAAAGTAGTAGGAAAACTAGTTCTGGTTTGAAAAATGTAACTACAAAAGCAAAGTAGCTTCAACTTTTTAAACTGTGAACCTTAACGAGGCAGGAGTGCCAGCTCTCTCCCCCATAGACTCCCATTATATCTGGAATGCAAAGTCTAGGGAGAGAAGCAGAAACACACACTTTTCCAACTCGCTCTAGGGTGGGCATTTTTTGGAGTTCGAAAATAATTTTGACACAGTTTGAAAGCCCAAAGCCTTGCCTTTCTCATGGTACATTTTATTTTCTGCTCGGACTTACTATCATTGAGAAAAAAAGTATTTGTTTGACCACTACTTTTAGGTGATTTTTCACAGAAGCAGCACTGTCACTCATGCTGTGTGCTTCATAGAGCCTCATTTCTGGCTCCGCCCACACAAGCCCCAGTGGTACAGTGGATAGTGTATCTGCCTGCCATGCAGGAGACCAGGGTTCAACTCCCCGCCTGGGCAAGAGCCACAACACTACACAGCCCACAAACAGCATAGGGCTGGTGATTTAGCACATGTCCAGGCGCTCGCAAGGCAAGCACATCAAAGTTTCTTCAGAAACTTTATAAAGTCTAGTTGGTTATATTGTTTTGTCCAGTATTTTGATCTAAAACAAGATCATGAAAATGGTCCAATTTGGTAATACTGAATATCCGCACACAAAAGTGGGTACTGAAAACATTAATCAACAGGTATCAGTATTGTTCTTAAAAAAAAAAAAAAAAAAAAAACAGGGGAACAAAACTAGGTCAAATCCTAGACCTAACCATCATCATACAGCAATAGCCTAGTTCACAACCACTGATCAAACTGATTTTTGCATGGAGTGAAAGATTTTAGGTAAAAAATCAGTATCAGTGTAACTCTTATACATGCATTATCCTAATGCATGCAATAAACATACTATACATTTATATCTAAGTCACTGACTTGAAGATGCTATAGCAGAAGGCCCTGAGCGGCTCATGGTGAGAGGGTCTGATGTTGCTGTTGACCATGCTGTCAAGGTCGTCCCTGGCCATCAGCAGACTGTTTTGGTCCAAGGTGTAGCTGGCACTCTCCCTGGCACAGTCCTCTATATTGTGGGCCTCGTCCAGCACCAGGATCTGGCCGTCCAAACTGATATCCATCTGGGGAAGAGATTAGAGGCACAGATACACATCAAACTACTTGATCTGCTTCTTTGTCAAGGTCTAGTATAAACTTTACTAACATTTGCGTTTCCAGTCACTTTTGCTTCTGTAGTTGCCTATTCACAAGTGAGTCAGATTAAGTATGTCCCACTAATTACAAGCCGTCAACCATGTTAGAAAATAAGTGCACTAATTATCACCAAGCCAAGACTATGAACAAGCTCAGATTACTTCACTGGAGATTTACTGTGGAGCTATGACTTTACTTCTGACCTTTAGGAATCTGGGCCATTGAAGTGAAATACTTCAGAAATACCTAAATAACTCATAATTATGTCATAATTACCTGGAGCATATTTAAAAAATGGGTCCAAACCCTCAACTTCTATCTTTTTATCTGTCTTTTTGTTACACATACCATGACTAGTATAGATAGATGCTAATAGATTGGCGACTAGGGCCACAATATAGCTTATAAATACATACATGCATACATACATAATACTGCAGTTAATTTTACAAATATTGTGATATGATTCATGATTTTAGTAGGAATGGTCATTTTTGCATCATATTTTCAGTTTTCACATTAAAAAACTGCCAAAATAATGATGGTGTGATTTTTGCGGGAGATATTAGGGAAATATGATTTGTAGGCCAGAGTGTTTCTGTACCATCATAATACTTTATTTACAACAGCATTTTGTCACACATTTTACCCTTATCAATAAATTGCAGCTCCTGTGATTTGAATATTGCGCCTGGCCATATTGAGATTTGGATATTTTTTTGTTTGATTGCTCAGCCCTACTGACAACTCAGCTGCAACTCAACTCAACTTTCG